>NC_090440.1:1182675399-1182989774 GCF_031143425.1 Pleurodeles waltl
ACCAGAATAAAGTAAGTGAAGTGCAGACACATCCTCTTGAAATCAGAGGTACAAAGATCTGATACAAATTCCTCTTTGTGTCCTAGTGGCTTACAACATAAAGCTTGTAAGACTGAAGTTGTTTTGCTTTGATCAAAGCACATTTGTATTTCGCCTGTGCATTGTTGTCTCCCTTCTTTGTTGCCTGAAATACTTATCTTGTTGTTCAAAAAGATGCAAAAAGAGAGTGAATGTGTTTCGGAAACACCTAGATCATATATATATATATATATATATATATATATATATATATATATATATATATATATATGTATAAAGTCATCAAGGATGGCTGCTTAAAGCTTTGACTGATGCTGAAGATTATTGGCCTTTTTACCAGAGGACTCACTCAGAGTTGTTGTGAGAATGCCTATTTAGTGGCCTACTGGTTAGGTCTTGGCTAGACAGCTATGCATTGTCTCAAAGAAACATGTTGTTTACATTCTGTGAGCTTCAGCCCAACCACGGGCTTATCATTTTCTTGCTCCATGGTCACTCTCATGACCCATGTCCAAGTTTGCACATGGCATGCATGAGTCATGCCTCTTCTTGTGTTTGGCCATCCCAGATCATGGACCAGGTACTAGTGTCCATCCACTGCTCCCGTTTAGGAGCTACTTTTTTATTTGTGTTTCAGCACTCCACACCAGTGCTCATGTTTTCACTCGCTCCATCCTGTGTCTCCTGTTGCCTGTTTCCCACTTCCACCCACCCCATCTCAACCCCAGCCAGATCGTCCTCACATCCGAACTTGCAGGAAATTGATCTTAAAGCAACAAACATGACACTGGTCTTCCTCCCCTTGTTAATTGCCCATAACCATCATAACCAACCATTTAAAAAAAAATAAAACATCTGAATGTAAAGAATATCTGTGGTGCTTTTATTTGAGTTGATACACCTGTAAAGAAAACATATGTTTTAAACTGCTCCCCACATATGAACAGTGACAGAATCGGGTGGTGTAGTGATGTAACCCAGCAATGAACAGTTTTGTAAAGTATTGTCTGCAGTGTGGAGTCACTGCGCAGGCTGTGCTGATTTTAAATGGCACCTTTCAGCCTGTGCCTTTAATTTGCAGTGTTAAAAATATGCACAACTTTTTAGGACGGCTGTTTCTTTCACGATGCGCAGTTAATGGAGGGGTGCAAAGATGAGAAGTAAACAAGAAATGCCAACTAACAATAGACACACAAGTGTAAAATTTCTAGTTCGATATCGGCTTAAAAGTAGATAAACGTACGATTTTTGCAAGATATTGGGAGTGATACTAAATTGTTGTCCAAAATATTTTATACTTGAGTTTTAAAGTTTCTTCAAGCTTTGTTGTGGAACAAAAAAATGTTTATTAGATTATTAGCCAAACAGTGTTCCTTTTTTTACTTTTTAAATTGTTGACTTTTTTTGCAGTAGATAATACCAATAAGCATTTTATCCAAGGTTTACTCTACAAATATTAGCATTTTTGGAGGGGTGTGGCCTGGAGAGCCAAGTTGGCGGACAAACTGCAACCAATTTTGGCTGAAGCCCCGATTATCCTGGCAACGTCTGCTGCTAGGCATCACATTGGGCATGGATGCACAGAGGAATGTGGCGGCAGTGTCCGGCAGCATCTATGGGTGACTGTAGCCGCAATGGAATAGGCACCCTCACCACTAGCGCTCACGGCCTGGGGCAGCCGCCGGCCTAGGGAGCCGCGAGCCCAGAGAGCTGGAACGAGACAAGCTCCTACCCAGATGGGGAGGAGAAGATTGAGAAGCACCCCCGGATGCGACGGTGAGTGGACCTGAGGTGGGTGAAGGTGGTGCTGGAGGCAGGGGTAATGCAGGCGAGCGGCCTGTGCCACATTGGTGAGAGTGAACGTGGGCCTGAACTGGTGGGGGGCCTTGCGCTCCCTCCAGACTCTTTCAGAGGGAAGGGAGCAAGTGGATCTCTGGGGAGATGAGGCCGGCAGAGGGCCTGTTCTGTCCCCAGGCAACAGAGATGGGCACTCAGGGAGCGGAGAGCCGATTGATGGTCTGCCTGAGGGGAGGAGGAGGAAATGAGACAGCACATGTTTACGGCCTGTGCATGCAGGGATGATCCTGGGTCTGCGCTCCCCCCGGACTCCGCTGGCTGGCCCCTGCAGTACTTAGATACCCTCTGGGGGTGGAGGGGCCGAGCTTGCCTTGCCATACCTGTGTGAGTAGAGTTGGGGCTTGTTGTGGTCGGACCCGGCTCTGATGTCATCTTCCTCTGTGTGACGGAGGCACAGCCCAGCCTCTGAGAGACACATTGCCCTTCTGGAAAGAGAAATGATGGCAGAGAGCATGAGGGGCATGCTGAGTACCGTGATCCAGGTCTGACGGCGGCATGGCGACAAAGTGGTGAGTGCGGGCCTGCAGGTAAGGGGACTAGTGGAGTGATCCCCTGGCTGACCACACTTACATTTGCTGTCTGGGATGTGGGACTCTTCGTACTGCTGTGTTCACTTGGCTGACACTGGTGCATGCAAGCAGGTCCTTGGCTTCTGGAACATCACCACACGGCTACCCTGCAACCCTGACTCGCAGGCAGCACTTGAACTGCTGAGCTACCTGACTGTCCTGAGATGTGAACTGTGGCTGACTGATGTGTTGGGGATCAATGTCTTCCGACCCATGATACCCAGTTTCATCGACTGGGGCCACACGGCCTTGGAATCTGTAGTCATGGGGTGCCTGTGCTCTGGAACTGGTGGAGTCCAGTGCATCACTATCCAATGCCCAAAATTGGAAGCTGTGCTGGCAGTGGTGGAATTTCTGGGGGCATCTCTGGATCAAACAAGAGCATCACTAGAGAACAAGATTGACAAAGTGGCCACTGACCTCACCTTGCTTCATGCTGACCATCACAAGCTAGCAGACAGGGCTTGCTTGCTTGAATGCAATCTGAATGACCTCACCCCTAAGACCCAGAAGGTGGAAGCCTTGGTGCAGTCATTGGTTGGCCGACTAACAGCGTTGGAATGCAGAGTGGAAGATGCAGAGGGGCACACAAGGAGGAACAACGTCTGTGTGGTGGGCCTCCCGGAGAGGGTGGAGGGCACTGATTCTGTCTCCTACATAGAGAAGTTGCTCTGTGAACTGGTCCCGGCTGAGTCGCTCACTTTCACCATTTGTAGGAAGTTGGCTCTGTATGCACTATTTCAAAGTAAGGAATAGTATGCACAGAGTCCAAGGGTTCCCCTTAGAGGTAAGATAGTGGCAAAAAGAGATAATACTAATGCTCTATTTTGTGGTAGTGTGGTCGAGCAGTAGGCTTATCAAAGGAGTAGTGTTAAGCATTTGTTGTACATACACACAGGCATTAAATGAGGAACACACACTCAGAGACAAATCCAGCCAATAGGTTTTGTTATAGAAAAATATATTTTCTTAGTTTATTTTAAGAACCACAGGTTCAAATTCTACATGTAATATCTCATTTGAAAGGTATTGCAGGTAAGTACTTTAGGAACTTTGAATAATTACAGTAGCATATATACTTTTCACATAAAACACAAATAGCTGTTTTAAAAGTGGACACAGTGCAATTTTCACAGTTCCTGGGGAAGGTAAAGTATTGTTATTTTTAGCAGGTAAGTAAATCACTTACAGGTCTCAGTTTTGGGTCCAAGGTAGCCCACCGTTGGGGGCTCAGAGCAACCCCAAAGTTACCACACCAGCAGCTCAGGGCCGGTCAGGTGCAGAGGTCAAAGAGGTGCCCAAAACACATAGGCTTCAATGGAGAGAAGGGGGTGCCCCGGTCCCAGTCTGCCAGCAGGTAAGTACCCGCGTCTTCGGAGGGCAGACCAGGGGGGTTTTGTAGGGCACCGGGGGGGACACAAGTCCACACAGAAAGAACACCCTCAGCAGCACGGGGGCGGCCGGGTTCAGTGTGCAAACAAGCGTTGGGTTCTCTGTAGATTTCAATGGGAGACCAAAGGGTCTCTTCAGCGGTGCAGGCAGGCAAGGGGGGGGCTCCTCGGGGTAGCCACCACCTGGGCAAGGGAGAGGGCCTCCTGGGGGTCACTCCTGCACAGAAGTTCCGTTCCTTCAGGTGCTGGGGGCTGCGGGTGCAGGGTCTTTTCCAGCCGTCGGGACTTTAGGTTCAGGCAGTCGCGGTCAGGGGGAGCCTCGGGATTGCCTCTGCAGGCGTCGCTGTGGGGGCTCAGGGGGGGCAACTTTGGTTACTCACGGTCTCGGAGTCACCGGAGGGTCCTCCCTGAGGTGTTGGTTCTCCACCAGTCGAGTCGGGGTCGCCGGGTGCAGTGTTGCAAGTCTCACGCTTCTTGCGGGGATTTGCAGGGGTCTTTAAATCTGCTCCTCTGTAACAAAGTTGCAGTCTTTTTGGAGCAGGGCCGCTGTCCTCGGGAGTTTCTTGTCTTTCTTGAAGCAGGGCAGTCCTCTGAGGATTCAGAGGTCGCTGGTCCTGGGGAAAGCGTCGCTGGAGCAGGTTTCTTTAGAAGGCAGGAGACAGGCCGGTAGGTCCGGGGCCAAAGCAGTTGGTGTCTTCTTTTCTTCTTCTGCAGGGGTCTTTCAGCTCAGCAGTCCTCTTCTTCTTGTAGTTTCAGGAATCTAAAGTTTTAGGTTCAGGGAAGCCCTTAAATACTAAATTTAAGGGTGTGTTTAGGTCTGGGGGGTTAGTAGCCAATGGCTACTAGCCCTGAGGGTGGGTACACCCTCTTTGTGCCTCCTCCCAAGGGAAGGAGGTCACATCCCTAATCCTATTGTGGAATCCTCCATCTGCAAGATGGAGGATTTCTAAAAGTTAGAGTCACTTCAGCTCAGGACACCTTAGGGGCTGTCCTGACTGGTCAGTGACTCCTCCTTGTTATTCTCATTATTTTCTCTGGCCTTGCCGCCAAAAGTGGGGGCCGTGGCCGGAGGGGGCGGGCAACTCCACTAGCTGGAGTGTCCTGCGGTGCTGGCACAAAGGGGTGAGCCTTTGAGGCTCACCGCCAGGTGTGACAGCTCCTGCCTGGGGGAGGTGTTAGCATCTCCACCCAGTGCAGGCTTTGTTACTGGGCTCAGAGTGACAAAGGCACTCTCCCCATGGGGCCAGCAACATGTCTCGGTTGTGGCAGGCTGCTGGAACCAGTCAGCCTACACAGATAGTCGGTTAAGGTTTCAGGGGGCACCTCTAAGGTGCCCTCTGGGGTGTATTTTACAATAAAATGTACACTGGCATCAGTGTGCATTTATTGTGCTGAGAAGTTTGATACCAAACTTCTCAGTTTTCAGTGTAGCCCTTATTGTGCTGTGGAGTTTGTGTAAAACAGACTCCCAGACCATATACTCTTATAGCTACCCTGCACTTACAATGTCTAAGGTTTGGCTTAGACACTGTAGGGGCACAGTGCTCATGCACTGGTGCCCTCACCCATGGTATAGTGCACCCTGCCTTAGGGCTGTAAGGCCTGCTAGAGGGGTGACTTATCTATACTTGCATAGGCAGTGAGAGGCTGGCATGGCACCCTGAGGGGAGTGCCATGTCGACTTACTCATTTTGTTCTCACCAGCACACACAAGCTGGCAAGCAGTGTGTCTGTGCTGAGTGAGGGGTTTCCAGGGTGGCATAAGACATGCTGCAGCCCTTAGAGACCTTCCCTGGCATCAGGGCCCTTGGTACCAGGGGTACCATTTACAAAGGACTTATCTGGATGCCAGGGTGTGCCAATTGTGGATACAAAAGTACAGGTTAGGGAAAGAACACTGGTGCTGGGGCCTGGTTAGCAGGCCTCAGCACACTTTCAATTCAAAACATAGCATCAGCAAAGGCAAAAAGTCAGGGGGTAACCATGCCAAGGAGGCATTTCCTTACACAACCCCCCCCCAAACGAAAGAGGATGAGACTAACCTTTCCCAAGAGAGTCTTCCTTTTCTAAGTGGAAAGGCCATCTGCATTGGCATGGGCAGTCCCAGGTCTGTGTTCCACTATAAAGTCCATTCCCTGTAGGGAGATGGACCACCTCAACAGTTTGGGATTTTCACCTTTCATTTGCATCAGCCATCTGAGAGGTCTGTGGTCAGTCTGAACTAGGAAGTGAGTACCAAAGAGGTATGGTCTCAGCTTCTTCAGGGACCAAACCACAGCAAAGGCCTCCCTCTCAATGGCACTCCAACGCTGCTCCCTGGGGAGTAACCTCCTGCTAATGAAAGCAACAGGCTGGTCAAGGCCATCATCATTTGTTTGGGACAAAACTGCCCCTATCCCATGTTCAGAGGCATCTGTTTGCACAATGAATTGCTTGGAGTAATCTGGAGCTTTTAGAACTGGTGCTGTGCACATAGCTTGTTTCAGGGTGTCAAAGGCCTGTTGGCATTCTACAGTCCAGTTTACTTTCTTGGGCATTTTCTTGGAGGTGAGTTCCGTGAGGGCTGTCACAATGGATCCATATCCCTTCACAAACCTCCTATAGTACCCAGTCAAGCCAAGTAATGCCCTGACTTGAGTCTGGGTTTTTGGAGCTGCCCAGTCCAGAATAGTCTGGATCTTAGGCTGGAGTGGCTGAACTTGGCCTCCACCTACAAGGTGTCCCAAGTAAACCACAGTTCCCTGCCCTATCTGGCATTTGGATGCCTTGATAGAGAGGCCTGCTGATTGCAGAGCCTTCAAAACCTTCTTCAGGTGGACCAGGTGATCCTGCCAGTTGGAGCTAAAGACAGCAATATCATCAAGATAAGCTGCACTAAAGGACTCCAACCCAGCAAGGACTTGATTCACCAACCTTTGGAAGGTGGCAGGGGTATTCTTTATACCAAAGGGCATAACAGTAAACTGATAATGCCCATCAGGTGTGGAGAATGCGGTTTTCTCTTTTGCTCCAGGTGCCATTTTGATTTGCCAGTACCCTGCTGTTAAGTCAAAGGTACTTAAGAATTTGGCAGCACCTAATTTGTCAATCAGCTCGTCAGCTCTAGGAATGGGATGGGCATCTGTCTTGGTGACAGAATTAAGACCTCTGTAGTCCACACAAAACCTCATCTCTCTCTTTCCATCTTTGGTGTGAGGTTTTGGGACTAAGACCACTGGGCTAGCCCAGGGGCTGTCAGAGTGCTCAATTACTCCCAATTCCAGCATCTTGTGGACTTCCACCTTGATGCTTTCCTTAACTTGGTCAGACTGTCTGAATATTTAGTTTTTGACAGGCATGCTGTCTCCTGTGTCCACATCATGGGTACACAGGTGTGTCTGACCAGGGGTTAGGGAAAAGAGCTCAGCAAACTGTTGCAGGACCTTCCTACAATCAGATTGCTGTTGGCCAGAGAGGATGTCTGAGTAGATCACTCCATCAACTGAGCCATCTTTAGGGTCTGATGATAGGAGATCAGGGAGAGGCTCACTCTCAGCTTCCTGGTCCTCATCTGTTACCATCAACAGATTTACATCAGCCCTGTCATGGAAGAGCTTAAGGCGGTTCACATGGATCACGCTCTTGGGGCTCCTGCTTGTGCCCAGGTCCACCAGGTAGGTGACCTGACTCTTCCTCTCTAGCACTGGGTAAGGGCCACTCCATTTGTCCTGAAGTGCCCTGGGAGCCACAGGCTCCAGAACCCAGACTTTCTGCCCTGGTTGAAATTCAACCAGTGCAGCCTTTTGGTCATACCAAAACTTCTGGAGTTGTTGGCTGGCCTCAAGGTTTTTACTTGCCTTTTCCATGTACCCTGCCATCCTTGAGCGAAGGCCAAGTACATAGTCCACTATGTCTTGTTTAGGCTCATGAAGAGGTCTCTCCCAGCCTTCTTTAACAAGAGCAAGTGGTCCCCTTACAGGGTGGCCAAACAGAAGTTCAAAGGGTGAGAACCCTACTCCCTTCTGAGGCACCTCTATGTAAGCGAAAAGCAGACATGGCAGGAGGACATCCCATCTCCTTTTGAGTTTTTCTGGGAGCCCCATGATCATGCCCTTTATTGTCTTGTTGAATCTCTCAACAAGGCCATTAGTTTGTGGATGATATGGTGTAGTGAATTTATAAGTCACTCCACACTCATTCCACATGTGTTTCAGGTATGCTGACATGAAGTTGGTACCTCTGTCAGACACCACCTCCTTAGGGAAGCCCACTCTGTTAAAGATACCAATGAGGGCCTTGGCTACTGCAGGGGCAGTAGTCGACCTAAGGGGAATAGCTTCAGGATACCTAGTAGCATGATCCACTACTATTAGGATGTACATATTTCCTGAGGCTGTGGGAGGTTCAAGTGGACCGACTATGTCCACACCCACTCTTTCAAAGGGGACCCCCACCACTGGAAGTGGAATGAGGGGGGCCTTTGGATGTCCACCTGTCTTACCACTGGCTTGACAGGTGGGACAGGAGATGCAAAACTCCTTAACCTTCTGGGACATGTTGGGCCTATAGGAGTGGTTGACTAACCTCTCCCACGTCTTGGTTTGTCCCAAATGCCCAGCAAGGGGAATATCATGGGTTAAGGTCAGAATAAACTCTCTGAACGCCCGAGGCACTACCACTCTCCTAGTGGCACCAGGTTTGGATTCTCTGGCCTCAGTGTACAGGAGTCCATCTTCCCAATAGACCCTATGTGTTCCATTTTTCTTGCCTTTGGACTCTTCAGCAGCTTGCTTCCTAAGGCCTTCAAGAGAGGGACAGGTTTCTTGTCCCTTACACAAGTCTTCCCTTGAGGGTCCCCCTGGGCCCAAGAGCTCAACCTGATAAGGTTCCAGCTCCATAGGCTCAGTTCCCTCAGAGGCCAGAACCTTTTCCTGAGAAGAGAGGTTCTCTTTTTCTTGTTGTGTTGTAGCTGGTTTCCCAGGTGACTTTCCTTTACTCTTGGTAGGCTGGGCCTTTCTTCCAGACTCCAGCTCTACTTTTTCACCCTGCGCCTTGCACTGTGCCCTTGTCTTGACACACACCAGTTCAGGGATACCCAGCATGGCTGCATGGGTCTTCAGTTCTACCTCAGCCCATGCTGAGGACTCCAGGTCATTTCCAAGCAAACAGTCTACTGGGATATTTGAGGAGACAACCACCTGTTTCAGGCCATTGACCCCTCCCCACTCTAAAGTTACCATTGCCATGGGATGTACTTTAGTTTGATTGTCAGCATTGGTGACTGGATAGGTTTTTCCAGTCAGGAATTGGTCAGGGGAAACCAGTTTCTCTGTCACCATAGTGACACTGGCACCTGTATCCCTCAGGCCCTCTACACTTGTCCCATTAATTAAGAGCTGCTGCCTGTATTTTTGCATGTTAGGGGGCCAGGCAGCCAGTGTGGCTAAATCCACCCCACCCTCAGAGACTAATGTAGCTTCAGTGTGACACCTGATTTGCTCTGGGCACACTGTTGATCCCACTTGGAGACTAGCCATTCCAGTGTTAGCTGGAGTGGAGTTTGAAGTGGTATTTTTCTTGGGACAGGCCTTGTCTCCAGTTTGGTGTCCAGACTGACTACAGCCACGACACCAGGCCTTTTTGGGATCAAAGTTTTTACCCTTGTACCCAGAATTGTTTTGTGAAGAGGCTCTGGGCCCACCCTCCTGTGCAGGTTTTTGGGGCCCTGTAGAAGACTCTTTACTATTTTTGGTTTTGGCTGTCTCACCACCCTTCCCCTGGGGAGGTTTTGTGACCCCTTTCTTTTGGTCACCCCCTGTGGAAGTTTTGGACACCCTAGTCTTGACCTAATGGTCCGCCTTCTTTCACAATTCTTGGGGAGAAATTTGTCCTAGGTCTACCAGATGCTGATGCAGTTTATCATTGAAACAATTACTTAATAGGTGTTCTTTCACAAATAAATTGTACAGCCCATCATAATTACTTACACCACTGCCTTGAATCCAACCATCTAGTGTTTTTACTGAGTAGTCTACAAAGTCAACCCAGGTCTGGCTCGAGGATTTTTGAGCCCGCCTGAATCTAATCGTATACTCCTCATTGGAGAATCCAAAGCCCTCAATCAGGGTACCCTTCATGAGGTCATAAGATTCTGCATCTTTTCCAGAGAGTGTGAGGAGTCTATCCCTACACTTTCCTGTGAACATTTCCCAAAGGAGAGCACCCCAGTGAGATTTGTTCACTTTTCTGGTTACACAAGCCCTCTCAAAAGCTGTGAACCATTTGGTGATGTCATCACCATCTTTATATTTAGTTACAATCCCTTTAGGGATTTTCAACATGTCAGGAGAATCTCTGACCCTATTTATGTTGCTGCCACCATTGATGGGTCCTAGGCCCATCTCTTGTCTTTCCCTTTCTATGGCTAGGATCTGTCTTTCCAAAGCCAATCTTTTGGCCATCCTGGCTAACTGGATGTCCTCTTCACTGGAGTTATCCTCAGTGATTTCAGAGAGGTTGGTCCCTCCTGTGAGGGAGCCAGCATCTCTGACTATTATGCTTGGAGTCAGGGCTTGAGAGGCCCTGTCCTCCCTAGATAGGACTGGTAGGGGGGAATCATCCTCCAATTCACTATCCTCATCCTCTGTGTTGCAATCCTCAGAGGGGTTGGCCTTTTCAAACTCTGCCAACAGCTCCTGGAGCTGTAGTTTGGAAGGTCTGGGGCCCATTGCTATTTTCTTTATTTTACAGAGTGACCTTAGCTCCCTCATCTTAAGATGGAGGTAAGGTGTGGTGTCGAGTTCCACCACATTCACATCTGTACTAGACATTATGCTTCTAAAAGTTGGAATACTTTTTAAGAATCTAAAAACTAGTCCTAGAATCTAATTCAAACTTTTACCAAACTTTTAAACTCTAAAAGGAAATGCTAACAGGGACTAACACAAGGCCCTAGCAGGACTTTAAAGAATTTAGAAAAATCTCTAATTGCAAAAAATCAATTTCTAATGACAATTTTTGGAATTTGTCGTGTGATCAGGTATTGGCTGAGTAGTCCAGCAAATGCAAAGTCTTGTACCCCACCGCTGATCCACCAATGTAGGAAGTTGGCTCTGTATGCACTATTTCAAAGTAAGGAATAGTATGCACAGAGTCCAAGGGTTCCCCTTAGAGGTAAGATAGTGGCAAAAAGAGATAATACTAATGCTCTATTTTGTGGTAGTGTGGTCGAGCAGTAGGCTTATCAAAGGAGTAGTGTTAAGCATTTGTTTTACATACACACAGGCAATAAATGAGGAACACACACTCAGAGACAAATCCAGCCAATAGGTTTTGTTATAGAAAAATATATTTTCTTAGTTTATTTTAAGAACCACAGGTTCAAATTCTACATGTAATATCTCATTTGAAAGGTATTGCAGGTAAGTACTTTAGGAACTTTGAATAATTACAGTAGCATATATACTTTTCACATAAAACACAAATAGCTGTTTTAAAAGTGGACACTGCAATTTTCACAGTTCCTGGGGGAGGTAAAGTATTGTTATTTTTAGCAGGTAAGTAAATCACTTACAGGTCTCAGTTTTGGGTCCAAGGTAGCCCACCGTTGGGGGTTCAGAGCAACCCCAAAGTTACCACACCAGCAGCTCAGGGCCGGTCAGGTGCAGAGGTCAAAGAGGTGCCCAAAACACATAGGCTTCAATGGAGAGAAGGGGGTGCCCCGGTTCCAGCCTGCCAGCAGGTAAGTACCCCCGTCTTCGGAGGGCAGACCAGGGGGGTTTTGTAGGGCACCAGGGGGGACACAAGTCCACACAGAAAGAACACCCTCAGCAGCGCGGGGGCGGCCGGGTGCAGTGTGCAAACAAGCATCGGGTTCTCTGTAGATTTCAATGGGAGACCAAAGGGTCTCTTCAGCGGTGCAGGCAGGCAAGGGGGGGGCTCCTCGGGGTAGCCACCACCTGGGCAAGGGAGAGGGCCTCCTGGGGGTCACTCCTGCACAGAAGTTCTGTTCCTTCAGGTGCTGGGGGCTGCGGGTGCAGGGTCTTTTCCAGCCGTCGGGACTTTAGGTTCAGGCAGTCGCGGTCAGGGGGAGCCTCGGGATTCCCTCTGCAGGCGTCGCTGTGGGGGCTCAGGGGGGACAACTTTGGTTACTCACGGTCTCGGAGTCGCCGGAGGGTGCTCCCTGAGGTGTTGGTTCTCCACCAGTCGAGTCGGGGTCGCCGGGTGCAGTGTTGCAAGTCTCACGCTTCTTGCGGGGATTTGCAGGGGTCTTTAAATCTGCTCCTCTGTAACAAAGTTGCAGTCTTTTTGGAGCAGGGCCGCTGTCCTCGGGAGTTTCTTGCCTTTCTTGAAGTAGGGCAGTCCTCTGAGGATTCAGAGGTCGCTGGTCCTGGGGAAAGCGTCGCTGGAGCAGGTTTCTTTAGAAGGCAGGAGACAGGCCGGTAGGTCTGGGGCCAAAGCAGTTGGTGTCTTCTTTTCTTCTTCTGCAGGGGTCTTTCAGCTCAGCAGTCCTCTTCTTCTTGTAGTTTCAGGAATCTAAAGTTTTAGGTTCAGGGAAGCCCTTAAATACTAAATTTAAGGGCGTGTTTAGGTCTGGGGGGTTAGTAGCCAATGGCTACTAGCCCTGAGGGTGGGTACACCCTCTTTGTGCCTCCTCCCAAGGGGAGGGGGGTCACATCCCTAATCCTATTGGGGAATCCTCCATCTGCAAGATGGAGGATTTCTAAAAGTTAGAGTCACTTCAGCTCAGGACACCTTAGGGGCTGTCCTGACTGGTCAGTGACTCCTCCTTGTTATTCTCATTATTTTCTCCGGCCTTGCCGCCAAAAGTGGGGGCTGTGGCCGGAGGGGGCGGGCAACTCCACTAGGTGGAGTGTCCTGCGGTACTGGCACAAAGGGGTGAGCCTCTGAGGCTCACCGCCAGGTGTGACAGCTCTTGCCTGGGGGAGGTGTTAGCATCTCCACCCAGTGCAGGCTTTGTTACTGGCCTCAGAGTGACAAAGGCACTCTCCCCATGGGGCCAGCAACATGTCTCGGTTGTGGCAGGCTGCTGGAACCAGTCAGCCTACACAGATAGTCGGTTAAGGTTTCAGGGGGCACCTCTAAGGTGCCCTCTGGGGTGTATTTTACAATAAAATGTACACTGGCATCAGTGTGCATTTATTGTGCTGAGAAGTTTGATACCAAACTTCTCAGTTTTCAGTGTAGCCCTTATTGTGCTGTGGAGTTTGTGTAAAACAGACTCCCAGACCATATACTCTTATGGCTACCCTGCACTTACAATGTCTAAGGTTTGGCTTAGACACTGTAGGGGCACAGTGCTCATGCACTGGTGCCCTCACCCATGGTATAGTGCACCCTGCCTTAGGGCTGTAAGGCCTGCTAGAGGGGTGACTTATCTATACTTGCATAGGCAGTGAGAGGCTGGCATGGCACCCTGAGGGGAGTGCCATGTCGACTTACTCATTTTGTTCTCACCAGCACACACAAGCTGGCAAGCAGTGTGTCTGTGCTGAGTGAGGGGTTTCCAGGGTGGCATAAGACATGCTGCAGCCCTTAGAGAACTTCCCTGGCATCAGGGCCCTTGGTACCAGGGGTACCATTTACAAGGGACTTATCTGGATGCCAGGGTGTGCCAATTGTGGATACAAAAGTACAGGTTAGGTAAAGAACACTGGTGCTGGGGCCTGGTTAGCAGGCCTCAGCACACTTTCAATTCAAAACATAGCATCAGCAAAGGCAAAAAGTCAGGGGGTAACCATGCCAAGGAGGCATTTCCTTACACAACCCCCCCCAAACGAAAGAGGATGAGACTAACCTTTCCCACGAGAGTCTTCATTTTCTAAGTGGAAGAACCTGGAAAGGCCATCTGCATTGGCATGGGCAGTCCCAGGTCTGTGTTCCACTATAAAGTCCATTCCCTGTAGGGAGATGGACCACCTCAACAGTTTTGGATTTTCACCTTTCATTTGCATTAGCCATCTGAGAGGTCTGTGGTCAGTCTGAACTAGGAAGTGAGTACCAAAGAGGTATGGTCTCAGCTTCTTCAGGGACCAAACCACAGCAAAGGCCTCCCTCTCAATGGCACTCCAACGCTGCTCCCTGGGGAGTAACCTCCTGCTAATGAAAGCAACAGGCTGGCCAAGGCCATCATCATTTGTTTGGGACAAAACTGCCCCTATCCCATGTTCAGAGGCATCTGTTTGCACAATGAATTGCTTGGAGTAATCTGGAGCTTTTAGAACTGGTGCTGTGCACATAGCTTGTTTCAGGGTGTCAAAGGCCTGTTGGCATTCTACAGTCCAGTTTACTTTCTTGGGCATTTTCTTGGAGGTGAGTTCTGTGAGGGCTGTCACAATGGATCCATATCCCTTCACAAACCTCCTATAGTACCCAGTCAAGCCAAGGAATGCCCTGACTTGAGTCTGGGTTTTTGGAGCTGCCCAGTCCAGAATAGTCTGGATCTTAGGCTGGAGTGGCTGAACTTGGCCTCCACCTACAAGGTGTCACAAGTAAACCACATCACAAGTAAACCACAGTTCCCTGCCCTATCTGGCATTTGGATGCCTTGATAGAGAGGCCTGCTGATTGCAGAGCCTTCAAAACCTTCTTCAGGTGGACCAGGTGATCCTGCCAGCTGGAGCTAAAGACAGCAATATCGTCAAGATAAGCTGCACTAAAGGACTCCAAGCCAGCAAGGACTTGATTCACCAACCTTTGGAAGGTGGCAGGGGCATTCTTTAAACCAAAGGGCATAACAGTAAACTGATAATGCCCATCAGGTGTGGAGAATGCGGTTTTCTCTTTTGCTCCAGGTGCCATTTTGATTTGCAAGTACCCTGCTGTTAAGTCAAAGGTACGTAAGAATTTGGCAGCACCTAATTTGTCAATCAGCTCGTCAGCTCTAGGAATGGGATGGGCATCTGTCTTGGTGACAGAATTAAGACCTCTGTAGTCCACACAAAACCTCATCTCTCTCTTTCCATCTTTGGTGTGAGGTTTGGAGACTAAGACCACTGGGCTAGCCCAGGGGCTGTCAGAGTGCTCAATTACTCCCAATTCCAGCATCTTGTGGACTTCCACCTTGATGCTTTCCTTAACTTGGTCAGACTGTCTGAATATTTTGTTTTTGACAGGCATGCTGTCTCCTGTGTCCACATCATGGGTACACAGGTGTGTCTGACCAGGGGTTAGGGAAAAGAGCTCAGCAAACTGATGCAGGACCTTCCTACAATCAGATTGCTGTTGGCCAGAGTGGGTGTCTGAGTAGATCACTCCATCAACTGAGCCATCTTTAGGGTCTGATGAGAGGAGATCAGGGAGAGGCTCACTCTCAGCTTCCTGGTCCTCATCTGTTACCATCAACAGATTTACATCAGCCCTGTCATGGAAGAGCTTAAGGCGGTTCACATGGATCACCCTCTTGGGGCTCCTGCTTGTGCCCAGGTCCACCAGGTAGGTGACCTGACTCTTCCTCTCTAGCACTGGGTAAGGGCCACTCCATTTGTCCTGAAGTGCCCTGGGAGCCACAGGCTCCAGAACCCAGACTTTCTGCCCTGTTTGAAATTCAACCAGTGCAGCCTTTTGGTCATACCAAAACTTCTGGAGTTGTTGGCTGGCCTCAAGGTTTTTACTTGCCTTTTCCATGTACCCTGCCATCCTTGAGCGAAGGCCAAGTACATAGTCCACTATGTATTGTTTAGGCTCATGAAGAGGTCTCTCCCAGCCTTGTTTAACAAGAGCAAGTGGTCCCCTTACAGGTTGGCCAAACAGAAGTTCAAAGGGTGAGAACCCTACTCCCTTCTGAGGAACCTCTCTGTAAGCGAAAAGCAGACATGGCAGGAGGACATCCCATCTCCTTTTGAGTTTTTCTGGGAGCACCATGATCATGCCCTTTAATGTCTTCTTGAATCTCTCAACAAGGCCATTAGTTTGTGGATGATATGGTGTAGTGAATTTATAAGTCACTCCACATTCATTCCACATGTGTTTCAGGTATGCTGACATGAAGTTGGTACCTCTGTCAGACACCACCTCCTTAGGGAAGCCCACTCTGGTAAAGATACCAATGAGGGCCTTGGCTACAGCAGGGGCAGTAGTCGACCTAAGGGGAATAGCTTCAGGATACCTAGTAGCATGATCCACTACTATTAGGATGTACATATTTCCTGAGGCTGTGGGAGGTTCAAGTGGACCCACTATGTCCACACCCACTCTTTCAAAGGGGACCCCCACCACTGGAAGTGGAATGAGGGGGGCCTTTGGATGTCCACCTGTCTTACCACTGGCTTGACAGGTGGGACAGGAGATGCAAAACTCCTTAACCTTCTGGGACATGTTGGGCCAGTAGAAGTGGTTGACTAACCTCTCCCACGTCTTGGTTTGTCCCAAATGCCCAGCAAGGGGAATATCATGGGCTAAGGTCAGAATAAACTCTCTGAACGCCCGAGGCACTACCACTCTCCTAGTGGCACCAGGTTTGGGATCTCTGGCCTCAGTGTACAAGAGTCCATCTTCCCAATAGACCCTATGTGTTCCATTTTTCTTGCCTTTGAACTCTTCAGCAGCTTGCTGCCTAAGGCCTTCAAGAGAGGGACAGGTTTCTTGTCCCTTACACAACTCTTCCCTTGAGGGTCCCCCTGGGCCCAAGAGCTCAACCTGATAAGGTTCCAGCTCCATAGGCTCAGTTCCCTCAGAGGCCAGAACTTCTTCCTGAGAAGAGAGGTTCTCTTTTTCTTGTTGTGTTGTAGCTGGTTTCCCAGCTGACTTTCCTTTTCTCTTGGTAGGCTGGGCCTTTCTTCCAGACTCCAGCTCTACTTTTTCACCCTGCGCCTTGCACTGTGCCCTTGTCTTGACACACACCAGTTCAGGGATACCCAGCATGGCTGCATGGGTCTTCAGTTCTACCTCAGCCCATGCTGAGGACTCCAGGTCATTTCCAAGCAAACAGTCTACTGGGATATTTGAGGAGACAACCACCTGTTTCAGGCCATTGACCCCTCCCCACTCTAAAGTTACCATTGCCATGGGATGTACTTTAGTTTGATTGTCAGCATTGGTGACTGGATAGGTTTTTCCAGTCAGGTATTGGCCAGGGGAAACCAGTTTCTCTGTCACCATAGTGACACTGGCACCTGTATCCCTCAGGCCCTCTACACTTGTCCCATTAATTAAGAGCTGCTGTCTGTATTTTTGCATGTTAGAGGGCCAGGCAGCCAGTGTGGCTAAATCCACCCCACCCTCAGAGACTAATGTAGCTTCAGTGTGACACCTGATTTGCTCTGGGCACACTGTTGATCCCACTTGGAGACTAGCCATTCCAGTGTTAGCTGGAGTGGAGTTTGAAGTGGTATTTTTCTTGGGACAGGCCTTGTCTCCAGTTTGGTGTCCAGACTGACTACAGCCACGACACCAGGCCTTTTTGGGATCAAAGTTTTTACCCTTGTACCCAGAATTGTTTTGTGAAGAGGCTCTGGGCCCACCCTCCTGTGCAGGTTTTTGGGGGCCTGTAGGAGACTCTTTACTATTTTTGGTTTTGGCTGTCTCACCACCCTTCCCCTGGGGAGGTTTTGTGACCCCTTTCTTTTGGTCACCCCCTGTGGATGTTTTGGACACCCTAGTCTTGACCTAATGGTCCGCCTTCTTTCCCAATTCTTGGGGAGAAATTGGTCCTAGGTCTACCAGATGCTGATGCAGTTTATCATTGAAACAATTACTTAATAGGTGTTCTTTCACAAATAAATTGTACAGCCCATCATAATTACTTACACCACTGCCTTGAATCCAACCATCTAGTGTTTTTACTGAGTAGTCTACAAAGTCAACCCAGGTCTGGCTCGAGGATTTTTGAGCCCGCCTGAATCTAATCCTATACTCCTCAGTGGAGAATCCAAAGCCCTCAATCAGGGTACCCTTCATGAGGTCATAAGATTCTGCATCTTTTCCAGAGAGTGTGAGGAGTCTATCCCTACACTTTCCTGTGAACATTTCCCAAAGGAGAGCACCCCAGTGAGATTTGTTCACTTTTCTGGTTACACAAGCCCTCTCAAAAGCTGTGAACCATTTGATGATGTCACCACCATCTTTATATTTAGTTACAATCCCTTTAGGGATTTTCAACATGTCAGGAGAATCTCTGACCCTATTTATGTTGCTGCCACCATTGATGGGTCCTATGCCCATCTCTTGTCTTTCCCTTTCTATGGCTAGGATCTGTCTTTCCAAAGCCAATCTTTTGGCCATCCTGGCTAACTGGATGTCCTCTTCACTGGAGTTATCCTCAGTGATTTCAGAGAGGTTGGTCCCTCCTGTGAGGGAGCCAGCATCTCTGACTATTATGCTTGGAGTCAGGGCTTGAGAGGCCCTGTCCTCCCTAGATAGGACTGGTAGGGGGGAATCATCCTCCAATTCACTATCCTCATCCTCTGTGTTGCCATCCTCAGAGGGGTTGGCCTTTTCAAACTCTGCCAACAGCTCCTGGAGCTGTAGTTTGGAAGGTCTGGGGCCCATTGCTATTTTCTTTATTTTACAGAGTGACCTTAGCTCCCTCATCTTAAGATGGAGGTAAGGTGTGGTGTCGAGTTCCACCACATTCACATCTGTACTAGACATTATGCTTCTAAAAGTTGGAATACTTTTTAAGAATCTAAAAACTAGTCCTAGAATCTAATTCAAACTTTTACCAAACTTTTAAACTCTAAAAGGAAATGCTAACAGGGACTAACACAAGGCCCTAGCAGGACTTTAAAGAATTTAGAAAAATCTCTAATTGCTAAAAATCAATTTATAATGACAATTTTTGGAATTTGTCATGTGATCAGGTATTGGCTGAGTAGTCCAGCAAATGCAAAGTCTTGTACCCCACCGCTGATCCACCAATGTAGGAAGTTGGCTCTGTATGCACTATTTCAAAGTAAGGAATAGTATGCACAGAGTCCAAGGGTTCCCCTTAGAGGTAAGTTAGTGGCAAAAAGAGATAATACTAATGCTCTATTTTGTGGTAGTGTGGTCGAGCAGTAGGCTTATCAAAGGAGTAGTGTTAAGCATTTGTTTTACATACACACAGGCAATAAATGAGGAACACACACTCAGAGACAAATCCAGCCAATAGGTTTTGTTATAGAAAAATATATTTTCTTAGTTTATTTTAAGAACCACAGGTTCAAATTCTACATGTAATATCTCATTTGAAAGGTATTGCAGGTAAGTACTTTAGGAACTTTGGATAATTACAGTAGCATATATACTTTTCACATAAAACACAAATAGCTGTTTTAAAAGTGGACACTGCAATTTTCACAGTTCCTGGGGGAGGTAAAGTATTGTTATTTTTAGCAGGTAAGTAAATCACTTACAGGTCTTAGTTTTGGGTCCAAGGTAGCCAACCGTTGGGGGTTCAGAGCAACCCCAAAGTTGCCACACCAGCAGCTCAGGGCCGGTCAGGTGCAGAGGTCAAAGAGGTGCCCAAAACACATAGGCTTCAATGGAGAGAAGGGGGTGCCCCGGTTCCAGCCTGCCAGCAGGTAAGTACCCGCGTCTTCGGAGGGCAGACCAGGGGGGTTTTGTAGGGCACCGGGGGGGGACACAAGTCCACAGAGAAAGAACACCCTCAGCAGCGTGGGGGCGGCCGGATGCAGTGTGCAAACAAGCGTCAGGTTCTCTGTAGATTTCAATGGGAGACCAAAGGGTCTCTTCAGCGGTGCAGGCAGGCAAGGGGGGGGCTCCTCGGGGTAGCCACCACCTGGGCAAGGGAGAGGGCCTCCTGGGGGTCACTCCTGCACAGAAGTTCCGTTCCCTCAGGTGCTGGGGGCTGCGGGTGCAGGGTCTTTTCCAGCCGTCGGGACTTTAGGTTCAGGCAGTCGCGGTCAGGGGGAGCCTCGGGATTCCCTCTGCAGGCGTCGCTGTGGGGGCTCAGGGGGGACAACTTTGGTTACTCACGGTCTCGGAGTCGCCGGAGGGTCCTCCCTGAGGTGTTGGTTCTCCACGAGTCGAGTCGGGGTCGCCGGGTGCAGTGTTGCAAGTCTCACGCTTCTTGCGGGGATTAGCAGGGGTCTTTAAATCTGCTCCTCTGTAAAAAAAGTTGCAGTCTTTTTGGAGCAGGGCCGCTGTCCTCTGGAGTTTCTTGTCTTTCTTGAAGTAGGGCAGTCCTCTGAGGATTCAGAGGTCGCTGGTCCTGGGGAAAGCGTCGCTGGAGCAGGTTTCTTTAGAAGGCAGGAGACAGGCCGGTAGGTCTGGGGCCAAAGCAGTTGGTGTCTTCTTCTCTTCTTCTGCAGGGGTCTTTCAGCTCAGCAGTCCTCTTCTTCTTGTAGTTTCAGGAATCTAAAGTTTTAGGTTCAGGGAAGCCCTTAAATACTAAATTTAAGGGCGTTTTTAGGTCTGGGGGGTTAGTAGCCAATGGCTACTAGCCCTGAGGGTGGGTACACCCTCTTTGTGCCTCCTCCCAAGGGGAGGGGGTCACATCCCTAATCCTATTGGGGAATCCTCCATCTGCAAGATGGAGGATTTCTAAAAGTTAGAGTCACTTCAGCTCAGGACACCTTAGGGGCTGTCCTGACTGGTCAGTGACTCCTCCTTGTTATTCTCATTATTTTCTCCGGCCTTGTTGCCAAAAGTGGGGGCCGTGGCCGGAGGGGACGGGCAACTCCACTAGCTGGAGTGTCCTGCGGTGCTGGCACAAAGGGGTGAGCCTCTGAGGCTCACCGCCAGGTGTGACAGCTCCTGCCTGGGGGAGGTGTTAGCATCTCCACCCAGTGCAGGCTTTGTTACTGGCCTCAGAGTGACAAAGGCACTCTCCCCATGGGGCCAGCAACATGTCTCGGTTGTGGCAGGCTGCTGGAACCAGTCAGCCTACACAGATAGTCGGTTAAGGTTTCAGGGGGCACCTCTAAGGTGCCCTCTGGGGTGTATTTTACAATAGAATGTACACTGGCATCAGTGTGCATTTATTGTGCTTAGAAGTTTGATACCAAACTTCTCAGTTTTCAGTGTAGCCCTTATGGTGCTGTGGAGTTTGTGTAAAACAGACTCCCAGACCATATACTCTTATGGCTAACCTGCACTTACAATGTCTAAGGTTTGGCTTAGACACTGTAGGGGCACAGTGCTCATGCACTGGTGCCCTCACCCATGGTATAGTGCACCCTGCCTTAGGGCTGTAAGGCCTGCTAGAGGGGTGACTTATCTATACTTGCATAGGCAGTGAGAGGCTGGCATGGCACCCTGAGGGGAGTGCCATGTCGACTTACTCATTTTGTTCTCACCAGCACACACAAGCTGGCAAGCAGTGTTTCTGTGCTGAATGAGGGGTTTCCAGGGTGGCATGAGAGATGCTGCAGCCCTTAGAGACCTTCCCTGGCATCAGGGCCCTTGGTACCAGGGGTACCATTTACAAGGGACTTATCTGGATGCCAGGGTGTGCCAATTGTGGATACAAAAGTACAGGTTAGGGAAAGAACACTGGTGCTGGGGCCTGGTTAGCAGGCCTCAGCACACTTTCAATTCAAAACATAGCATCAGCAAAGGCAAAAGGTCAGGGGGTAACCATGCCAAGGAGGCATTTCCTTACACCATTGATTGAGCACACCGTGTCCTGGAGTGGCCACTGCCCCCCGGACCGGGTCGACAACCTCTTCTGTTCCACCTGCTTCATTATGTAGACAGAGACGTTATACTACTAGAGGTGAGGTTGCTCCCCTCCCTTCAGATGGGCAATGCCAGGGTAATGATGTTCCCGGAATACACCAGAGGGGTATAGTGCCTCAGAGGAGCTCCTTCTTATCAGTGAGGTGTAAGCTGCAAACTCTCAACTTGAAATACTCTCTCCTTTTCCCTGCCAGGCTGCGCATGGTGGCACAAGGACAAATGTGTTTTTTTGACACCCTTGAAGCTGCCTGGGACTGGTTGGAATCGACAGACCTGATGTGACAGTCGACCTCACCAGTGAATCGGGGCAAGTGGAGGGAGATGAGGCCTAACCACCGGAGAGGGTTGTAGGCGCAGCAGGACTACCCCCTCGTGGTCAAGCAGTGCTGCTGACTTAGAACAGATCATGCAAGACCGCTGCCATGCTCTACAATCTGCAACAGCCATTAATAAAACAGCATCTTCCTTGGACCATGGGGAGGACCCCAGTGACTCCGGAAGTGGAAAGGATGAACTCAGTGGAGAACCCACAGAAACCGACTCCCAGGCTCCCCTCGATGTGACACCACAAACAGCAGACAACATAGTTTGAACTAGCAATTGTTCTGGACTCACACTAATACTGTTGTGGCAACTGTCTAAGGTTACCTTGCACCTCTGGAGGGGGGTTTACATTTGGTTGTCCCCTCCATCCCTTATCTCTTCCTTATCCTTTATGCACATCTCACACCATCCCATTCAATTTCCTTCCCTCCTGTACACTTCTGTTCATCGAGTTATTTGCAGTAACTTTGCATGCATTATGTTGTATTGTCATAAGCATGCTTCGCTAAGTATCCGACCTTTGCCTACGAACATCCTGCACCCAGGGCTTCCACTACAGGACTTGTTGGACAGCCCCCCCCATAGGTACTTCTTCCTATAGTTTAGTTGTACCAGATCCAGAGGTTCAGTTGTTTGGACAGACACCAGTTTTCCCTCTGCTCTAATGGTATTTTGTTTGTTCCTGTTGTGGTTCTGCAGGATTTGTTTGGTTCGGGCTGAAATTGTTTGTGAGTCAATGGAGCCAGATCCCCTCCCTCTCCCCCTAGTATGGGATACTACTGTGGCCGCGCATTGGTAATATGCACTCTTACAACCCCATCACTTACAAATGACCCACAATTACATTCTCACATGGAACGTGAGAGGAATACACACACCCCCATGTAGGTACTCCATTTAGTCTTACGTTAAAAGGCACTTGTTGGATATTGCACTACTGCAGGAAACACACCTTGTGCACCCAAGACCACTAGGCTACAGCGGTGCTGGAGAGGGCAGCTGTTTGCTACTCCCTTCTCCTATGCTAGGGGTGCTCTTATATGGATCCGACCGGGTAACCCTTTCGTTGCCAAGGAGCATGACATTGATGCTAATGGTTGGTTTGGGTTTGTCAGTGGACGATTAGATGGCCACACATTATTACTAGGATCCTTTTATGCACCAAACACAGACCAAGCCTCCTTCCTCCAACAGCTGTCTGGCGTACTTTCCCGCTGGAGTGGCCTCTATGACTCATCCGGGAGACTTCAACAGTGTCCTTGAACCGAGGCTTGATTGCTCCTTCCCTCCATTGCCTACTGCATGGACTCCTTGGCGATGGCACGCCACAACCCCTTCTTCTGATGGGCGCTGACCTGTAGATGAAACACAGACAGAAGGACACAGTTAACCATACAATCCAGCCTGTCAAAGAAATGGCTCACATACTGTATTTGGCCATCATCAAGCACACACATGACCCGCACCACTGCACAGACACTGCCACCAACCATACCCCCCGAAATGACACACTGCCAGCACACATACATCTCCATTCAGCCATGTCGCATGCAACGTACCCATGGTGTACTGATCTGCTGGCCTGGAGGCCCATACAACTGCCCACACATGGGTAGGACCCCATCCTCGAGCCTCTCCAACTCCTCTGAAGTGAAGGCTGGGGCCCTTTTCGCTGTTGCATGGGCCATGGCAGGTTCCAGACACAGGTCACAGCAGCACATGCAGTGTAGATGTGGTCCTGCGGAAAGTCAGGAATCAAGTGCAGTGGTAGAAAGAAAGTGGCGGTCACAGCGATGATCATCATTGGTTCCTATACTCCGTAGAGGCCCTTGTTACCCAATGAGGAATTGCACAGCGGTGCAGAACGCCTCCCACCATGACCCCAAACGCCGGCGCAGTGAGGTCACTTCCACCTGTTCCTGCATACAGGATAGACGGTTGTCATTTTCTACTGCTAGTACACATGTATTGATTTAAAAGTGTGTCATTGTTGGCGAATGTACACACCTAAACAATGCCAGTGTCCAACATACAAACATGCACTGTGAACACTGATGTAGTGTGTTCATAGTTTCTGTAGTCACTTGCTTCTTACTTTTGGGTCCCTTAGGTACCAACCACTATGGAGGAATAGGAGGAGGAGGAGGCAAGCACCCGTGTACAGACCCCTTGTGGACTTGGCTACACTGGAGGAGAAGCACATCATACTCACCTATCGTCTGGACAGGGTCACAATTACAGAGCTGTGTGCACAATTGGATCCTGATCTGCTACCTGCTGTCTGTTGCATCAAAGTGATACCCCCTCTTGTGCAGGTACTCTCAGTGCTCCATTTCCTGGCAACTGGCTCTTTCCAGTTGACAGTGACTTGGCTACAGGAATGTCACAGCCAATGTTCTCTATTGTGCTTGCAAGGGTTTTCGCAGCGTTGCTCAAACACATGTGCAGCTACATCGCATTCCCCCGGGAAGATGAATTGCCCACTGTGAAGGCTGAATTCTATGCAATGGGACATATACCTTGTGTTATTGGGGCCATTGATGGGACCCGTATTGCCTTAGACCCCACCCGGACCAATGAACAAGTGTACAGGAATGGGAAGAGTTTCCAATCACTCAATGTCCAGATGGTGTGCCTTGCTGACCAGAACATCTCCTATGTCACTGCCAAGTATCCTGGGTCAGTGCATGGTGCCTTAATCCTGAGGAATAGCACTGTTCCACAACTGATGGCACAACTACAGAGGCACAGAGTGTGGCTTATAGGTGAGCCTAAGTCCCCACCCAATGTATGTCAATGTATGCTTTCAGGAGTCATATCCCCTGCCCTTGTGCAAGGCTAATTTGTGTCCCTCACTTCTCCCAGGTGATTCTGGCTACCCAAACCTGTCCTGGCTCCTGACCCCTGTTAGGAATCTGAGAACAGGGGCTGTGAATAGGTACAATGATGCTCATGGGCGTACCAGGAGGATTGTTGAAAGGACCTTAGGTCTCCTGAAAGCCAGGTTCAGGTGCCTTCATCTGACAGGTGGATCCCTATGCTACTCCCCTGAGAAGGTCTACAGGATTGTTGTTGTGTGCTGCATGTTGTACAACTTGGCCGTCAGATGCCATGTGCCCTATCTGCAGGAAGATGGGGGTGGCAATGCACCTGTGGCAGCAGTGGACACTGAAGACAGTGAGGAAGAGGAGGATGTGGACAACAGGACACATATGATACAACAGTACTTCCAATGACACTCAGGTAAGACTGTTGAACTAAACATTTCTCCATTTCAGTGTTGTTCTGTGTGGCTGCACCATAATGCCAGTCACTACCTTTGTATCCCAACTGACTGTCATCTATGCCTTCCCTTGTTGCAGATGTTGCTGTGGTTACAACAGTGTATTGCTGTGCTGTGTACAGACTGCTGAGACACATATGTAGGATGGATCAACATATTACAGGACATTTGCAGAGGACCATGCAGTTCGGAACAGCTCAATACATTGTACATAAACTTCAGATAAAGCACTATTACTCAAATTGTGTCCAAGGGTCCATTACATCTTCTGGTATACAATGCACAATGCAATAGAGTGGGAGTGATGGTTGGAAAAAGTCCAGTGTAGTGGGCCAGTCTGTTTGTTGCACAGGCCCAGTGTCCAAGGGGCCATAGGAAGGGGAGTAATGGAAGTTCAAAGTGGACAAGGTGACACAGTGGAACACAAGGGGGACATTCAGGAGGGGCTATTTCCTGGTGGTGGTCCTGGTCTTGACAACTGTCTCTAGGGTCTGTCTGGGTCGCAGGGACCGTTTGCGGGGTGGTTCAACTTCTGCAGGGGAGGGGTGCTGGTGGCCTGTGGGTGCTGTGGCAGGGCTTCCTGCCACTAGCTGCAGCAGATGTGGAGGGCTGGTCAATACACTAGCTAGTGGAGGGCCCGCTGCTGTGCTGTGAACTCCCTCATAATGTTGACCATGTCACCGAGCTCTCCTTTCAGTGGAGATCATGGTGGTATTCAGAGCCTGCGATTCCTGCTTGATCTCCTGTTGGCGTTCCCCCTGCAGCCGCTGGTTCTCCTGCATGTGTTTAACACCTGACTCATCTGGTCCTGGGATTGTTGGTAAGCCCCCAGGACATTAGTGAGTGCCTCCTGGGCAGTGAGTTCCCAGAGACTGTCCTCCCCCTGGCGCACAGCTGTCCTCCAACCGTCCTTGGCCCCCTGTGCCTGTGTCCCCTGATCGGTATGCCCACTCCCACTGACCCCAGGACCCTCATTGCCTTGCCTGTGAGATGTGGCCTCGGGTCCCTGTACAGGTGGGCATATTACTGATTGACGTGTCCTGGGAACAGAGGTCTGGGGACGTTGGGTGGCTGCTGTGGTGTTAGATTCTGAGGGGGGACTCTGTGGTGCACTGGCTGTGGGATAGGGTAGCTGACTGACTAGTGGTCCCTGATGGGCCAGGGAGTTCATCCAGATCCAGAGCTCCTGAGTTGTTGTCATCACTGGGACATCTTCTGGTGGGGGACTGGGTAGCCATGGCACCTCCTCGCCGCTGACATTGGCTGGGGCACCTGTGGGGATGTAAGTGAAGTACTATGGTACATGTCTGTGACATATTCCGCATTCCTAGCTTTCCCAATGACAAAGAAGTTGTCCTCCCACCTATAGTAGTGCGTGGTGATGTATTGTGGGATTGTTATTTCTCCATGCTGTGCATGCATTGGTGGTGGGTGTTCATGCAGAGCCAGAAGGTATGTGCATGCAGTGGGTATGGCATGCAGGGGTTGCCATTTGGTATGGTAAAAGGGGTGGTGGACTGTGTGGGATGGAATCGGGTGATGAGAGTCGAGGTGAGAGGTGGAGATGGCATGCAGGTATGGGGGGGTGATAGGTAGTAAATGTTGACTCACCAGTGTTCAGTCCTCTGGCTTCTCCAGTGAGTCCCTCAGGATGCAGTATTGGCAAGAGTTGCTCCTCCCATTTTGTCTAGGTGTTTATAGTCGACACCAATGACACACAATTAAATCACTTCATGTGTGCTAGCATTAGAAAATGGCAACCGCCTGCCCTGTATGCAGGGACGGGTGGAAGTGACCTCACTCCACCGGTGTTAGGCGTCATGTTAGGAGGCAGTCTGCACCGCTGTGCAATTCCTCATTGGCTAACATTGAGCTCTATGGAGTACAGGAACCAATGATGATCAACGCCGGTGGTGACGTTGTTCACCATCGTGTACGTGACTGCCATTTCCTTCCTACTACTTAACTCGATTCCTGACTTTCCATAGGACAACATCTCCACTGCATGTGGTGCTGTGACCTGTGTCTGGTACATGCCATGGCCCATGCTACAGGGGAAAGGGCCCCAGCCTTCATGTTGGAGGGGTTGGAGAGGTTCGAGGATGGGGTCCTACCCCTGTATGGACAGTTGTTTGGGCCTCCAGACCAACAGGTGAGTGCATCATGGGTACTTTGCATGCAACATGGCTACATGTAGATGTGTGTGTGTGCTGGCAGTGTGTCATTTGGGGAGTATGGCTGGTGGCAATGTTTATGCAGAAGTGCGGGTCATGTGTGTGCCTGATGAGGGGCAATGCAGTATGTAGGCCATATGTGTGACAGGCTGGATTGTCTGGTTCATTCTGTCTCTCTGTCTCTGTTTCCTCTGCAGGTCAGCGCCCATCAGAAGAAGGGGTTGTGGCCTGCCATCACCAAGAACATGCAGACCCTGGGAGTCCATAGCCGGCGGAGCACCCACTGCAGGAAACAGTGGGAGGACCTGAGACGCTTGGGCCGGAAGCCCGCGGACACCCAGATGGGCACGACCTCCCAATGAGGGAGGGATGCCCATGGGGACATGACCCCCCACCCCAATGGCCAGGATACTGGCAGTGGAACACCCAGAGCTGGATTGGCACTTGAGGGCATCACTGCAGCCGCAAGAGGGTGATTAGAGTGTATGTGACAACCATCATTTGCTTACTGGCATGGGATTTTGGTGCAGGGTTCTAGTCAGTGGATGCCCCAATAACAGTTGCTGTATGGTCCAGCTTAGGTATTTTGGGTGTAATGCATATTTTTGATAGCTAGGTAGCTGACTTTCCATTTCAAACAGGGCTTAGTTGGTCCCAGTTGGTGTGCCTATGGCATTGTTTGGCTCCTACCTGCTGTAGTACCTAGCCAATGGTATGCCAGTGGTCCATACTGCCCATTCTTTGTCTCAGTGAGTGAAAGTGATGTGTATGCCATCTGTGCTGTTGGTGCTGTGATTGACCCTGTGCTCCCTTTCTTACTCCCCCCTCTCTCCTTTGTCATCCTATTCATGTGTGCATTAGCATCTTCTGGCAAAGGAGCAGGTCACCAGCGAGTGAGGGAGCTGCAGCCCACAGGAGCCAGGAGGCAGAGTCCACCGATGCCGAGAGGACCAGTGGGACGGAGGGCGAGGGAAGCACCACAGGGGGAAAGGAGATGATACAACTGACTCTGATTCCTCCTCTGATGGGAGCTCCCTGGTGGTGGCAGACCCCTCTGGGACCACCCCAGGTACAGGATCTTCCACCACCCCCGTACCAGCACCACCCTCCCAGTAGCCCCCCCCTGAGTTGCCCATGCCCGCTCACCCAGGAGGGCGGGCATCCCCTTCGCCCCAGGCACCTCAGGCCTGCCCCAGTCAGCCCTGCTGCCCTCAGTGAGGAGGCTATTGACCTCCTGAGATCTATCTCTGTAGGGCAGTCAACCACAGTGAAGGTCATCCAGGGGCTGTCATCCCAGATGCAGCAATACAATGCCTTCCTGGAGGGCTTTCACGGTGGCTTGACGGCCCTACAGAGATCATTTCAGGCTCTGACTTCCTCTCTGATGGCAGTCAGTGTCCCTGTTTCTTCTGTCCCCCCTTCAACTACCACTTCCGAGTCCCAGTCTCCTCTCCCCAAACCCATCCCACGCACACATTCTGACAAGCATGTACCCAAAACAACAGACAAGACTTGCACAGACAAACACAGGCAGCACACTTTAGTCCATAAGCACTCACACAGGCAACACACAGATGCACACACAACATAATCCACTGCCTCCACTGTCTCCCCCTCCTCCTTCTCCCTCACAGTCACATCAGCAATCACACCTGCATACACAGCATCAACAGTCCCAGAACCTGCCACCTGCACAGCCTTGCCCACAGTCACCACAACAGCAGACCCGCAGACATGCATCCCACACACCACATGTGCAGTACCCACCACCACCATCACCACCTCATGCAGCACACCCACCTCACTTGCAGACATCACCACAACGTAGATGCACATGTCCTGTTTGCCCTCCCCACTCTGTCTGCCCCCTCCAAAGACACACAAACGCTCGCACTCAGACCCCCAACAGCCATCCTCCTCACACACGCACACTGTCCATGCACCTGCACCCAAGTCCAGCACACCTCCTCCTCCTACAACCACTCCCTCTACCTCCACGCACAATCCTCCCACAACCTGACCCCTTGGTTCTAAGAAGCGTTTCCTTTCCCTCCTTGACCTCTTCCCTCCCCCTCCCCTCATCCTGTCCATAGAAAAGTTCCACCCCCCACCCAGTACCTCTAGCACCACATCTAGCCCTGTTCTACCCCGTAAAACTTCACCTGCCACTAAGGGGCTCATGAGTGGCACTCCACACCCCCACCCCAAGCCCACTCCTCCGCCCACAAAACAGAAGGGTAGAGAACCACCCTCTCCAAAACCCGAACCCAAGGACCCTCCTCCCAAAAAGAAGCCAACCCACCCCTCCACTTTCCCCCTGCCCCCGAGGTGCCTGCCTATTTCCAACATGATGCCCCTGCACAGTGGAGTCCCGATGTTGTCAGGAGCCAAGCTGAGCCTTGGACTTTGCCCTGTGGGCATGTTCAGACTATGGACAGGCCAATGGCCTTGCATGTAATTATGCATTTCTGTATATTTTTGGATTTGGGATCTTCATCCTACTGGATTACAGTGGTTGTCACAGACGTATATGTCCTGGCTTTCTTTGCTAGTGGGTCCTGTTACTGTCGATTTAATCTGCAGATGGCTCTGGGTGTGTGTTGTGTGTGTATGATGTGTATTGTGCATGTGTGTCACTCTCCCCTCCCTCCCTCCCTGCCTTGTGTACTAGGCGGCTGAGCTCACCATCATCGTCTTCATCGGCATTGGTGATTCAGGACTGCCATGGCTTGGTGCAGCATCGGGAAGACTTCCAGTTCTGGTGCCATGGTGGCCACGGACTCCTCTGTGTCCTTGGACATGAGTGTCACCTTTTATATGATGTGTTTCTGCCAGGATTTTGGTGGCATTGCTACAGCCCCGGAAATCCTGGCGGTGTGCTATGTCATAATATGGTGGGCGTATCCTTGTCTTCCACCTGCCTGTAGTTGGCTACCGCTGTGTTCAGTGGTCATACTGCACTTGCGGTTGAGGTGGTACATTGGCTGTCTATGGGAGGGATCACCGCCATGGTCATTATTTGGCGGTCACTACTGCTGGCCTGGTGGTGGTACTACTGCCATCGCCGGCATGGCAGTCACCTGACTACCAACGTTATAATGGCCAACATAGTGTTGTGCAGTGGTGCACCACAACAGCGTGTCCTAGGTGTAAGTGTGTTTGTGGGAAGTACAATACATGAGGAGTGAAATGTTGTGCAGCACGCACATTGTGAGTGTATGTGCTGGCAGTGTGTTTGCAAATAGCACACTCTAGTACAAGGAAAAAATTATCAGTACTGAGCAAGGCGCACAGCTGAATGTGTGTGCTGAATGTATGTGTCTGTAGTGGCACAATGCATGATGGTAACAGTATTGGGGAGTATGTGTGCTGTGAAAGGACACTGAATGTGAGTGTGCCTGCAGTGGTAAATTACGTGGAGGACCCTGGGCTCCATTGGTGAGGACATGAGGACTAGAGGAATACACCAAAGACAGATTTGTGTATTGCTGCATTCCTGGGACACACACTCCACGAAGGGAGAAAGATACTCCCTCCTAACACTTCAAGCGTTTGCCCTTTGATTCAGTGATGGATCACAAGGACAGGGCCTGGACACATTTCAAGAAAGAGATGTGGCTGATAAGGGAATTGTACAGAGTAGGGCTTGGAGCCCACAATTAACTTTTTAATGCACATATCACTGTGGCTGACATCCATGTATGAACTCTGGACACTCCCATGAACTGTGTTGTGGGTCTATCAGCGTCAGTCTTTCCTCCTGTGACAGAAAGCCTTTGAAGAGGGAAGAATAGAAGAAAAACTGTGTACTTCAAAGGAAGCAGAACCCCGACCTAAAACTTTAAAGACCCAGACCATAAATTACATTTGTTGTCTGGAAAAGGTCTATAAGAAGGGGAGGATGAAACCCCAAACTTTGTCATCTGCCAAGCAGGCAGATTGTGTGATAGTTTCATATTAGGATTGGCACTAATGCTGACACAATGTAGTGGCAGCTATTTTGAATGGTAGATCTGAACCATGTGAGTGGTCTCTTCCATCTAGTTCACATTAGGATGGTAAAACCATACAGTGACATTTTGAGTGACAATGACTATAGGGAAGTCATTTTGTTAGGAACTTTGAATAAGAGAATGCAAAGTATATAATACTATGAGATGTTACCAAACTGAAATAAATAAATAACTTTCCTAAGGATCTAAATTGTAAAACAAGCCCTGTCTTTATTTCTATCACAGAGGTACTGTAATGATAACTACTGTGTGGTGAAGTAATGTGAAATCCATTTTATACTACAAAAGCAAGGCACTGTGAAAGATGTTATCTAAGTGTGTCAAATGACTAAGGCCCTCATTATGATATTGGTAGTAAATCCGGCTTACCACCACACTGATGGCCACCAACTTACCTATGCGGTGGCGGATATCCGTTCACCATATTATGACACAAACACAACATCCAACAGAATGCAGCCACATACACAAATCCGCCAGACCAAAGGTCAGTGATAAAGTGGCGGTACCAAAACCCATACCGTTACGCCAACAGAACAACGCCCACCACATTATGACCCATGAATCACCACGGCGGACATTCAACGGTGGTAAACCATACCACCGCACTCAGAATGGACACCCACATACAAAACAACACTACATTGGCCAAAACTAAAAACACACACCTGACACCCATACACAAACCGCACCCACCCACCCACACCACTATAAAACACACACCCACAATACACACAACACTTTACCAACAACCATTGCCGCCAGGAGACTAAGAAGAAGAGCACAGAGACAACTAGACACACACAGCACTTACACCCAGACACCCCTCCCACACTCCACATCACACACCCCACCACATTGCCCAACACACATCACACAACACCCATGGCACTACAAAGGCACCCCCATTTCACTAAGGAGATGTTAAGGGTCATGATGAAGGAAATTGTCAGGGTAGAGCCACAGCTCTTTGGAGCACAGGTACAGCAGATATCTGAAGCAAGGAAGATGGAGCTATGGTGGAGAATCGTGGACAGGGCCAACGCCGTAGGACAGCACCCAAGAACAAGGGACGACATCAGGAAGGGGTGGAACGACCTACAGAGGAAGGTACGTTCTGTGGCAGCAAGGCACCAGCTCGCCATACAGAGGACTGGTGGTGGACCCCCACCTCCTTCCCCATAGCTCACAGCATGGGAGGAGCAGGTACTGGCAATACTGCATCCTGAGGGACTTGCTGGAGTTGCCAGAGGACTGGACACTGGTAAGTCAATATTTACGACCTATCACCCCCCCAATACCTGCATGCCATCTCACACTCTCACCCTCACTCCCGTCACTCCACTCCATCCCACACACTGCACCCTCACTTCTGACTAACCCCAATGCCAAGCCCTGCATGCCATACCAATGCAGGGACACCCTCCCAGCCCTGCCTGGACACCCATCACAAAAGCATGCACATCATAGGGAAACTACCATACCCACAATACATCACCATACACAAGCAAAAGCTGGCAGGTTAACACCACCGATACAGGGGAAGCTAGGGAAGTACTAATTGCAGACACATGAACCATAATACATCATTTATATCCCCACAGGTACCCCAGCCAATGTCAGTGGAGAGGAGGTGCCACCACTATCCAGTCTGCCAACAGAAGATGTCCCCAGTGATGACAGTAACTCTGGACTTCAGGATCTGGAGGACCTACCTGGCCCATCAGGGACCACTGGACAGTCGGTCACCCAAGCCCACTCCTCCCCCATCAGGATCCAACACCACAGCACCCACCCAGCATACCCACACCTCTGCTCACAGGACACATCAATCAGCAGTGTGCCCCCCTGTACAGAGACCCCAGGCCACACCTCGCCCACAAGACAATCAGGGACCTGCGATCAGTGGCAGTGGGCACAGCATTCAGGGGACAGAGGAACAGGCCAACAGGGACACGGGAGGACTGCTGTGTGCCAGGGGGAGGACAGGCCCAGGGAACCGACTCTCCAGGAGGCACTCTCCAAGATCCTGGGAGACTACCAATATTCCCAGGACACGATGGGCCAAATCCTTGACAACGTGCAGGAGAACAGGCGGCTGCAGGAGGGACAGTATCAGGGGATCATGTTGGACTTGCAGGCCATCAACAAGACCCTGATGTCCATAGCAGGTGTGCTGGCATACATGGCCAACATCATGAGGGAGGCAACAGCACACCTGCGGGCCCCTTCCACTAACCAGTCCATAGACCAGCCCTTCACTTCTGCTGCCATTAGTAGGCAAGAGGCCCTGCCACAGGACCCACAGGCCACCAGCACCCTTCCCCCTGCAGAAGGTGAACTACCCCACAAACATTCCCTGCGACCCAGACTGAAGCCAGAGACACTTGCCAAGACCACCGCCAGGAAATGAGACTCTCCTGATTATCCCCCTTGTGTCCCACACTGTCAACTTGTCCATTTTGAACTGCTTTTGCTCCCCTGGACTTTCCTCCATCATCACCCCATTCCATTGCACTTTACCCTCAATTAATTAGCACTACAATAAACACCCTTGGACAAACTTCAACTACTAGTATTTCATGTTTTAAAAAATTGTATTGATTGAAACAACTACAACCATTGCACATGACCTGTACATAGTGAGAGTATATAAGAGATGACCTGTTTCAGGCTGTTGTGATCACATCACAACATTGTTGTCATATCACCAACATCTGTAAAAAGACAATCCAGAGGTAACTGTAAGTAGCGGAAACAAGTGGGTAATGCCAGCATGCCAATGCCACACAGAATACAACAATAGTCACAGAAATGTGAAGTTTCACTGTCTTACCTGTGTGTCATGGGAAGTACTGACGGATCACTAGTGTTCTTTTGTCTACATCCTCATCCTCTGCCTCCTCATCCTCACTGTTCTCAGAGTCCACTGCTGCCTCAGGGGCAGCTCCAGTCTCCTCCTCCTGCAGAAAAGGCACATGGAATCTGAGGGCCAGGTTGTGCAACATGCAGCATGCCACTACTATCTGGCAGACCTTATAGGGTGAGTAGCACAGGGATCCATCTCTCAGATGGAAGCACCTGAACCTGGCCTTCAGAAGGCCAAAGTTTCTCTCAATAATCCTTCTGGTTCGCCCATGTGCCTCATTGTAACGTTCTTCAGCCCTTGTCCTGGCATTCCCCACAGGGGTCAGCAGCCACAACAGGATTGGGTAATTGGAGTCACCTGCAAATATTGAGGAACAACATTTAGCCACACACTATCTTTTTTGGCCAACAGCATGGGCATACACCCACATATACTGGGTGGGAACCAAGGCTCACCTGTAAGCCCACACCCTGTGCCTCTGTAGTTTGGCCATCACATTTGGGATGCTGCTATCCCTCAGGAAAAAGGCATCATGCACCGACCCAGGATACTTAGCATTGACGAGGGAGATGTACTGGTCTGCCAGGCACACCATCTGCACATTTATGGAGTGGAAACTCTTACGATTCCTGTACATCTGTTCATTCTGGCAAGGGGGGCAAACGCAATATGTGTACCATCTATCGCCCCAATTATATTGGGGATATGTCCCATTGCATAAAACCTGGCCTTCACAGTGGCTAAATCTTCAGCCTGGGGGAAAGCTATGTAGCTGCACATGTGTTTTACCAGGGCAGACAATACTCTTGCCAGCACTATTGAGAACATTGGCTGTGACATTCCTGGTGCCAATCCCACTGTCACTTGGAAGGAACCAGTTGCTAGGAAATGGAGCACTGATAGAACTTGCACAAGAGGGGGATCCCAGTCGAATGATGGATAGCTGATATCAGGGCAAGTTCCATCTAGGCACACGGCTCTGTGATTGTGGACCTGTCCAGTCTATAAGTGAGTATGATGTGCCTGTCCTCCAGTGTAGCTATGTCCACCAGGGGTCTGTACATGGGGGTATGTCGCCATCTCCTATTCATCCGCAGCGGTAGGTATCTAAGGAACACAAGAGTGAGTAGGCTGTCACAATTTGATCAGTGAAACCCCAACCTCAGTGTACATAGTGCATTCATGTGATGGGACAGTGGAATTGAAAAGTATGTGCTATTTAGCCTGTGACGCAAGAAGTATCGATAGGCCTTTTCCACCCCCCCTGAAATGGCGAGTGTCTGTCCTGTGTGGAGGGACAGGTGGAAGTGAGATAAATCCGCTGACGTTGTGCACCATGGCGGTAGGAGGTCGCTAACCGCCGTGCAGTTCTTCATTGGATATTATTGGGCCCCTTGGGGAACAGTGGCCAATGGAGATGTACGCCGGCAGTGACGGTATTCACCGCCGCGGACGTGACCTCCATTTTATATCTCATTCCACACTTGTTTCTGACCTTCCACAGGAGAAGACTTACCCTGCATGTGCTGCTGTGACCTGTGTCTGGAACCTACCATGGCCCGTGTGACTTGGAAAAAGGGCCCCAGCCCTCACTTCTGAGGAGTTGGAGCGACTGGTGGATGGGGTCCTACCCCAGTACGGACCGCTGTATGGGCCTCCAGACCAACAGGTGAGTACACTGTGGGCATGATGCATGTGGCATGAATGTAGGGAGATGTGTGTGAAGGCATCGTGTAAGGGTGGGTGGGGCTGTGGGGGGATTGTCTGTTGGTGGTGTACATGTTGTGCACTGGGCAATGTGTGTGCCAATGGTCATGGAATTGGGTATGGTGGGCCATGTGTGTGACAGGCTGGACTGTTAGTTTAATGGTGTATTCCTGTCTTTATTGCTTCTGCAGGTCAGAACCCATCAAAAGAAGGGAATATGGCATGCCATCACCAAGGAGGTGCGGATCCTGGGAGGTCTGTGGCAGGCAGAGCACCCACTGTCGGAAACGGTAGGGAGGACCTGAGACGCTGGGCATGGAAGACTGCAGAGGCCCAGCTGGGGATGGCTTCCCAATGAGGAAGGGGTACCTGTCGGACCCTGAGCCCCCTGATGGCCCACATACTGGCAGTGGCCTACCCTGAGCTGGATGGGTGCTTGAGGGCATCACAACAGCCACAAGGGGGTGAGTACAGTGGGTATCATTACAACTTATGGCTGGTGTGTTGGTATCTGGGTGGCAGTTGTGTGTTAGTGGGTGCCCCTAAGGCCAGGCCAGACATAGCAGCGTAGGTCCTCCCAAGGGTAAGGGTTGCATTGCAAATACAGGTAACCTAGCTTGTTAGTATTCACTCCTAGACAGGGCTGCGTGTGTCCCAGGTGTGCTGCAGTTGGCGGTGTGTGCTCCTCCTCATGCCTTGGTGGCTAGCAATATCACTGGTAGTGCAATGCATTGTCTTGTGTCCCTGTGTGTGAGGGTGCTGTGTATGCCAACGGTGGTTTTGGGGCAGTCATTGACCCAGTGTATCCTTTGTCTCTCCCCCCCCTTTCTTATTTTGTCATACTGTTCTTGTGTGCATTAGCATAATCTGGCAAAGCAGCATAGGCACCGGTGACAGAGGGAGCTGTATCCCACAAGACCATGGAGGCAGAGTTCACCGACGCCGAGGGAACTAGTGGTACAGAGGGCGATGGAAGCACCACGGCGGAGACTGGAGGGGACAACACAGACTCAGATAGCTCCTCAGATGGGAGCTTCCTGGTGATTGCAGACACCCCTGTGACCACCCCAGCTGCAGGTATATCCGCTACCCTCGTACCAGCACCACACTCCCAGTAGCCCCTCAGCGAGTTCCCGTGCCCACTCACCCAGGAGGGTGGGTATCTCCTTCGCCTCAGGAGGAAGGGGAAGCGGACTGCACCAGCTGTGAGGAAGGGGAAGGGGCCTGCACCAGCTATGAGGAAGGTGAAGGAGCCTGCACAATGCACAAAGGGGAAGAGCCCATCTACCCCTTGCAAGGAAGGGCAAGGGATCCCAGAACCATGACCAGGAGAAGAGACACTCTACGCCAGCAGAAGCTTTCAGGCAAACACTGCTACTACCACCAGCTGTCACGTGGCCTCCACTGCCAGATGTGGATGTGCAGCCATCAGTGAGTGCAGGGGCTGCCCAGAGTCTCCCCCAACCACTACCACCATGCAGCCATCAGTTAATGTAGGAGCTGCCCAGGAGCCTCCCCCAACCACCATCACAATGCAGCCATCACCGCCGGAAGACGCCATGTAGTCTACCCTCCAGGGGCTACTGTGTGGGCTGTCCCCTCCAGAACTGGTGGGGAAGACACCCACTCCAGAGACTGTGGCCTTGCACTCCCCAGGACAAAGCACAGGGCATGTTGCCCCCTCTGCATTCCCCGGGACAGAGCAATGAGCATGTTGCCCCCTCCACAACCAGTGGGGAAGACACCCACTCCAGAGACTGCGGTCTTGCACTCCCCAGGACAATGCACAGGGCATGTTGCCCCCTCCAGAACCAGCGGGGAAGACACCCACTCCAGAGACTGTGGCCTTGCACTCCCCAGAGGAAAGTACAGGGCATGTTACTCCCTCCAGAACCAGTGGGGAAGACACCCACTCCAGAGACTGTTGCCTTGCACTCCCCAGGACAAAGCACAGGGCATGGAGCCCCCTCCAGAACCAGTGGGCGTGTTCCTGCATCTGGCTGAGGTGCCCCCCCTCCCTAGAGGTGCCTGCCTATTTTCAAACTGATGCCCCTGCAGTGTTCTATCCGGATGTGGTCAGGATTTGAGTTGGGCATCGTACTGTACCCTGTGGCCATGTGGGCCCTTTGAACTTCAGACTGGGCAGTGCCCCTTTTTATACATGTGCACATATCTGTTTCATTACCAAATCGAATTATTAATTTTGTTGTTGATCTGATTACAATCACTTTAGTCAATTCCTGTTGTCCTTGCATCATTCTGCCGATTTTTGGGGACAAATAGTTTTTTGTATGCAGCTAGAATTGTGTATGGTATGTGTGTGTCGGGTGTGTGTCGTGGGTGTGTGTGTCACTCTCGTTTTCCTCCCTCCCTCACTTATGTGCTAGGCGTCTGTACTCACCATCATCATCTGCGTCGGCGTTCCAGGTGGAGCATTACATATTAGATCATCTGGAAGACTTGCAGTTCAGGTTCCATGGCAGTGTGGTCCTTCCCTATGTCTCCAATGGTGAGTCCTTTCACTTTTGAGCTCTGTTTCCACTAGGCTTTTGTTGGCATTGGTACCGCCCCGGAAAAGGTGGTGGATTTGTGTGCCTTAATATGGTGGGCGGTACTTTGACTTCCGCCTGTCTGTTGGCAGCTACCGGTGTGGTGGCTGTTGTTTTCACCCTGGCGGTGGGTGTGGTAAATTGGCTGTCTATTGGGGGTATCACTGCCATGGTCATAATTGAAGGTATTACCGCCACTTTATCACCCACCACCAGGGTCATAATGAGGGCCTAAATGTTTACAGGTAGGATGAATGTTTTGAGTAATCGTCTGTTAGCATTTAATAAATTAGCTGAATGTGAGTAGTATCATTTACTGTTACAAAATGTAAATGTGAAGGTTTAATGATCAAAACTTTGTACTTATCAAATATGGGTGGATGATATTAGGATTGATATGCATGTATTTGTAAAAAGGAAGAATTATGGATTAATCGTGAGACAATTGACTGAAATGTAATTTAGATATTAATTATAAATTCTTCTTGATGAAGTAACCAAGATATAATATGAGAAGCAATAGTTATGTGGGTTTAATGTAATTTTATTTATTTATGATTTTAGAGTCAAATTGAATATTACTTGCCCTGAGGATGTAATTTCACATATTGTGAAGCACTTGTAAGTAAGGACAGACATAATAACATCATTTGCTTGGAAGTATCAAATCAAATAAATTATTGTTATCAAATGTTGCAAATTGAGTGGGACACACACCTTGTATTTTGAAGTTTAGAAACCTCTGATACATATTTAAGGAAAGTTGCACCGCGTGAGTGTGTGAAGAATTTTTGATTGTGTCTGGAGAAGGGCAATGTTCCACAGTAATAAAGATGAGCAATATACTTCATTCAATAAACAGTTCTATGTGTCTTTTTGCTTAACCCCAGATCTCATTGATTTGCACATGGCAGTTCAGGCATTTGCCTTTGTAAACTGAGGTACGAATACTTGAGCCATAACTTTTTTTAAAAGAGTCACGTCGGTACCACCAAGACCACTTTGCTCCACGTGTTTGATGATGCACTTCACCTTGACATAGGAAACCCATCTAGCTCCTTTTGATTTATTTGCTGCCTTTGCCATAATTAATCTCACCAATCTTATCAATATTATTAAGGCATTAATGGTGTGATCCTTAACTGGTTTTGTCATACTTGACTAATAGATCTCAGGTCTACATTGGCAATGGCCTTTCAAGCCCTGTTACCGTACCAGAAGAAGTACCTTAATGGTCCATTAAATTTCTACTTAGAATCTCCTGGAGTCTTTCTCAAAACTTTAAGGATTTTCTGTCTTTAATGCATTCTGGATATATAGGCCTAGCACAAGAGCATATCACCTACTGATATTTTTCATCTTGCTCAAAACCAGAGTTAAAGGGGCAGGGGTCTGGTCATGAGTTTAGATTGCACCTACAGAGATAGCTACTGATCAAAATGGCATTCCCTCATTAATATAGAGTTTGAACTGTACATACAAACTCCAAAATTGCACCAGATGGAAGCTGTTATGAGGGAACTTTTCTTGATGCATTTATGGTGTGCTCTGCTTAAAGAGTGCTGTTTTGGAAAAGCAGATTGGTAATTCCCCTCTCCATTATAATAAGTAACAATGAGAAGTACACAACAAAACCACAGACAGCAGATCACCTCAGCATTCATGGGCTTTGGATTTGATTTGATGCCACAAACCGAAAGACAATGAGGGTATGGCATCTGTTGCAGGTCCAACTCAATACAATAGCACTGTCAACCTGGGTGAGGAAGATGTGAAAGATCACACTGGGCTTCAAGGAGTTTTCCTCCTCAGTTGTTTGGAGGGATGAACGAGAACTAGAGCATGTTCCTTGCAACTGACTGCAAATGCAGCTTAGATTGAACCAGATAGTACACTTCAGAATGTACTGGGTGGCAGAAACCACATGCTGACGGCCAAGGGAAATATAGAATGGTGATTGACGAGCTGACAGGCAAGGGGCTTCTTGCACTGGTTTCGGCATGAAGTCCCCATACATGGCACTGTGGTACCTCTATCTCTCAGTTGGAGCAGTTCAGTCAGAGCAGTTCGCCTGGTTTTGTTCCCCGGAGCGAGGAAATGTTATTTGGAGAAAGAAGTTATACTTTATATGCCAGGTGACCGCTTACAGGCTAAAGGTCTTAGCTAGGTGGTTCTGAACTACTTCTTGTTCCAAAAGGAAGGTGCTTAAGGGTGACAGAAGCTCGAACACCTTTTTTTGTAGAGTATATAGATATGGCACCCCTTTTTTTCACCATCCTTTTGACATCCTGCACACACTTTTGCCCATTCACACCCTTTTGCACTTCTGTTATTTAATAAGGCGCTGCCACCCGTTTAATTACGTTCTACCATATCACATTCCAAAAATCCTTTTTTTCTGAAGATGAGTTACGAGTCATGGTGGATGAAATCATAAGAGCAGAGCCACAATTGTTTAGAGCACAACCCCAGCACACTCCTCTCAGTAGAAAAATAGAAATGTGGGACCGATTGTTGACAGGGTGAGTGCTGTAGACACCACCCTCCGCACACAGGAGGATACCAGGAATAGGTGGAGTTACCTCAGGGGTTCCAGGCACTAGCTGCAGGCTAAGAAGACTGGCAGTGTCCCTCCCAGTGCCCCATTACATCTCTACCCCTGAGAGGAGAATGTCCTAGCCAATCTGCATCCTGAGGGCTTGACTGGAATACCTGGGGGAGTGGAGTCTGGTAAGTCACAACACAAAAAAATGTCACCAAAACTCAATGTCATGCATGCTCACAGCTCACCTTTTGCCACTTCAATTCAACTCTCAATTAAAGGTGTACTCACCTGGGGAGATTACATTTGTTTATCGTGTGTAGTACAGCGAGTGACAACTGCGACTCCCAGGAGGCAGTTCCCATAACTCTAAACACCAAACAAGTGGTCACTTGTCCAAATACCCCTGTTTGTTAATATATAGTCCAAGGCACTCGTGTTAAATGAATAAGGCCGTAGTCCATATCTCTTTGTTAAGTCGATCCACTTATTTTTATTGGATGTCTTCTTCAATTTCAATCAATCCAGTTCATCCAGCCAACGCATGTTTTGTCATGCAAACAATACTCGCTTTGACTTTCTCAAGGCTGAAAGTTAACATAATTCAATACAGTTACGACACAAAATTCACATATTAGGTTTATATTGAATATCACCCATATCCACTCAAAAAAGATACAAAAGAAAAACACAAAAATCCAGAGTAAAATATAAAAATATAAAGAAAAGGAAGGACTATTATCATCTATACATCTAAATGCTCAAATGAGTAGTGCAAGTGAGAAAAAACACACAAATAGACTCAGAATGGTGGGTGGTGTCCAGTATGCCATTGTCATAATGCCACCACATAAGTAGAATACTGGTGTTATTAAATCAAGCGAGGGCATTCAAGAAAACGTGCTGCAGCTACAAAAGTGAGGCACATAATCCCAACACCTAAAGTGTATACATAAGCCCGTGATCAATCACATTAAGGTTCATTATGTCCACTAAACTAAAATAAAACTTGCCTATTTGAGGGTTTTCAGAACCTATTGTTGTCATAATTTGCACCACCTTCTCATATATCTCCTGAAAAGCCAAAAGTGATAAAGAGGACCGAACCATTACTGAAATAGTTGCGTATCATGAGCAAATAGTGAATAGAAAGTTACTCGTTGCTCCCTGTGAGGTAATATCCTTATATAATTGTAATTCTAAGCGCTCCTTGATCTTATTTAGTTTCTTATCGTAATCTATTGAAAGATAAACAGGCAACAAAACAACGGAAACTAAACTATTGTAGCATCATTAATGTGTTGCAATAAATAGTAAGTATGATTAATATCTGGTAAAGAGATCTCTTTATTACAAGTGTATTGAATGTGTGGATCGAGTATAAATACATAGATCAATGAAAAAATTATCCTGTGGGAACAGATCCCACCTTATATTCCAAACCTCCAAAATACACTTTAAAGTAAGCCAAACTATCTAACAAACTGAAACAAAGAGTAGGCCACTTGTGATGGAACAAAATTATAGTCATAAAGAAAACATAACAACCGTAAAAATCTCACCAGTATCTCATCATGGAGTCTGAAATCGGCAAGCGTTCCGAAAGGTGTGTCCGCGTATAGTTAAACCCGACTCCATCTTAACCACACTCTTAAATACACCACACATCAACATAGATGAAGGACTCGCTAGCCTTCAGAAGCGTCCGCCATCTTGGAGGTATACATTATAACGGATGTGTATTCCGATTCTAAACTAGAATTACTCTTGTCCGGTTTATAGCATGTTAACTTTATATGTAACATGTGTCCATTCAGTTGAAATTATTCATTGATTGTAAACTGATTAAAAATAAATTAGCGGTTCTATCCGTTATTTACTTGCTTGTAATTAGCAAAATTATGTGTCACTAAGTAAATCTAGTAGTAACTCCGTCTTGAAAAAGGGAAGCAAAATTTGAGATACTATATCTGAACAAACTATGTCACCCCATGAATATATCCCAAGAAACATCAATTTGAGTAAAGACAGAACTTGGCAATACATGTATATTTAAGAATAGCTGAGACAGATTTGTCAATAGTTCACATACAAATATGTCCTCAACAGATGTGAAAGGAGCACATTGTGGAATCCCTCCTTAGTTTTATGTAATAAAAGATAAAAGTTGAAAAAATATAAGGTGGCAAAGTTCTCGACTAATGTCATACCTTTTTCAGTAAAATAGTGTATTGCTGATTTAACCAACTTGAAAAAGAATTCTATGTATGTTAATTTTCACATATATTATTTCCAACAAGACAAAAATCACAACCCAATGTATCAGACAACAATTATATGTTAGACCAAGAAGAATTCTAATTCATGATTAGTGCTGAGGCCCTCTTCAACCACTCTCAACCTAAGAATCCAAATACATTCTCTCCTTCTTAAAGCTAATTCTCTATTGCCCACCCGGGGTTCTTTTGAACTTGTTCTAAACCAAAAAATAAAAAATAAAAATTGACAGGTCCTTGCTCCGAGCATTGCCTCATGTGTACAACAATAGGATATCCAGGCCCTTATTTATACTTTTTGGTACAAAACTGCACTAAAGCAGTTTTGCACCAAAAAGTTTAGCACCGGCTTGCACCATTTCTGTACACCAGCCGGGCACCATATTTATGGAATGGTGCAAGCCGGTGCAAAGGGTAGGCTGAATTTAAAAAAAAATACTTTAGTTGGGTGAGGCTGGTGGTATAGAAGAATGGGGTTTAGCACCAAAAAATACTTTAGGCAGGTTAGATTTAAAAAAATGACTCTAACCAGATTAGCGTCATTTTATGGTGCTACACGACTCCTGCCTTAGGAAAGGCAGGAGTCATGCCCACCACCCCAATGGCCAGCATAGGGGACAAGGGCTCCATGGGCATGTCCATTGCACCCTGTGCCATGTATAGGTGCCCATTAGAGTGCCACCTAAGGCACTTAAAAAAATTAAATGCAATACTTACCTGTACTTATCTTTACTTTCCTGGGATGGGGTCCCCCATCCTCCGCAGTTCCTCTGGTGTGGGTGCCCCTGGGACCTGGGGAGGACACCTGCGGGCCTATTCCATGGTGTTCCACCATGGAAATAGGCTCCCAGGTCCCCTAACGCCTGCCCTGACCCTGGAGTTAAAAAACGTGGCAAAGCAAGCTTTGCACCATTTTTTTACCCCTCCTCCCTCCCGTGCACCATTTTTGCACGGGAGTATAAATATGGCGTTAAGGCCGTAGAGTCATTTTTTGCACGGGAACGCCTACCTTGCATCTTATTAAGCCAAGGTAGGTTTCCACTTCCAACAAATTACTTCAACTCCATAAACTTGTTGCTAGACAGGTCTAAAAGTATAAATATGGAGTTAGTTTTGCACCGAATTAGAGTAAAAAAAAATGACGCCATTTCGGTGCAAACAGAGTATAAATATGCCACCTAGTGTCATCTTGTCTCAAAACTCAATAGCAGTGGTTCCCAACCTGTGGGCCGGGGACCCCTGGGGGTCCGCAAAGCCTCCTCAGGGGGTCCGCGACTGCTTAAAGAATTTAATAATATTAGGTCCCAGCTACCAGTAATGACTTAGTGGGGGTCCCCGGGTTCCAATAATGATTCAGTGGGGGTCCCTGGGCTCCAGTATTGATAAAATGGGGGTCCACAGAAGTCAAAATGCTCTATAGTGTTCACTAATCCTTACCCTCAAGGATCTAATGGTGCTCCCCTGTTTGTTACCTGTCAATTTAAGGGTACAAACCTGGAGAGATAATATTTGTCAAGTGTGTGTGCAGTACAGGTACAGGCATGACTGCAACTCCTAGCAGGCACTATTTTTGTAACTACAAACACTAGCACAGTAGTCACATGTTACATCTGTTAGTGAACTCTCGATTAAAGTGGACTCACCTGGGTCGAGAACATTTGTTATGTGTGTAGTAAAGAGAGTGACCTGACTGCAACTCAGAGGAGGCACTGTTTCCATGACTCCAAACACCAAAATAGTGTTTACTTGTCTAAAGACCTCTGTTTGGCAACTCTAAATGTACATTTATTCATCTGGGAGGATACCATTTGTCAAATGTGGGAAGTAGAGGGAGTGACATGACTACTAAGGCCAGGAAGACCCTGTGTCTGTAAAACCAATCACTAGAACAGTGTTCTCATATCCAAATACCATTGTTTGGTAACTCTCAATTGAAGTGTACTAACCTGGGAAGATAACATTTGTATAGTGTGTGTAGTAGAGAGATTGACATGACTGCAACTTCAGCAGGCCTGTATCTTTAACTCCAACCTTCACTTCTCAAAATACCCCTCTTGGAGAACTCACAAATAAAGCATACTCACCCGGGGGAATAATGTTTGTATAGTATGTGTAGTACAGGGACTGACATGCCTACAACTTCTAGGAGGCACTGTTACTGTCACTCCAACCACCAGTCCAGTGCTCATTTCTCAAATTGCCCTTCTTTGAGAACTCACAAATGAAGTGTACTCACCAGACGGGCTAATATTGGTATACTGTTTGTAGTACAGGGAGTCACAGGAGCGCAATCCCTAGGAGACTTTGTTACTGTCACTCCAACCACCAGACCAGTGTTCACTTCTCAAAATACCCTTCTTTGGGAACTCACAAATGAAGTGTACTCACCTGAGGAGCTAATATTTGTATAGTGTGTGTAGGTCAGGGAGTCACATGACTGCAATTCCCAGGAGGCTCTGTTACTGTAACTCCAACCACCAGTCCAGTGCTCACTTCTCAAAATTCCCTTCTTTGAGAACTCACAAATGAAGTGTACTCACCTGGGATGATAATATTTCTGTAGTGTGTGCAGTACAGGGACTGACATGACTGCAGCTCTCAACGGACACTGTTTATGTTACTACTAACACAAGCACAGTGGTCACATGCCCCAATACAACTGTTTGTCAACTCTCACATGAAGTGTGCTCACCTGGGGGATGACATTTATCAAGTGTACGAAGTAGAGGGAGTGACATGACTGCTAAGGCCAGGAGGCTCTGTCTCTCTTACTCCAAACACATGCCCAGGGTTCACATGCCCAAATACCCATGTCTGTTGACTCTCAGTTGAAGTTTACTCACTTGGGAGGATACCATTTGTATGGTGGTTAGAAGTAGATGGAGTGTCTAGAATGCAAAGCCAAGTAGGCCCTGTTTCTCTAATTCCAACCAGAAAACCAGTGTTCACTTGCCCAAACCCATCTATTTGTGACCTCTCAAATGAAGTTTACTCACATAGGAGGATAACATTTGTCAAGTGTATGTAGTATGGAGAGTGACTTGACTGTATCTCCCATGAGGCACTGTTTCTGTAGCTCCATACAAAAGACCAGTGGTCACTTGTCCAACAGCTTTTGCTTGCTAACTCCCAATTGATGTTTACTCATCTGCAAGTGACGAAGATGTAGCTCATGCTCAACTCTGAGAGGTGTCTGGCTACCCATCTACATCTTGACCTGCTAACCCATGATGAAAATATCGTGGCCAGGAAGGACACCTAACCCAGTGTGCAAAACAATTATTTCAAATGCCTCAAGATGCATAACCAGAATAGTATTGGCAGCAGACGCATTCACACTGCACTGACCACATGATGACTCCAGTCACATATACAACAAGTTCCAGGATCTACCTGCATCAAAATCAACCAGGCCTCAAAACGGCAAAAGACATATGTTACATAGCCACTGTTTTACCTGCACTGGTGGTAAGATGGCATTTGTGTACCATCCCCCCAAGTGCTAATGATCTGTACATTTCAGCAGCTGCTTGACTTAAATGGAATTGGCATGCTTTACAAATGTCATGTCAATGCAACCAATACCATGGGTACGTTCCACAATAGGATTAACAGCAAATTAACTTTGAACAAGGTCTATGCTTAATGCAGCATCGTACTGATGGAGGTAGATGTCAGAATACAACCAGTGACATTGTATCTTTCACATCAACAGGTCGAGCTGCCACTGGGCATACAAAGACCAGAGAAGAGACTGTCACTACCCCTCTGGACAAAGCCCTCAGTGAAGCAGACACTCCTGGAAGTCTGGAAGTGCAGGACGGTTCTGGCCTATCTGGGCAACCTGATGAGACACCAATAGTAAGTCTAACTGTGGCCACATCAACACCTCTCAGCCTGGTTGCCTCAACATCACAGGCTAACATTTGCCCCCCAACCTGTGTACCAAGCACACTGTGTCTACCATCTTGTGCCCCCAGTCCTGCATCCTGAGTTGCACTATAACACTTCTGACAATGAGGTTCCAGACCCAGTGGGAGAGGGAACCCTATGGCAAGGGCACAGGATAGGAGAAGGGTGCATGAGAAGGATGCTGTGGGCCAGCGGGATAAGGCCATGGGGCTGCACCTGGCCAGGACACCATCAGTCACATCTTGGGGGTCTATCAGGAGCCCCAAGGCATAATGGGCCAGGTGTTGACCGAATTCCCACAAATCAAACAGCTACAGAGGGTCATGCATAGGGACATGCATGAACAGATGGAGGCCTACAAAACCATCATGGCCTCCCTAACAGGATTGATGAGGGACATACACAGAGTCCTCATTAAGAAAAGTAGCTATTAATAAGATCTTCTCCCAAGTCAGCTCCTTCATCTTCACCACTGTCATCCTCACTTGGCAAATTATGAGTCAACCAGGTGGCACTGCAGGCTGCCCCTCCTCAGGGATGTACAGCATATTCCTCCACAGGGCAATGTTGTGGAGCATGTAACATGCCACAATGATCTGACACACTTTTTCAGGTGAGTACAGGAGGGCTCCACCTGTCCAGTCCAGACACCTAAATCTGGCCTTCAGGGGCCTAAAGGCCCACTCCGCAAACCACCTTGTTCTTCCATGGGCCTCATTGAGGTAAACTTCCCCTGCCGTAGTTGGATTTCTTATTGGTGTCAACAACCAGGGACAGTTTGGAAATGCAGAGTCTCCTTTAAAGGAATGGGACATATGTGGAAAATGAGTCCCTCTTATCAGAATTGTAGCACCAGACATTGCACACACACAAACATGACACATGTGACTTACCAACCAGCCAGGTTAGTGCTGTTCCACATAATGAAGGAATCATGGGCTGAACCCGGATAACTGGCACGGACTTGTGAAATCTATAGGTCCGCCAAACATACAACTTGCAAATTGATGGAATGGAAGCTCTTTCTGTTGCGGTATACTTGTTCATTGGCATGAGGTGGGATCAAGCCAACATGTGTGCCATCAATGGCCTCCACCACAAATGGAAGGTGTGCAAAACCATAAAAGTCAGCCTTCACATGGGCTAAATCCTCACGTCAGGGAAATTGGATGTAGCTGTGCAGGTTTTTCAACACTGCTGAGAGGACATCCTTCAAACCCAGATTAAACATAGGTAGGGACATGTCAGCTGACAAGGCCACTGTGTGTTGGATGGACCCTGTGGCTAGGAAGTGCAACACTGACATGACTTGTAGGATGGGTGGAATGCTGGTTGGATAACTAATAGCTGCCATCAGATCTGGCTCCAACGGACAATATAAGTCCACAATTTCTTGCCTATCCAGGTGGTCATAGATTATTATGTAGCGTTGCTCCATGATCTGAAGGTCTAGCAGTGGACTGGAGACAGGAGGTTGTTTCATCCTCCCTCTCCCTGGGTACCTATGTATGAAAAGACATGATTTCCAATATTTATCAGTGTGTCCACAGCAACATACATGATACGTCAATGATATAAAGTGACAAAGCATTTCTGACTGTAAAGACATGGCATCCAGTACACATCACAGCTGTCAACTGCACAAGAGTCACATGTGACCCCCATGGTTTTCAACATATGTTGCCACAACATAGATTTGGAACAAAATCAAAGATGTGCATTGCAATTGCCCCTCGAAATGTGACTGTATATCCCACTGCCAAAATGACCGTCAAAGTGGTGGACTGTGCCTTGCTGTTAAATACCATCTGTGCCCTACAACATACTACAATGGTGTTTGAGTCATTGGACCTACATGACAAGACAGGATAAGAATGCTTGTGAGGTAAAAAAAACATTTTTTGTAGGTGTGATGCAGTTTATAAAGCCCAATACAGCATTTCAGCCCGCCAATATGGCAGATGACTGACCTACTCCACTGGACATTAGGAACTGCCCGCAACTGCTGTCAGAAGTCATAATGGCGGTAGGTGTTGCAACCGCAGGGGTCACAGCCATAAGCTAACAGTGTTGGCAGTGGCAGTCACGGGCCAATGGCTGTGCCGCCGGTTGTGACAACTGTGTTTGTGGTGGACGTGACCACCATGCTCTGCAGATTCATTCACTCGACACTGTTGCCAGCAATACCTCCAAGACCTGAGCTGCTGTGTGGCACTTCTGGGAGCAATCGTGCCACATCCAGAAGGTGATAGGGCCCCTGCCTTCTCTCCAGAAGAGCTGGAGAGCCTCGTGACTGAGATCCTACCCCTGTATGGATAGCTCTATGGCTCACCAGAGGAGCAGGTAAGTCCCTCATGTGCACCATTTTCTCTGTACTTCACCATCCTTTTCCTCCTCACAGGCTAGAATGTATGTGCCCATGTGTGCCAGTTAGACTTCTTGTGTGCATGTTGTTGCAGTCTGTGTGGCATCAGTGGGATGTACAATGTGCATGTATTAGTGGCCATTGCCATATGTTAAGTTCAGTCACATTGTGTTGTGTTGGGTTTGGGGTCCTATATCATCCTTGTGTGGGATGCACATAACTAGGTAAGGAGACATTACTGCCATCCACTGCCATTTCTTTCCTTATGATTGTTGTAAATGTCAGACAACATGTATGTGCATTACAGCATGAGCTTTGTATTCATGTTGTATGAGTCATTTGAGATTCATGTGAGCAATATGTATAGTGCCACAGATCTTTCAAAGGACATCTCGCCTTGCTAAACTGTTGTGTGGAAGGGATATCATGACTCACTGTGCCCTTCAGCTTGCCACACACACACCACATGCCAAATTGCAGTTGGCCACATGATGTACTGTAATGTATGGAAGTGATGGAAATGGAGTGTCATGTAGGTTCTGTATGCTCAGCCTTCAGAGACCAGGGCCTGACAAATGTATCGCCCAGTATGGGACCTAGTCTAGGCTGTAGGAGAGTCACTGTGCCCACTCCGTGTACCCTAGCAGATCCTGACATCTGGCCAATATGATGTTCTAGTGGCAAACTTGCCCTGGATGCCTCATTCCTTTGACTAGATTAGGAATGGGTACAGAGGTAAATTATTTATCTAGTCCATATTTGCATCATTGTCAATGTGTGTCTTAGACTCATGACAAGTCCCTTACTCCCAGAGCTCTGTTGCTACCCTGTGGTCACCTTCACACAGGTCATATTTGTCCTGTACAGGCTTATTGCATAAATGACAGTCCCACAGTGCAGACAGTGTGTTGAATCCTTGGAGGCCATGATATATGACTCAGTAGCTAAGTCACCTAGCAGAAACTGTACAATGCATGCCTTTGTATGTTGGAGGCTATCTCTGTAGGACAGACACACATGCCCAAAGGGGTGTTCTGTGGTCATATCACAGAACCCCCTTCCTTGAAGTGGCGTGAGTCTGCATTTGTTATTCCACATGCCCACACATGGACAAGGAAGACACTTTTTGTACCCGCATTGCCAGCCCTTTGATTGTTACTTATGTGTAATGGGGCCTGAAGGGAATGTATGCAGTGAGTCATTCTCACAGAGTGTGAATGTGCTGGTTTACTCAGGCCTAAGGAGTTTACCTTTCAGAAGCCACCTAGTCGTGTAGTTTTTCTTTGTAGCTCACATCACAGTACAGGTTGCTAGAGCATGGGCAACCTGATGTCAGTAAGCTTGCGTAGTCATTGTAGGCCATGAGCAGGGTAGTGGGTTAGTCTGCATGTGCAAATGCATATGTCTGTAGTCAATTCCCTGTACTTACTGGCTTGTGTGATTCACACTTGGAATGTTAACAAATTGAAAAGTTCTAGCTTGGTGTTTCCGACATGTATGTAACGCACATCAGTAAAAGGAGCTATGGAGAGACATTGCCAAGAAGATGCAGACCCTGGGGGTCTACAGCCAGAGGACTGCCCAGTGTCAGAAGTGTGGGAGGATCTGAAATGCTGGGCCCGGATGATCACTTAGGTAATCTGGGGATGTCCTCCCAATGCGTGCAGGGTGCCCGTAGGACCAAGATCCCCCTAATGGCCCGCATTCTAGTAGTGGCCCAAACACACTTTGATAGGCGTTTGAGGACCGCACAGCAGCCTCAAGGGGGTGGGTACAGGGCATATTCCTGCCTGTCACATTGCCAATTGAATGTGCTAGGTTCAGACAGCTCCCCCTGTCATTTATGAGCCATGTGTAGCACAGTAGATGAGTGACTGTTTGTGTAAAAATGTCTTATGTTGTATACTGATGTGCCTTGCCTATTGGCCCAGGTACCTGGGACACAACAATGTACAAACCACAGACAATTTGCTCTCCATGCCAACATATGGCTGTGTACATTGATCAATCAAGTACTGCTTATTGTTGTGGTGGTTGTAAATTCTATGCAACAGACCACTACTCCTCAGTGTTACAGGCCAAAGGTAAAGAAGGGATGGATCACTGTACTCAGCAATGTGTCTTGTGAAATTAATATTTTGGAATCGGCCACCCAGAGGCTAGTGCTCACTACTGTCTGCAATGTGAAGATGGCCATCTCACATGTGACAGAGCATACATGTTTTTGGGGTGCAGCCACAGAGCAATACTTTCCCTTGGTACGTGTGAATGTACATTGACATGATTTATGTGCCATCACTGTTGCCTGCATTCCATGTGTCCCTTTCTCTCCAGAAAAACATTTATAAGATGCTGTTTCATGCCTAGTCTACCTGTGTTGATGGGATAATTTCTGTATTTCCTTCACATATATGTGCATTCCAACCTGTGTGTGACATTTACATTCAGGGTACATTTCATGTTTTACCACAGGCAGGAGTATGTCATCATTGATTACTGGCTGACACATACCCTCACCCATTATAGCATGTCTGTTAGGACTCACACTCACACGTACATGCTTCTTGCTGCACCCTCACAAAATAAATCAGCATGTATGAAGAATGATGAAACATGTCATGAATGTGTTTACAGCACACTTCCCTGGAAACCTACATTGCATGTTTGTTTATACTGATAAAAGCAAGTGATGTTCCATTTGTGAACTGTATGCCAAGTGGTTTATGGAGACAACAAATTCCTTCATATGAATCATCAGAAGTGTTTGATGACTCATCACCAGCATGTGTCTGATGACTCATCACCAGAATTCCTTCTTATGAATCATCAGAAGTGATTGATGACTCATCACCAGCATGCGTCTGATGACTCATCACCAGTCTATAAATAGAACTGTCAAGGCGTTTCCTGTGCTTGGCTTTGAGTCTTCCTTCGCTCACAGGTGTTCCTGGTTCAGATGGAGTTTCCGTGATTCTTTCTGGCGTCGTCATTTCAGTGCAAGGCTTCATCGGAGCTTCCCTCTCTGGAGAGGATTACTTTTGCAGCAGCTGGAGAATTTACCAACAGTATTCCATCTCCCTCAAATAATCTAAAACATTCCAGGAGAAGTCAGTTCATGAGTAATTCCCCTATCGTTGCCCTGTTTTCAATCTTCTTGAGGTTAGTGATCTTTTGGTGCATTATGAAAAACATTTGTTGGTGCTGAGAAACCTGTGATACAAGACTATTTTCCAAAGACAACTTGAGAAGTATTTTTAAAAGCAGCAGTGAAGTTAAGTGTTGTGAACTCCTGAATGTTTTGCTCAATATCTATGCAAAATTAGACATTTATTCTGATTATTTTTGGAGTGAGTCTATTGTGTGAAAACAAATAACAAAAGACAAATTCATAAGTTTGATTTTATAACGATTTTGTTGTGAGTTACAAAAGTGTGTTTAATAGTGAGCATTCAAATGCTAATAATTATTGTAATTTTGCTGAAAGGCTCGGTGATTGCTCAATTGAATGCTAATAATTATTGTTATTTTGCTGAAAGACTCTGTGATATTTGTAGTTCTTTTGTTTTTGATTTGTTTTTGGTCTTAGAAATTCCGGCACCAAATCCTGAGGCAACTTTTGTAGAACAACACTGACGCTCCTTTGTGAACCAGTGTTTTTGTTTCTCTTCCCTTCCCAAATCCCTGTTCCCTATTCCTTTTCCCCAGAGACTATTTGCTCGTTCCCTGTTCAGTTCAGATACAAGAGCATAGTATTTAGGGGTGAGGGCATTATTCTCTTCGCTCCCGCGGAACCTGGAATTCAGGTGAGTGGACATGGTCTTGTCAATGTCATTTGACATGTACAGCTGCAGTAGCAATGAGGGACATGGCAGGTAGGCCTAGAGGTTTTAGCCACAATGTGCATTGCCTTGCTATTGATGTAGAATCATGGAGCAAAGTGCTTTGCACTTGTTAAATGAGGAAGGTTTGTAATCTGACTGTTTGCATGCTTCACAGAATGACTTGCAGTTATGTTGAAATCACATGTATTTGGGTATAAGCATTCATCCACAGACATCTGGGTTTGCGTGGCCAAAATGGAGACAATGATATAGCTTCCAATTGGGCAACATGTTGAGGGCCTTCATCAAGTACTTGCAAATCTCTGGGCCTCTCCGACATTCAAGGGACTAATGGCGTCTGATGATGCACTCAGGGTATGTCATTGTATGGGATGCCAGACATTAATGGTGAATTCCCTGGGGCTTTATGATTCATTGTGTTGTTGAGTTTAGAGATATATCTCCCCCAGATATTGTACATGATATCTACAGTGTCCATTTCCATGCCAACTGTGTCGTCTGTCTGAGCAACATTAGTACTACCTACATGACTCCATTGGGACAGATATTACTTGGTGAAGTGTGCATTGTGGAACTGCTTCCAGTGTGGCATGAGTATTTCCATATCACACTCTCCAGGCTATTGTTCTTGGTGCATCATTTCTTATCTTTGGGTCATTATGGATGGGACAAATAGATGTGTGCATGACCTTGTGTGGGATCTGTGGAAATGGACTTGGCATTGGCCTACTGTTGTATGACAACAGGTAACTGATGTATGCTCCATGGGGCAAAGCATTGAGGGTGATGAGGTATCCTCCTTGTTCAATGGTTACTGTGATTGCACTACTTCAGCCATGCAATTGTAGTTGTCTCAGATCCTGATTTTTCTGTCGGCAACTGTTGACAGTTCAGTTGGCATGCATGCATATGGTATGGTACATGTATGGGCCACTTAGACCAAGTTTGTTGCTGGGGCCTAGTTGACATCATGGTAATGTTTGCTAATCACAGCTGTGGTTTAAGTTTAAGAATGCCACAGAGACTGGATCTACATCCCCTTCATCATTGCATTCTTCCTCCAGTGGCCACTCCCTAGTGTTGGCAGACCCATCGAGACATACCCCTGTACCATCTTTGTCTGCCACCCCCAGTTCTATCACCACACTTTCTGTTGTTCCCCACTCAGTTGGACGTGCCCACTCACATAAGAGGGTGGGCATCTCCATTGCCACAGGCACCTCCCCCATCTCCTGTTAGCTCTGCTGTCCTCAGTGAGGAAGCCATTGACCTCCTGAGGAGTATCTCTGTCAGTCACATAGCCATTGTGAATGCTATCCAGGGATTGGCAAGCAAACTGCAGCAGACAAATGCATTCCTGGTAGGCATTCATGGTGCAATGTCTGGTCTACAGAGATCTTATCAGACTCTGACCTCCACACTGATGGCAGCTCTAGTCAGCCCCCACCTTCCCTTCCTCCTTCAACCTCCCTCTTCCCAATCCAAATCCCCATTCCCCTATGTACCCTGAGCACACAGACCGATCCACTCGTACCCACCTCAATACACAAGAGCAGCACACATAGACGAAGACAGCACAAAAAACACAGGCATGCAAGCACTCAACAAACACCCACACACTCAACATCAATCATCACTTCTCCAGACACCCCCACCCCCACCACCTACACCATACCTCACACAACATCATGCATATTCAGAGGTACCACCACAACACTCAGTGCCACACCTACCATACCCTCATACACACCTCAACAGACACACTGACATCCACCATACCCACAGACACTACCCCAGCAGGCACACAGACATCCACCACATCTATCATACCCACAGACACCACCCCAACAGACATACATACATCTACCACTCCCTCATCACCTAGCACCTCCACTTCCCTGCCTACACTCACACACACAACAGACACCACCCAAACACAAGCATACCTCACACACGCACACACCAAAACATCCCCACCAACACAGCAGACAACCACTTCCTCACTCCAAAACCCCATCCCTTCTGATGACTGTCCCCATGTTTCTAAGTCCTTTTTTTGTTTTAGCTTGCCCTTTTCCTTGTTCCCGCTACCCCTGTCCCAAACCCAATAGGCCCTGATGAACCTCCCAACCCATCCCTTCCACCTCCATGTCCTTCCATGTCACACCTGCACCCTGTCAGCACCCATACCCCTCCCCTGAAGAATAAGCCTACCCCTCCTAAGGAGCAATGCACCACTCCCACACCCAAATCCTCCCATCCCAAATCTACCCCTCAAAGGATGACCCCAGAGGTGACTGCCTGTGCACTTGATGCCTCTTCGTGTGAAGGTTTCCTGACTGTAAAGGAGTCAATTGAGAGCACAATTATGTGCCTGGACTATACCATATGGGCTGACCAATGGCCTGGGCTTTTCAAATTTGTTTGAAAACAAACCCAAACAGTTGTTTTTTGGTGGTATACATTTATCTTGCATTTCTTTTCCTGAGAAACCTGTTTTGTCTGCCCACAGTTGTGTTTGTTTCAGCCTGCTTGCTGATTCATTTGTTGTTGTTTGCAGTATCTGACTTTTTGGACAGTGCTGGTGTCCCACAAGACAAGGGTATATGTTGTCTGGATGGATGTATAGGTGTAAATGGAATAGTGGTGTCATAGCATTGTGTTCTGTCAGATATGGTGAGTAGTTCATCATGTGTTGTCCAAGGTGAGCATGTATGGTGTTAGACTTGTCCCTCTGGTATGGGTTATAGATTCATCAAATGTGTGGCAGCTTGAGTTTTGTTTGTGCGGACATGGAGACATTGAGGGTGTTCAATTGTGCTACCTTTGTTTGCATTTGACTGTGCATGTTTCCATTTATCCGAGTGTACCTTGCAGCTACTTTATGTAGATGTGTATCCCATGCAGTTGAAGTTGTATGTGCTTTCTTGACTTGCACTTTCATATTGTGCAGATAGGCATGTCACTTGGCTCTACTATTGTTTGTCCCTGAGATACATGTTGGGCCAGTTCCTGTGCAAATTGTGTTTTAGGGACGTGTGCAAAGTGATGTGTGTCACAGTGCAGCATCCTTACCTGAGTGCTCCTGATGCCCCCATCCCAATTGTTCAGGTATTGTTTGCATAGTGATCTTTGTATATTTGCCTCTCTGAATATTGTGCTTCCCATTGTCCTTCCATTGTTTTGCAATGTGGATGATGTGTGAGTCCATACCAGGGATGTTTATTGGGAGTGGAGTTTGTGTTCCATGACACATCCATACTTATGTGTGTTGAATCTGACGACAGTCCATAGCATGTGTTCAATGTGAGGGTGTCAGTTATATTGGTAGATGTGATGTTGCTGTGTTGTTGGTGTTGTTTGACACAATGTTGTGTACATTTCACTGTCCCTGTGCCTAAGATGTGCAGACGTGTGTTTTTGTGTAGTGTTGCGGTGCAGTGTGAGTGACCTGCCCAAAGGAGGGAGTTTAATGGCTATGAACGTGCCCTTCTTTGTGAATGACTCCAACTGTGTACACAATAACAAGTGTACTTGATGCCACTAGCATAACCCACGTATCATGTGGATGATGGCACAATGATCTGTTGTTGAGATTAATGACACAGGTAGATGTGTGTACTTACAGTCAGTTGCATCCACAGCTAGTGGATTTTTGGTAACATTTGATGAGCAACAACAATGGCAGGACTTGTGTGATGAGCTCTATGTCATCAACGGACATGTAAGGCTGCCTCCAGGTGAGTTGCTCTTTTTATCGTCTCAGTTTCCACCTGCTGAGATGTGGTGGTTGGACCGCCACAGTCACATTGGCTGTGTGTAACCTCATAATTTGTGCTGGGGAAACACTGTCTCCACTGGCCTGTTTGTGCTGCCTCATCATCGCTGAAGTCTGCGCTGCCTGGCGGTGCCAGTGGGACCTCAGCGGCCTTTGCTCCATAGGCAAGCATGACTTGTAATATGGCAGTCTAACCACCAACTCAATGTCGCCATGGCGGTCCAAGACAGCCAAACTCATAATGAGGAACTTAGTTAGGTGAGAGTTCAGGAAGACTTAGATTATGTACATGATACTGTTTTCACATGATTAAGAGAACTAGTAGAGGGAAGGTAATGCTATTTCACTTCCCCTGTTGATGAATGGGACTGGATCGAGGGCTGGCACAACTCGAGGGGGCTGGACAAGCAACAGATGGGGAACGTGACTGCTTTTGAAGCTCATACTTTTCAGAGACATGAGATGAGGGGTTTGAGACTTAGGTGGGTAAGATATGTTAAAATTAATTCTTGCAATGTACTAATGACAGAATGGAAATTATATAACTGTGGGTATATGCCCAGACCTGATATGAAAGGCAAGTGCAGTTCTCATGATGACAATTTATCTTGAAAGAGGTAGGCACCCTGTGGGGATAACTCCTCTAAGGGGTATTCTGATGTTGCATGTTTTGCACACAACAGGTTTTGAAATAGCACTATAGGTGCATTTTTGTAATGCAGAGATCAGTTTATTATGTATGTTACTTGAGCAAATCTCAGGACATACCCGTAACATGTGAGGCATGTTTGTTTGAATTATTCTGGAAAGCGAATTATTTTCACATTAAAGGGAGAGTCAGTTGGCCATGGATCGGGATGGTGAGCAACTGCAGGCCCATCATGATGAAGTGTGGGGTTGTTGAGGAGAGAATTGTTTTAAATTTGTAGTTGATATTTGTGTAGCAGGTATGCACATTGGATGGTGGAAAAGGAGGCGATGCTCACACTCCAAGGCCGGGCACATGGCCACAGTTGACTATGGGTTAAATGTGCAAGGGGGCATTTGTAAGTGTCCTCTCATATGTAATTGGGCTAGGTGAGAAAACTGAGAGAGGTATTGTGACTATGGGTGAAATGTGCAAGGGGGCACTTGTAAGTCTCCCCTCATATGTAATTGGGCTAGGTGATAAAACTGAGAGAGGTATTGTCCTTCAGCTAATCCACAGGAATAAAACAGCAGTAAACAGACTCAAGAGATGCACTCAAAACGTTATGGAAGCCAGTGGTCAATGGGAGATAATCTGATCGTGGATTTCTAAAAAACTGTATCCATCCCCAGACATGGTGGGAGCACTTTCTCAGCACTGTATGACATAGCAGGTGAGGGAGACTAAACACTCCCCAAAACAGACCAAGGAGCTTTGGCCTGGCACCTGCTCTCACCATATATATACAAACAACTAGAAAAGCAATCAAGTGCCATGTCCAAGGAAAAGCTGCAGGGCCAGATGGAATCCCTATAGATCTTATCATTGAATAGATAGATAACTGGATGAAATACATGAATAAGCTTACCAAGGCCAAAATAGTTCCGATATATAAGAAAGACCCAAAGGACAATCCATTAAACTATAGGCCAATCACCTTGCTAGATGTCTCCTAAAAAATATTTGCTAGACAGATCCTGTTCTCTCTTGAGACATGGATAGACGAGGGTGATGTCCTGTCCCATCTACGGGTGGGATTTAGAAAACAAGTCAGTACCACAGACCACGTTTTTAGATTGATGAGTCTTCACTGGAAGACTGTGGTCACCCAGAAGCAACATCTTTACATCATTGTGGACCTAAAAACAGCATTCAAGCTGGTACCACAAGCCAAATTGTGGGAGACGCTTAGAGAAAAGGGCATCACTGCACCACTACTTGATTGATACTTTAATATGTTTGCATACTATACCTTTGCACAAATTAGGTAGGGCCAGCAAGGAGAGCTTACTGATTGGGTCAAGATGAAGCAGGGAGTATGTCAGGGCTGCTTGTTAGCACCTACCCTTTTCTCACTGTACCTGAATGATGTAGTGGCCATCATGGAGCAATGCAGGGGGGACGCACTGAGGGTAGGTGGTTGGAGTACACAGATACTCCTTTTTGCAGATGATATCCTGTTGGTCTCCAGGTACCTAATGGGCTTACAGACCCTGATGGAACGGTTCTCTGAGTTCTATAGGTAAAGGGGCCCGGTAATCAAATTGGTCAAAACAAAATGTGTGACTGTTAGTCCTCATAGGGCGTTTAAAGGATCCATGACTCTGGCAGGTTCTAGCCTGGAGAGAGTGACAGAATTTGTTTTTTTGGGCATCAGATTGTCTGCCAAAATGACCTGGCTCCCACAAATTAAGAACAGCGCCCTGGGCCTAGTTTTGTTAGGCCTCAGGCATCTTAAGGCTTTTTCCATTCCTCTAAAGCTAGGTAGATCTCAAAAGCACTAAGGCGGTCATTACAACATTGGCGGTAAAAGCCGCTTACCGCCGTGCAGAAGACCGCCAACACACCGCCGCGCCCGCGGAAATCTGCCACAATTATTATGACCCACAGCACGGAATCCGTCAAAATTCAGACACCCACACAAGTCCGCCACACCAAAGGTCAGTGATAAACTGGCGAAAACCAAACCTCCACCGTCACGCCAACAGAAACACGCCCACACCGCCGCGCTCAAAATACACAAACATTTACAAAACACAGCCACATTGGACTAATCGAAATACACACACCTGAGACACATACACACACCACTCCCACACACCCAATACTATATATATACCCACATCACCCACAAACCCCTATGACCAGAATCACCGAGAGAAGGCCAGAGAGAGACACCACCATCAACAAACTAGCATCCACAGGCACACAACACCATCACCCACATAACTTCCACGCACCTCACACTACACACCACTACATATCAGCATACTTATCACCACACACACCACCCCACACATCACCCACACCACCCCATGGCACGGCAAAGACACCCCAGGTTCTCGGAGGACGAGCTCAGGGTCATGGTGGAGGAAATCGTCCGGGTAGAGCCACAGCTATTCGGATCACAGGTGCAGCACACCTCCATTGCTAGGAAGATTGAGCTATGGCGAAGAATAGTGGACAGGGTCAACGCAGTGGGACAGCACCCAAGAAATAGGGATGACATCAGGAAGAGGTGGAACGACCTATGGGGGAAGGTGCGTTCCATGGTCTCAAGACACCACCTTGCGGTTCAGCGGACTGACCCCCACTTCCTCCCCCACAACTAACAACATGGGAGGAGCGGGTCTTGGCGATTCTGCATCCTGAGGGCCTCGCAGGAGTAGCAGGAGGAATGGACTCTGGTAAGTCAAATCTCTCACTATTTCATCCCCCACCCAACCTGCATGCCATCACATGCCCCCACCCTCACCCGCATCACTCCAACTCCTCACAAATGTCCCAATATCATGAACCACACATCCCAACACCAAGCCCTGCATGCTACAACAAAGCATGGACAACCAACACCAAAGCATGCCCACTGCACAAACCCATACACTCTCCTAAACCATCCTCACACAAGGTCCCACACATGAATGCAAGCACTGGGGGACACAGTCAACCACCCATTGCACACCATGGCACACACAGATGCAATAATCATGCTTTTACACCCCTGCAGGACCCCTACCCAACGTCACCGCACAGGAGGGTCCAGACATGTCCACACCACCAACAGAAGAGGCCCACAGTGATGACAGCAGCTCTGTCCAACTGGATCTAGATGACCAGCCCGGCCCATCGGGGACCTCGGGACAGTCGGTTCCCATCACACAGTCACAGGCCACAACAGAGCTTCCCCCTTCTGGAAACACCAGCACAGCACCCACCCAGCAGGCCCATACCTCTGTCCCCAGGTCAAGCAGCAGTGTGTCCACCACTACAGGGAACCCAGGCTAACCCACCACCCCAACAACAGGAACCTGGGGGCAGTGGCAGTGGGCACACCGTTCAGGGGACAGAGGCACAGGAACACAGGGAAACTGGGAGGGCTACTGTGCGACAGTGGGAGGACAGGCCAAGGGAACCCACTCTCCACGAGGCCCTCTCCAACATCATGGGAGCCTGACACCATTCCCAGGAGACAATGGCAACAGTACTGGCCAAGTTTCAGGAGACCCAGCGGCTGCATGAGGAACAGTATCTGGGCTTCAGGGAGGAACTCAGAGCCATCAATTCCACCCTGGGCACCATCGTAGGGCTGCTGAAGGAAGTACTCAACACCAGGAGGGACACTGTGGAACAACAAGGGGCCCCTGACACTAGCCTGGACGATGAACTGCCCACCACATCCGCCGGCGCTAGTGGACAGGAGGCACCGCCACAGGACCACTACACCAGCACCCCACCCCCTGCAGAGGGAGAACCACCCCACAAACGGTCCCTGAGATCCAGGACAAAGACAGAGAACGATGCCAAGACCCCCGCCAAGAAATGAGACCACCCTGAATGTCATCTTTCTGTCCCACTTTGTCACCCTGTCCATCCTCAAGCTGCCCCAGCTCCACTTCTTATGCCCATTTGGGCAATGCACCTGTGAGACCAATAGACTGGACTCTGCCATGGACATACCTCCACCATCACCCCTCCCCATTATGCAACCCCCATCAATATTGAGCACTGAAATAAATACCCTTGAAGCACAAAACAATCTGGAGTCAGTCTGTGATTTCGAATTAGTGTATTATCAATTACTGTGGCAAAAAGCTCTTACAATTGTAATGTCTACATACCTATGTCACACAGCTCTAGTCCATGAGGAATCAAAGCAGATGTCACACAGTGGGACCCACATCTGTGAAATCGTAAGGGAAAGTGACAACTCAGTGACCATACACTGGGCGAAAACGACAGACAGTAGAGAGGTAGTAATGTTAAAGTACATGTAGTAGGCAGGTTTGTATTCTTACCTGTGTCTCACTGGAAATATTGCAGGATCACCGAGTCCCTGTTGTCGATGTCCTCTTCTTCTGCTTCCTCGTCTTCACTGTCCACAGGCTCCACAGCTGCAACAACACCGCCATCTGGACCATCCTCCTGCAGAAAAGGTACCTGTCGTCGCAAAGCTAAGTTGTGAAGCATACAGCAGGCCACGATAATCTGGCACACCTTCTTTGGTGAGTAGAATAGGGATCCACCTGTCATATGGAGGCACCGGAACCTGGACTTCAGGAGGCCGAAGGCCCGCTCGATTATCTGCCGTGTTTGCCCATGGGCCTCATTGTAGCGTTCCTCTGCCCTTGTCCTGGGATTCCTCACTGGGGTCAGTAGCCATGACAGGTTGGGGTAACCAGAGTCACCTGCAAATGGCGAGTGACAATTGTTAGACACACACTAATCTGTAGGGGTATCCCCAGACCCAGATAACCATTCCCACTGACTTGCCTCCAGGTGCTCACCTAATAGCCACACACGGTGCCTCTGGAGTTGACCCATCACATAAGGGATGCTGCTATTCCGCAAGATGTAGGCGTCATGCACTGAGCCAGGGAACTTGGCATTAACATGGGAGATGTACTGGTCCGTCAAACATACCATCTGCACATTCATGGAATGATAACTCTTCTGGTTTCTATACACCTGTTCACTCATGCGGGGGGACCAAAGCCACATGTGTCCCATCAATGGCACCTATGATGTTGAGGATATGTCCCAGGGCATAGAAATCACCTTTCACTGCAGGCAAATCCTCAGTCTGAGGAAAAACAATGTAGCTCCGCATGTGTTTCAGCAGGGCAGACAACACTCTGGACAACACGTTGGAAAACATAGGCTGGGACATCCCTGATGCTATGGCCACTATTGTTTGAAATGACCCACTTGCAAGGAAATGGAGCACTGACAGCACCTGCACTTGAGGGGGGGATTCCTGTGGGATGGCGGATTGCTGACATCAGGTCTGGCTCTAGCTGGGTACACAGTTCATGGATTGTGGCACGGTCAAGCCTGTATGTGGTGATCACATGTCTTTCCTCCATTGTCGATAGGTCCACCAGCGTCTGTACACCAGAGGAATGCCGCCATCTCCTCACATGTCCCAGCGGACAGTGCCTATGAAGGACAACAGCGAGCACAGAGTCAACCAACTCAAAGGTACTTACCCACTGCTTAATCAGAACACGAATCATAATCCGAAAATGGCCTGTATGTGTGTTAAGTCTAGGCCTAGTTATGTGTGACGCAGTTACAAATAAAGCCCTGTGTGCCCCTGAAATGGTGGCTGCCTGACCTCTAAAGTGGGACAATGGGATGTGAGGTAACTGCGCTGGCGTTGTACACCGTTGCGGTACGCGGTCGAAGACTGCGGCTCAATGCTGCATTGGTGAACATTGGACCCTACGGGTCCCATGAGCCAATGACGATGTACGCCAGCGGTGACAGTACGCACCGCCGCGGACGTGACCGCCATTTTCTATCTGTTCAATCACTCAATACCTGATCTTCCACAGGAGAGGACCTACACTGCAAGTGCTGCTGTGACCTCGGTCTGGAAGAGACAATGGCTCGAGTGTCTGGGGAAAGGGCCCCTGCCTTCACATCGTAGGAGTTGGAGAAACTTGTGGATGGGGTCCTCCCCCAGTACACGCTACTCTACGGTCCTCCAGACAACCAGGTAAGTACACTGGGAGCATGCTGTATGGGCTATGCCTGTGTGGAGAGGGGTGGATGTAAGAAGGAAGGGGGGAGAGTGCGGCGTGCATGAAACGACGGTGAGTGCATGTGCCACATGGCAAGGGTATGGATGGGGGCCAATGACTGTGATGGTGCAGTTGGTAATAAGTTTTTCTTCCCCCTGTACAAATCATGTAGGTCAGCGCCCACCAGAAAAAAGATATTTAGCGTGCCATCGCCAAGGATGTCCGGACCCTGGGGGTCTACCACAGACGGAGCACCCACTGCCAGAAAAGATGGGAGGACATTCGCCGCTGGAGCAAGAAGACGGTGGAGGCTCAGCTGGGGATGGCCTCCCAACGTGGGAGGGGTGCCCTTCGCACCATGACCCCCCTGATGTTCAGGATCCTGGCGGTGGCATACCCGGAGTTGGATGGGCGCTTGAGAGCATCACAGCAGCCACAAGGGGGTGAGTACACTCTCATCCTGCTGATTTAACGCGCAGTGGAGGTGTCTGGGTGGGGGAGGTGGTCTGTGGGTTTCCCTAGGCCAGGGCGAGTTTAATAGGCAAGGCCCCTCCGTAAGGCAGACCATGTGGCACCCCACCCCACCTCTGTAGCGTGCCAAGTACACTTAGTCATGCCCCTGTGTCATCCATGTGTGCAGATGTCATCCATAGCCTAGTAGGCCATGTCCCAGGGATTGAACAGTGGAGCCCAAGAGCGCGGCGTAGTGCAGGGGGCTTCTGTGTCTGTCATGTCCGCCAACGGTAGCGCTAATGCATGCACTCAACATGTCTTTCTTCTGTCGCCCCCCCCCTTTTTGTGGTCTCCCTGTTCTTGTGTGCATTAGCATCATCAGGCGGAGGAGCAGTGGCACCGGAGCATGAGGGAGCTGCTTCCTACATGTCCATGGAAGCAGAAACTACGGACTCGGAGTTCACCAGTAGGACAGAGGGCGAGGGGAGCTCCACGGCGGGGACAGGAGCTGACACCAGTGACACGGACTCGTCCTCTGATGGGAGCTCCCTTGTGGTGGCGGCAACATCTGTGCCCCCCGCATCTACAGGTACAGCCGCCACCCCCCCCTACCAGCAATGCCCTCCCAGCAGCCCCTCAGCCTTTGCCCAGTGCCCGCTCACCCAGGAGGGTAGGCATCACCTTCGCCCCAGGCACCTCAGCCCCTGCCCCAGTCACCCCTGCTACCCTCAGTGAGGAGGCCATTGACCTCCCCAGGTCCCTCACTGTTGGGCAGTCTACCATTTTGAATGCCATCCAGGGTGTAGAAAGGCAGTTGCAATAAACAAATGCGTTCCTGGAGGGCATTCATTCTGGTCAGGCGGCCCTTCAGCGAGCTTTACAGACTCTGGCCTCAACACTGATGGCAGCCATTGTCCCCGTCTCTAGCCTCCCCCCTCCAACTTCCTCCACCCAGACCCAATCCCCTGTACCCCAGCCTATCCCAAGCACACCTTCAGACCAGCATGCACACACGTCAACACACAAGGGAAGCTCAGGCAAACATAAGCACCACACATCTCACAGGCACTCACGCAAGCATCAGACACATGCAGACACACCAACATCCACTGCCTCCACTGTGTCCCCCTCCTCCTCATCTCCCTCCTACCTCCCAGTCTCGTCTACACTTACACTTGCATGCACTACATCTACAGCCACTACTGCCATCACCAGCACACACACCACCACACCCCGCTCACGTGCAGTCACCACCCCACTACCATCCACACGTCCCCTGTGTCCTCTCCCAGTGTGTCTGTGAGGCCACCTCCCAAGATACACAAATGCAGGCACACACCCACCCAACAGCCATCCACCTCACGACAGCCTCCAGCGCATGCACCTTCACCCAAAGTCCCCAAACAAACACCTTCTACAACCACAGCCTCTTCCTCCACTCTTAAACCCCCTCTATCTACCTGTCCCAGTGTCTCCAAAAACCTTTTCCTGTCCAACCTTGACCTCTTTCCCACACCTCCCCCACCCGTCCGTCTCCTAGGTCCCGACTCTCCAGGTCCCAACCTAGCACATCAGCCACAACATCTCCGGGACCAGTGGTGCCTGTAGTCACCGGAATATGGAGTGCACCGGCCACCAGGGCAGCCAGTGTGGCACAGAGCCACAGCACGGACAGTCCCCAACCTGTCAAGCATCAGAAGTTGGCCAGTGCCCGGCGGGAGAGGGGGAAGACTCCAGCCACCAAAGCCGCTCCCAGGGGTCCCGGTGGGAGTGTGGAGTCAGCTGCGACACCTTTAAAGGTGGGGAAGGGCCACAAGAAACACGGCAAGTCTGGGAGGAGCAGCATGGCGGAGGAGACCGCCATCATCCCCGCTGCCCAGGAGGCCACCGCCATCATCCCCGCTGCCCAGGAGGCCACTGCCATCATCCGTGCTGCCCAGAAAGCCACCGCCATCATCCCCAGGAGGCCACCGCCATCATCCCCGCTGGGCTAGAGAGGACCACCAGCACAAGCCCCGCTGGGCCAGAGAGGACCGCCAGCACAAGCCCCGCTGGGCTAGAGAGGATGGCCAGCACAAGCCCCGCTGGGCTAGAGAGGACCGCCAGCACAAGCCCCGCTGGGCCAGAGAGGACCGCCAGCACAAGCCCCGCTGGGCTAGAGAGGACGGCCAGCACAAGCCCCGCTGGGCTAGAGAGGACCGCCAGCACAAGCCCCGCTGGGCCAGGACCCCCAGCACAAGCCCCGCTGGGCTAGAGAGGACTACTAGCACAAGCCCCGCTGGGACAGAGAGGACCGCCAGAAGCTGAGTCGCTGCAAAGGAGCCCGCCGCCTCATGCACCGCTGAACAGGGCATCGCCGCCTCATGCACCGCTGAACAGGGCACCACCGCCTCATGCACTGCTGAACAGGCAACCGCTGCTTCAAGCACCGCTGAACAGGGCACCGCCGCCTCCCTGTCGCTACTGAGTCAGTCACGAGCAGGATGAAGCACTCTGGGCACCATGCCCCCTCCAGAACCAGTGGAGACTGTCATCCACTACACCTCTGTCCTTAGCAGGATGAAGCACTCTGGGCACCTGGCCCCCTCCACAACCAGTGGAGACTGTCATCCACTACCTCTGTCCTTAGCACGATGAAGCACTCTGGGCACCAGGCCCCCTCCAGAACCAGTGGAAACTGTTATCCACTTGGGAGACGGTGGCTTTGCACTCCCCAGGATGGAACAGTGGGCAACCCACCCACTGTAGAGACTTGAGAGACTGTGGCTTTGCACTCCCCAGGATGGAGCAGTGGGCAACCCACCCACTGTAGAGACTTGAGAAACTGTGGCTTTGCACTCCTCAGGATTGAACAGTGGGCATGTGGCCCCCTCTTGGATTTGGCGTTGTGCACTCAACTGGCTGAGGTGCCCCCCCTTTCCCTCCCCCTGAGGTGCCTGTTTTCTTGCTCTCTGATGCCCCTGCAGCGTTCTCTCCGTCATGGTTGGGGATCTTGTGTCGCCTCGCCCATACCATGTGGGCCCAGTGTTCCACAGACTTCATTGGAGCACTACCTGGACTACTAAGATTGGCGTATATTTTGTTTATGGTGTATATATATATTTTTGCGTACTTGATTTTAATATATTACAATGGTTACACTCATTTCCTTTTGTCTTTGCATTCTTCCGGGAGGGTTGGTGGGTGTAACTATAATGTATAAATATGTATTTGTGTGTGTGTTGTAGTGGGTGAGGGTGGGGGTGTTGCGTGTGTGTGTGTCCCTGTTTTTCCCTCCCCCCTCCCCTGTGTCGTAGGTGCAGTACTCACCGTTGTCTTCGCCGCCAGCATTCGTGCTCCTGGTAGAGGAGCAAGAAGATGAGGGCTGGAAAAATGTGCAGCTCTGGTTCCATGGCGTCCAGATTCCTCGAAGGGTGTGTAGAGGTGAGCGTTTTCCCTTCGAAGTCCTGTTTCCGCCGTATTTTTGTCCACGGTGAATCCGCCCCGGAAAAGGTGGCGGATTGGTAGGATGTGATACTGTGGGTGGTACATTGACTTCCGCCTGTCTGTTGGCGGTGACCGCCAAGCTGTTTGTCTGTACCACCGTGGCGGTCTGAGTGTTAAAGTGGCTGTCAATGTTGGCGGTTTCGGCCACGGTCGTAATTCCAATTTTTTTACCGCCGGCCTGTTGGCGGTCTTACTGCCGCTTTATAACCGACCGCCAGGGTTGTAATGACCACCTAAGTATTTATCAGTCTGAGGCAGTGGCGAGCACCCTGTATGGGCCAAACTAGGGGGTCACATGGGGCTTGCATCCTTATCTACTGGAAAAAATTATTTTCTAGGATCTATTTTAAATCTACCAAGGTGTAATCCAAATATCCCCCTGCACTGGGACACTGGTATAAAAGCAATTGCAAACAAGACTAAACTCAGGCTGATTGAATATTGGCTCCGACTGAGAACTACCCCAGCTCATGAGAGCTACTACTGTACTTTTAAAGAGATAGTAGCCTTGGATGATGGAAAAAAAATCTAATTGGCTAACCTACCTTAGATCAACCCTAAATGAAATGGGTCTAGGAAACACTTGGGGCACAGAGCCTTTAAAGAATAAATTGTCAAAGACCCATCTTAAAGAACTTTATTTGGCACATATGGCTTAGAGCTAAATGATAAGAGATTAGTCCCACTTGCTGTCTATTTCATGGACCTTAAGCGCAACACCAGTTTCAAACCTTACCTGGACTATATATTGGTACTCGCAGCCAAGAAATAGTATTTTCAATTTTGAGTTGTTAATTTACCAGTGATGTCATTCTGCTACAAGTGGGTGCGTCAGTCTAGCTATGGCACTTTGTGCCAAGTCTGTCTATGGGCAGATAAGACACTTCTGACCTACTTCTTCTTTTGCACAGCCTACATCCGATGTAGGAAGAGGTGGATTTTACATATTTGGAGACAACTTGGCTCAAGACAGTGTTACTTTGCACTTGGCTATTGCGTGCTGAATCAAATGAGGCTCGTATGTGCAGTTGCAAAGTTCCTTCATTGAGGCTGGGCCATCTGTTTGAACACCATGGTCCCACAGTAGCCTGTTGTATTCAGTGCTCCAAGTGGACAGCCAAAGCTATGAGCCATATGTGCCCCACTGGCTTGAACAATTTGCACTGTACCCTAATAGTTATTTTACAAATATGCTATCATGCTTTGCCTTGGGGTTTATATGTGTATGCTACATTTTCTTAACTTACACAGTTGTCAGTTTATACAGAGTATTTGTGCCTAGGCTCCTGGTCCCATTATCTTTGTAAGTGATAAAATGTAATCTTAGCCATATGCACTTTTTTATGTGTCGGTTTATAGTTTGAAGATGCTCTTAAATATCATTGTGTTTGTACATTGTTTACTTCATTTTAATTCATATCATCCAGATGAATTGTTTTGTGGAATTTAATTTTTATGGCTTGTATTTGCTGCTTTGATGGTGTAAAACTGAAATATGACAAGAGATGCAATGATTTTTTTAAATAAAAATGTTGGTTTAGTTTCAAGTAGAGAAAACATTGATAGGCCCTCAGGGTTGTTATGCTGTTGCATATATTCTTGAAGATGTCTTTCCTCCAAAATGGCAAGCAATTACATTGGAAAAACTTGGATTCCTGCTGATGCAAGTGTCCTCAGCTTTGATCATAGGTGGGAATTTCAGCCTAGTAGTACATGAGGTTCTGGATCGAATGAGGAATCAAAGGAGTCAGGATACTAGGCTCTTGAAAATGAAACACTAATATGTATGACCTTCAGTATAGCTACTATACAGTGGTTCATGGATACTTCTCAATAATAGATTATCTTTCCACACCTATGAAACTGATACAGATATAAAGATAAAAAGTATCTGGCAAAAGGTGTGTCATATCACTCACTAAAGTGTGTGGATGTGCAGTTTTTGAAGGGGAGACAGATGATGGATGGAAGCTAAATGACTGAATACTAAGGGCCAGATGTATGAAATTTTTTTGCACTCGCAAACGGTGCGAATCACAAAATTCGGTTGTTTGCGAGTGCAAAAAAGTGGTCTGCGATGCATGAAAGGCATTCGCAGACCACAAATAAGAAACCGCAAAAATTGGGATTTCTTGCGTTGCGACCAGGTTTTGCGAGTCGCAATTTGCGATTCGCAAAATCCAAATCGCAAGGAGATGCTGCAAAAAATCACAAATTTCGATTTTACGCAGAATGGCATTTTGCACATGCAAGATACCATTAAAAGAAACCAGGTGGTAACCTGGTGCAAAATTTAAAAATGCATTTAAAATGCATTTTTAAACTGTACATGTAAAGCACACATGCCCTTTTGGCATGTGTGCACCTTATATGTCCCCAAAAATGTTTTTGGGGTGCAGCAGAAGGGGGCCTTAGGCCCCCAGCACCCTGGGGTTTCGCATTTCCAAAATTGCGATTTTTGGTTCAGAAATCGCAATTTTGGAAATGCAAAAAATTCGCAGGTATGGCCCAACAGGCCCATAGCTGCGAATGGGGCAGGTATCGCAATTTGCGATTCGGTAATAGCATTTGTGATTTTTAAGAAATCGCTATTACCGATTTGCAAATGTGATACATGGAACTTTGCAAGTCGGAAATAATGATTTCTTAAAAATCGCTATTTCCGAATCGCAACAGGCCATGATGATACATCTGGCCCTAAAAGAGAAGAAGTTCATGAAGAGGTTGGCAGACACTACTCACCATTCCTCTGTGGAAATGTGGGGTCGGTCACTTCCATTGCTGGGCTGTGGGAGACATACAAGGCAGCTATAAGCGGCCAGGCTATCTCCGGCATCACTGGGAAGATTAAAGTGACCACAAAGACAGTCAGTGTGAGATTGAGAAAGAACTGATACAGTTAGAGTAGTAACAAATAAATAACCACGACCAGTTAACAATTCAATTACTCTCAGCAAGAAGATGAGAATAAAATCAGTGGTCCATAATGAAACAAGGGATCAGTAGCTTAGTACTCAAGAGTAAGGTTAGATGTAGAGAGTAATCACACTGGGAATTGGATAGCCTGGCTTAGCAGGAACAGCCCTGTCACTTTTGCCAGGTTCATGCATGATGTGCTGCTCCGGTTGAGGTTTTTACTTGATTTCTGAGCCCTTTAGGCTTGTTTATTCCATTTTGATTTAAGTTTAATATGTTCATTTGTATAATAGGGTATTCAGAAGGTAAAAAATTATGCCAATCCATGGAAAAGATCATGGCGGCCATTATGAACACAACGTGAAACACCGCCGACCGCCGTGGCGGTGGTGAACAGAATCCCACCATTGGCAGTGAATGGAAACCCGCCATATAATGAAAGAAAATCCTATCCCCACCAAAAATCACCAGACCACCACTCCCCGTCATGACCCTGTCTGCAGTAATCCCGGAACTCCCACCCCGCCACCGCCAAGCACACCCACATCCCGCCTTCCAAATAATGATGCACAAATCACCTTGGCGGACAGTGGAGGCTGGACGACCATTGGCGGCTGCGAACGCCACGGGCGGCAACTGGACTTAACAGCAAGAAGTGCACACATTGGATATGCGTGTAACCCACACACCTGACACACATCCATAACCCCATAAAACACCCCCAGACATATCCCACAATCCTTTGCAATGAAACCAGACAGCGAATGCCAGCATACAGGAGACGCACACCGACCCACAGCAGAGCACTCTCACCTCGTTCCCAGCCCTGACACCATTCACCGCACTCACCATGTCACCCCCCAAACATCCACGCTTCACTGAAAGGGAGGTAAGGACCATGGTGGATGAGATCTTGAAGGTGGAGCCACAAATATTCGGGGCCGAGGTGCAGCACACACCCATCGCAAGGAAGATGGAGCTATGACAGACCATTGTGAACAGGGTCAATGTAGTGGGATACCATCCACGCACCAGGGACGGCATCCGGAAGAGATGGAACGACCTGCATGGGAAGGTCAGGGGCATGGCATCAAGGCACCACATCGTAGTGCAGAAGACTGAGGGAGGACCGCCACCAATACCACCAGAATATACAGACTGGGAGGAAATGGTACTGGCCATCCTGCACCCTGAGGGACTCACTGGACTCACTGGAGGAATGGACTTGGGTAAGTCATCAACATGTACCCCATATACACCATACCTGTAATGCATGCACCACCTCACCCCACCCACACCCACCAGGACCAACACCCCACCCAGGCATCAGCCACTAAGTCCACCCCCCCTGCATGACCACAAACCCACTAACAAGTCCACATCCCTCCCCCTGTGCACAGCCACCTACCCCTGCAAGTACCCATAATGGAACGACACCCCCCACCACAATGCAACCCCACACTGGCGCTAAATGCAGTGTCAACCTCACAAAGGCACACTGGAAGGCCACTGAAACTAACACCAGCACAAAATAGCCAAGTCCTGTTCACCTCAAACATTCATGTAGCTGTAACAGATATGTCAATGTTGCCCCAACAGGGACCACCACCCATGCAACCCTAACGGACGGGACAAGGTGTGCCAGTGCCCCCCAGGGAGACAGAGGCACCTCACAGGACACAGGGGAAGGATCCCTGGACACTAATGAACAGGCAGGCCCCTCACACAGTCCTGGACTCTCACCATGCAGCAGCCACACCCAGGAAACCACGGTCACCCCTACCACCCAGTCAAGACCAGCAGCCCAGGGCAAGCGTCCCCACACCAGTGTATCCAGGCCACAGACTGGTGGAACACAGGTACAGAGGCCACAGTCTCCCACTCCCAACATGCAGGAAGGTGAGGGCCCCAGTACAAGTGGTACTGCCAGAGCTGTGCAAGGGGACACAGGCACAGGGGGCTAGTGCAAGGGTGGCAGTGGGCCAGGGTGTGGCCACAGAATGGATGCAGCAGCCCAGGACGTGATATCAGAGGTATTGGGGGCCTACCAGCATAGCCATGACAGGTTGACACAGATTGTGTCCACCCTGGAGCACAGTCAGAGGATGCAGCAGGAACACCACCAACAGGCCATGGAGCAGTGGAAAGAGCACAACGCCACAATGGCCACCATAGTAGGAGCACTGCTGCAGCTGGTCCAAAACCAGTCTGACACTCACACAGTACAAGAGGCCCCCACAACAGCACAGGACAACCACCATAAGAGTACACCATCAGCAGAAACATCCCAGGAACCACCCTCACAGGAAACCCAAGGGCCTACCATGTCATCCCCTCAAGATCAACAGCAGGCGCCCAAACGGACCCTCAGGCCAAGATATGGCTCTGGAACCCCAGCAAAGAACAAGGGCCCCTTCAAGAAGTAACTCAGCAACAATCTGCACAGCAACCGCCCCACCAAATCACCAACCACACATTGCTAATATTCAATATGAACTACTGTAAGACAAGATGGACCCATCATTAGTACCAACAAGGCTGCCACCATGTTGGTCTTGAACACACCCACCCCTTACAACTTGCCATCACTGTAAATAGCACTATTCACTCACATCAACCAACAAAACATATATCACACCTGTAACACTGTCCCCTGTGTTAAATTGTGAACAAAGTGAAGTATGGATGCAACTGGCTGATAACTACTTTATTGTCAAATCTGTGCATGAAGGGAGTCCTGTGTGCCTAACTGGTGGCAATGAGTAAATGCATAAAATGTTAATCTGTACCATGCAGAAGTGGTATATTTCACCAATCACTGCCAACCCCCCCTATGTGACTGAGCACACTGACAGTATTTGTCACAACCCCCAATCTCAGGGCCAAGTCCCACACAGTTACTGGAAGTAGAGTTGTATCAGTTGGTTCCTGGGATTGACATCTTCCCCTTCCTCATCATCACCATCACTCTCCTCCCCTCTCTGAGGTAGCTGGTCAGGACATACGGCACGCTCCACCTCCAAGAGGGGGATATAATGTCTCACTGACACATTGTGCAGCATGCAGCAGGCCACCACTATTTTACACACCTTATCAGGCCCCTAGGCCAGGGAACCCCCAGAGATATGTAGACAACGAAATCTAGCCTTCAGGAGACCTATAGTTCGCTCTATCACCCTCCTAGTATGTCCATGGGCCTCATTGTAATTCCTCTCTGCATCTGTCCTGGGATTCCTCACTGGTGTCAGGAGTCAATGCAAGTTTGGATAGCCAGAATCACCTAGAAAATGGTGCAATACAGTGTCGTCATTGTTAAGCCCCTTAGTCAGACAGCCTGGCTGCCTGCTATGTGTCAGTTAGTGACAGGCACACTTACCTATGATCCACTCTCTGTCCTCTTGGAGTTGTTCCATCCTGTGTAGCACACTACTGTTTCTTAGCACAAAGGAATCATGGACTGATCCTGGGAACGTGGCATTGACATGTGAGATGAACTGGTCTGCAGTATGTACCAATTGGATGTTAATGGAGTGAAAGTTCTTTCTGTACACCTGTTCACTCACTCTTGGGGGGATGATCGGTATGTGGGTGCCATCGATGGCACCTATAACATGGGGTGTGTTGACAAAGGCATAGAACTCAGACTTGATGGCAGGGAGGTCAGTACTTTGGGGAAACCTCACATAGGACTGCAGGTGTCATACAAATGTTACCAGAAATCTTGTCAGTACCATGCTGAACACTGGCTGTAAAAATCCAGCACCCATGCCCACTGTCACTTGAAATGAGCCCGTGGCCAGGAATTAGAGTGCGGAGAGCACCTGCACTTCAGTAGGGATGGCATGCTGATTACGATTTCCCAGAGTTAGTGCAGGATGCAGTAAAGCACAAAGTTCCAGAATTGTTGCATATGTGAGTCCGTAATTGATTATGATCTGACGCTCCACCATGGTCCTCATATCCATAAGTGGTCTGTACACCGATGGTGCCCTTCCTCGGCACAAGGGTCGGTACCTACGAGGGGTTTCAAAAAGGTGTGATGAAGACACATACATAGGCACACTTGTCATCATTTGTGCACTGCATAATTCATTGTAGTGACTCTACATTAACTGCTTCCTGACGGATCTACATGTACATCACAAGGAGGGAACAAAGTATTTCAGGTGTGTTAGAATACGGAATGGACAGTCTTAGGTGCCTCATGTGGCTAGTAGGGCCTGCATTGTGAAAAGTTTAATTTATAGATGCGTAGTTCATGCCAAAGTGTTTGCCCACTGTAATTCTGCCCTTTCGGTGTGGAAGTGACCTCATACCGCTAGCGGTTGATGTCACAGCATAAGGCGGTGTTTACCACTGTTCGCACCCTTATTGGTTAAGATGGATGACAGTGGGGAATCCTGGCATATCATGATCGCCGCTGACGGTGCACACCGACGCGGAATGTACACAAGTTCGTCATCGATTATTCACTTGACTCAATGATCTTGTGCGGACAGGTACTCCACTGTGTGTACTGCTGTGGCCTGCCTCTGGCTATGGATGTGCCTCATGCTGCAGGGGAAAGAGCCCCGGCCTTCACCCAGGAGGAACTGGAGAGGCTAGTGGACGGGGTCCTGCCCCTGGACGCAAAACTGTACGGACGGTAAGAGGTACAGGTGAGACTGGGTTTGGGAGGCACTGTTTGTGTGTAATGGATGTTGTTGATTGGACATATGTGTGCACCTCTGAGCCTGCATGGGCCATGGTGCATGGCATGCTACGTGCGTATGTCCTGTATGTCTGACTGTACTGTCAGTCCCATAGTGGATGAATAGCCAGCTGTACCTATCGTGCAAGTGCCTGACCTCTGTGTTACCCTTTTAGGTCAGCGCCCACCAGAAGAGGGCACTTTGGCATGTCATTGCCAAAGAGGTGCGGACCCTGGGGGTCTACAACCGGTGGAGCACCCACTGCAGAAAGAGGTTGGAGGACTTGCGGCGCTGGGCGCGTAAAATCAGTGAAGTCCAGCTGGGGAAGTCCTCCCAACGTGGAAGGGGTGCCCGTTGGGCACTGACCCCCCTCATGCGACGGATCCTGTTGGTGGCGTACCCAGACCTGGATGGGCGCTTGAAGGCTGCACAGCAGTAACAAGGGGGTGAGTACTCATTTCACAAACTTCAGTCTGGAAGGATGTCTGGGTGTGCATTAGGGTTCATGCTGCTTAGAGGCAGGGACTTCGACTGGTGTCCATCTACTTTATGGTCCCCAAAGGGTGTAGGGGTGTATTTGTCAGGTCTCCCACACGTCGCCTCCTTAGGTAGTCCAGGGGATGGGTGTAGAGCAGTACTCTGGTCAGTAGTCAGGGGCATGGCCATGAGCATAGTGACCGGTGCTGGCTCTTGGGTGTGTCTTCTGGGTGGGTGTATGTCTGGCCATTATGTACCTCCATTCAGCTACTTACAATTGTCCCTCCTGTTTTGTCTCCCCATCCCTGTTCTCTTGTGTTGATTTGGTACAGCATCAAGATCTGGCGAGGGAGCTGAGGCACCGGCAAGTGGGGAAGCAGCGGCCCACGGATCCTCGGAGGACGAGACAACCAACGCCCAGGGGACCAGTAGGTGGGAGGGTGAGGGGAGTTCCACGGAGGAGGCAACTACCACAGGAGGTAGTGATTCCGAGACCTCCTTCGATGGGGGATCCCCTGCAATGGCGAAGCCTAGTGGCCACACCACTACCGTGACATCTTCCGCCACCCCCATTCCATCACTGTCCTCCCTTCTGCTCCCCACCAAGTTGCCGGTGCCGCTCACCTAGAAAGGTGGGCGTCTCCTTCACCCCAGGCACCTCCTCCCCTACCCCAGTCAGCCCTGCTGCCCTCTCAGAGTAGGCTATTGACCTCGTGAGAACCATCTCTGTAGGGCAGACAACCCTCGTCAATGCCATCCAGAGCCTAGCATCAGAGGTGCAGCAGACAAATCCCTATCTGGATGGCATTCACAGTGCCGTGTCTGCCCTACAGAGATCTTTTCAGGCTCTGGCCTCATCTTGGACGGCAGCTAGTTTCCCTGGCCATTCTGTCCCCCCTCCAACCTCCTCTACCCCTTCCAGCACCCCACTCCCTTCACCCGTCCAAGGCACACATTCAGACACGCAGTCAAGCAAATCAACACACAAGAAGCATACTTCTAAACACAAGCACCACACCTCCCACCACAAGCATTCACACAACCAACAGACACATGCACACACAACAACATCCACTTCCCCCAGTGTGCCCACCTCTTCCACATCCCTGTCTGTCCCCTCTACATCCACACCCTCATGCACTGCACCTTCAGTCACTGTTGCTGCTCCTCTTCCTGCACACACCACAATAGCAGACATACATACATGCACCCCATGTACCACACCTGCACTCACCACAACTACTGGAGTTGACACATGCAGCACACTCACCAGACTTGCACACACCCACTCAACATACACCCACACTAGCTGTCTGTCTTCTCCCACTGTGTCCACCCCCTTCCAAAAACACACAAACTCACCAAGTCACCCACCCATCACACAACCACCCAAACACAGCATACTACCCAGTCACCTGCACCCACTACACACACCCCTGCACCACATACATCCACTGTCTCTGCCTCCACTCCCAGGCCCTCATCCAGGACCACCCCAATTGCTCTGAAGAAACCTTTCCTCTCCAGTGCTGACCTCTTCCAACCCACTAGCCCGCCCCGCCTTGTCCCCAAACATGCTCACCTCCTTGCCCTCTCCACTCCTTCCACATCACAGCCCACCCCTGTCCACCCTTCACATTCCTGTGCCCCTTTCCCAGATAAAAAAAGGCCCAGACTGAGCCGAGTCCATCTGGCTCCACCGGATCTAAACACCTCCCACCCCCTTCAAAGGACAAGCCCACCCCCTCCACCTGCCAAACGAAAGTCCAAGGCCCACCCTCGTCGCAAATCCACACCCACACCACCCCCTACCCCCGTTCCGTGAGGTGCCTGGATGCCCATATGTTGCCCCATTAAATGGAGTACCATGCACTTGTGGGAGTCATGTTGGGTCCGTGGTGGCCCAAGGCAATTGTAGCCATACGGACTGGCCATTGGCCCTATTTGGACTGTTTGGCTCTGTGAGCTTCACATTAAAGATTTCTGTGTCGCCTGTGTTTTGGCGGCACGCTGTTGAACACTGGTCTTTTGTTTCATTGGTTATGGGCGTGGGGCATTTGTATGTACTATGGACAAGTTGGATTAACCTTGTGTCTGGTAAGTACCTCTTGCTGTGGGTTGTATGACGTGTGCTGCTGTGAAGGGTTGGGGGGCGTAGCAGGGTGGGTGGGGTGGGAGGGTATGTAACTGTGCCCTTTCCTCCCTTGTTTCGTAGATTGTGGTACTTACCATCGTCATCTTTGTCGGTGGTCTTGGTTGTGGAGGTATATGGCAAGGAGCAGGGCTGGCATGATCTGCAGCTCTCTATCCATATCTGGTTTGGCGCGCTGTGTGGGCCTCCGGTGAGTGTTGCCTTATACTTGGTTAATTTCCGCCTGGCATTTCGTGGCAGTAGTTCCCGCCCCATAACTGTCGGCGGACTGGTGGTTCATTATTTGATGGGCGGGTTAGGCCTTTCCGTCGGCCTGTGGGAGGACTCTGCTGTCGTCATCGGCACTCCTCTGCTGGAGGTGGTTGGTTTTCGGGATGCCTGTCTTTCCCTTGGTTCATTATTTGGCGGTCCGGCCCGCTCCTCTGTTGGCGGTTTCTACCGCCACCACTGGCAGCATGGAACGGACCGCCATGTTCATAATGAGGGCCTATGTTGAATACCTATGCAAAAAAGGCAAACAAGAAGATTCAAATACAAGTAAAGCATAAAAAGGTGAATGCAATATTGGAATCCCAGTTAAAAGAAGATCATATACAGAGAATAGAAAATAAGAGGAGAGGCATAGAGAAAAAGAACAAAGTGAATTTTATCCAAATAAGAACTTTCACATCACAGTATCATCAATATTTGGATTATATGTTAAAATATAGACTACAAACTAACATACTTTACCATATTATGGAAGTAAATAAAATATAAAAGAGCCATTACATTTATCCCAAAGAAGCATGCTTAATTGCAACTGGAAAAGATAACTGGTAAGTGATGACCACAATATATCTTGTTTAACAGATAACTAACAAGAATGTAAATTGTATCTATAAAGTTTGTGGTTATGGTGTACTAAATACCACCATTGTTGAATTTACATTGCTTGGAGGAGCAATGTAAAGGAATACTCACAAGAGTTAACAAGGAATTTCAAAATGTTTGGACTACGAAATTGAAGTTGAGATGGCACAGAAACAATCATCTTTTATTTTGAATATTCATTAATCTCTTGATGTTTTGATTTTGATTGGAATGTGATCATTATAAGCTGCTCTATGAATGTAGTGTAAATACTGTTTTTTCTGAATAGTAAAAATAATAATAATAATATTTTTGAATTAAATGACTTGGTATTAATAAATATGCTAAACTGTGATCTTCATTATTGTGAGGATACCCTTTAAATTCCCCAGTGTACTTTAACTTTATAAAGTTTGTATTAAGTTGGCTGGATGGATGGTGGGCTGTATCCTTTCCCAGAGTTTATCCCAAACAGATAGGGACTGATTACATTGTAAGTCAGATTTCCATAAATGTTCCTGTTTGGGTTTGGATCTGTCCTTGTCGGGAACAAAGAGTTTTTTATATATGAATGAAGTTTTAGAGGGTGTAGTAAAGGAGAATGGGATGACCTGTGAATCATCTTTCTAATCTAGAGAAGGTGTAAATGATTTGAATGACTCTTGAAGAAGAACTTGCAATATCTGTCATTGTTTGAGTAGCGTAGGGGGTAAATTGCATAAACTAGAAAGTGATTCAAAAGGAATTATTGAATTTGTCTTAAATAAATATTAAATAGTTGTGAAATAGTAAAGAGAGCCCTATCAAGCCAACTCTTCCACATTAATGCCATCCCATTCTTTTTAAGCCATCTATTATGTGAGATAGGACTTCAAAGAAACTGTTCAAAAGAGTACATGTGTGAATAAAAAAGGCTTTAGCAAGGGACAAGAGTGTGATGTCATGTTAACAGGGAAAAGGAGATATCATGGCTGATTCTAGTTCAATTAACAATTTGGAATTTATGTTGTTTAAGTTTGAGGGACAATCCTGTATTTGTGTAATGCCAAACTCTTTATCATATATGAAAAGATCAGGGAGGTTAACAACACCTGAAGACTTGGGGAGTCACAATCTATCTATTGACATTTGAGACACCTTACCGTTCCAAAAGACACAAGATACTAGTTTGAAACCACAATTTGAAATTTATGTTGTTTAAGTTTGAGAGACAATCCTGTATTTCCATAATGCCAAACGCTAAGTGATGTATGAAAAAATCAGGGATGTTGACACCACCTTAGGACTTGGGGAGTCGCAATATATCTATCAAAATGCGAAACACCTTACCATTCCAAAGGGCACGTGATACTAGTTTGTCCAAAGTAACAACATATTTCCTAAGAATCTTAATTTGTACCACCATAAGAAGGAAATTCATAATTGGAAGTAAATCATCTTGATGGTATCTAAACAACCCCACCAAGATAGGAATAGAGATGACCATCCTTGTATAAGGTGAGTGATTTTGTAAACCAAAATCTTCATTTTAATCTGCAATGTCTACCTGATATTATTACTAGAGCATATCCCTAAACATTTAGGGCCTGATTACGACTTCGACGGAGAGGGTTAATCCGTCCCAAATGTGGCGGATATTCCGCCCGCCCTAGTACGAGTTCCATAGGATATAATGGACTCGTAATTCAGCGGGCGGGATATCCGTCACATTTGGGACGGATTAACCCTCTCCGCCGAAGTTGTAATCAGGCCTTTAATCTTATTATGATTTCAAGATAAACCTAAATCAACAAAATTAGTTTCAGTGCACACTTCATTTATGGGCATCATTTCTGATTTATCTATATTAAAGTTGTATCCTGACACTTCCACGTATAATTGTAACTCACTAAAGAGAATGATATCATCGGCATATGCAGTGTATTTAATGTGAGTCTATTTAATTTTAAAGGCAGAAAAGTTTTATGATGTTTTCAATTGATATGAGAAGGGCTCTATCGCAATATTTAACAACAAATGAGATGAGTGCAGCCTTGCCTGGTACCTCTGTTGCAAGGGAAATAAGATCGGATTCAATTGACCATAACTGTTGAACATGGAGATGAGTAAAGTAGAGAAGTTAGTTGTATGAATTTGGGACCAAACCCATGCCATTTCAAGGCCTTCATGACAAACTGCTAATTTACTCTGTCGAAAACGTTTTCCATATCAAGGGTGAGTTAGAGCAAGGGAATATTTGATTTTATTTGCTCTACTGAGAATAATCAAAAGGGTACACAAATGGTCTGCTATATTCCTGTTTCCGACAAAACCAGATAGTTCTAAGTCAATTAGATCAAGAATGAGGTAAATTTCATCACCATCATCATCAAATTCTTTATTCGACTGTATTTCACAATCATAAAAGCAGGTAATACATACAAATAACACCAATCAGCAGTCACATAAAAAGTAAAAAGAGTATAAAATGGCTCAAGCCATACAACAATTAATACCATATGATACATTTCACTGCAAAAAGCTAAATTCATGTATTCTTCTGGAGAACAATATAAAATCAATAAAACAGTGTATTCAAAAACGAAGACTATTAACCTGACTAAAAGTTATAAAAATAGAAGACCTCCCTAGTTTGCCTAATAATGTGATCTGGCCTTAATTAATGCACATACAAATAAAGCTAATCCATTGCAGATCATAATTGATGGAAGGGACAACAGGTAAATAAAAGCTGGGCGACATTGTTTAACCCCTTCGCTGCCAGGCCTTTTCCCCCTCCTGTGCCAGGCCTTTTTTTGCCTATTTGGGGCAGCTCGCGCTTAGGCCCTCATAACTTTTTGTCCACATAAGCTAACCAAGCCAAATTGGCGTCCTTTATTTCCAACATCCTAGGGATTCTAGAGGTACCCAGACTTTGTGGGTTCCCTTGAAGGAGGCCAAGAAATTGGCCAAAATACAGTGAAAATTTCGTTTTTTTCAAAAAATTGGAAAAAGTGGCTGCAGAAGAAGGCTTGGAGATTTCCGCCTGAAAATGGCATCAACAAAGGGTTTGCAGTGCTAAACTCAGCAGCTTCCTAGCTTTCAGGAACAGGCAGACTTGAATCAGAAAACCCAATTTTTCAACACAATTTTGGCATTTTACTGGGGCATACCCCATTTTTGCAATTTTTTGTGCTTTCAGCCTCCTTCCAGTCAGTGACAGGAATGGGCATGAAACCATTGCTGGATCCCAGAAACCTAACCATTTCTGAAAAGTAGACAAAATTCTGAATTCAGCAAGGGGTCATTTGTGTAGATCCTACAAGGGTTTCCTACAGAAAATAACAGCTGAAAAAGAAAAATATTGAAATTGAGGTGAAAAAAACATCAATTTTCCTCTACGTTTTACTCTGTAACTTTTCCCTGCAATGTCAGATTATGGAAAGCAATATACTGTTACGTCTGCTGGACTCCTCTGGTTGCGGGGATATAATGGGCTTGTAGGTTCATCAAGAACCCGAGGAACCCAGAGCCAATAAATGAGCTGCACCCTGCAGTGCGTTTTCATTCTATACCGGGTATACAGCAATTCATTTGCTGAAATATAAAGAGTAAAAAATTGCTATCAAGAAAACCTTTGCATTTCCAAAAAGGGCACAAGATAAGGTGCTGAGGAGCAGTGGTTATTTGCACATCTCTGAATTCCGGGGTGACCATACAAGCATGTGAATTATAGGGAATTTCTCAAATAGATGTCTTTTTTACACACTCTCCTATATTTGGAAGGAAAAAATGTAGAGAAAGACAAGGGGCAATAGCACTTGTTTTGCTAATCTATGTTCCCCCAAGTCTCCCGATAAAAATGATACCTCACTTGTGTGGGTAGGCCTAGCGCCCGCGACAGGAAACGCCCCAAAGCGCAACGTGGACACATCCTAAATTTTGGAAAAAAACAGAGGTGTTTTTTGCGAAGTGCCTACCTGTAGATTTTGGCCTCTAGCTCAGCCGGCACCTAAGGAAACCTACCAAACCTGTGTATTTCTGAAAACTAGAGACCTAGGGGAATCCAAGGAGGGGTGACTTGCGGGGCTCGGACCAGGTTCTGTTACCCAGAATCCTTTGCAAACCTCAAAATTTGGCTAAAAAAACACATGTTCCTCACATTTCTGTGGCAGAAAGTTCTGGAATCTGAGAGGAGCTACAAATTTCCTTCCACCCACCGTTCCCCCAAGTCTCCCGATAAAAATGATACCTCACTTGCGTGGGTAGGCCTAGCGCCGGCGACAGGAAACACCCCAAAGCGCAACGTGGACACATCCTAAATTTTGGAAAAAAACAGAGGTGTTTTTTGCGAAGTGCCTACCTGTAGATTTTGGCCTCTAGCTCAGCCGGCACCTAGGGAAACCTACCAAACCTGTGCATTTCTGAAAACTAGAGACCTAGGGGAATCCAAGGAGGGGTGACTTGCGGGGCTCGGACCAGGTTCTGTTACCCAGAATCCTTTGCAAACCTCAAAATTTGGCTAAAAAAACACATGTTCCTCACATTTCTGTGGCAGAAAGTTCTGGAATCTGAGAGGAGCTACAAATTTCCTTCCACCCAGCGTTCCCCCAAGTCTCCCGATAAAAATGATACCTCACTTGCGTGGGTAGGCCTAGCGCCAGCGACAGGAAACACCCCAAAGCGCAACGTGGACACATCCTAAATTTTGGGAGAAAACAGAGGTGTTTTTTGCGAAGTGCCTACCTGTAGATTTTGGCCTCTAGCTCAGCCGGCACCTAGGGAAACCTACCAAACCTGTGCATTTCTGAAAACTAGAGACCTAGGGGAATCCAAGGAGGGGTGACTTGCGGGGCTCGGACCAGGTTCTGTTACCCAGAATCCTTTGCAAACCTCAAAATTTGGCTAAAAAAACACATGTTCCTCACATTTCTGTGGCAGAAAGTTCTGGAATCTGAGAGGAGCTACAAATTTCCTTCCACCCAGCGTTCCCCCAAGTCTCCCGATAAAAATGATACCTCACTTGCGTGGGTAGGCCTAGCGCCGGCGACAGGAAACACCCCAAAGCGCAACGTGGACACATCCTAAATTTTGGGAGAAAACAGAGGTGTTTTTTGCGAAGTGCCTACCTGTAGATTTTGGCCTCTAGCTCAGCCGGCACCTAGGGAAACCTACCAAACCTGTGCATTTCTGAAAGCTAGAGACCTAGGGGAATCCAAGGAGGGGTGACTTGCGGGGCTCGGACCAGGTTCTGTTACCCAGAATCCTTTGCAAACCTCAAAATTTGGCTAAAAAAACACATGTTCCTCACATTTCTGTGGCAGAAAGTTCTGGAATCTGAGAGGAGCTACAAATTTCCTTCCACCCAGCGTTCCCCCAAGTCTCCCGATAAAAATGATACCTCACTTGCGTGGGTAGGCCTAGCGCCGGCGACAGGAAACACCCCAAAGCGCAACGTGGACACATCCTAAATTTTGGAAAAAAACAGAGGTGTTTTTTGCGAAGTGCCTACCTGTAGACTTTGGCCTCTAGCTCAGCCGGCACCTAGGGAAACCTACCAAACCTGTGCATTTCTGAAAACTAGAGACCTAGGGGAATCTAAGGAGGGGTGACTTGCGGGGCTCGGACCAGGTTCTGTTACCCAGAATCCTTTGCAAACCTCAAAATTTGGCTAAAAAAACACATGTTCCTCACATTTCTGTGGCAGAAAGTTCTGGAATCTGAGAGGAGCTACAAATTTCCTTCCACCCAGCGTTCCCCCAAGTCTCCCGATAAAAATGATACCTCACTTGCGTGGGTAGGCCTAGCGCCGGCGACAGGAAACACCCCAAAGCGCAATGTGGACACATCCTAAATTTTGGAAAAAAACAGAGGTGTTTTTTGCGAAGTGCCTACCCGTAGATTTTGGCCACTAGCTCAGCCGGCACCTAGGGAAACCTACCAAACCTGTGCATTTCTGAAAACTAGAGACCTAGGGGAATCCAAGGAGGGGTGACTTGCGGGGCTCGGACCAGGTTCTGTTACCCAGAATCCTTTGCAAACCTCAAAATTTGGCTAAAAAAACACATGTTCCTCACATTTCTGTGGCAGAAAGTTCTGGAATCTGAGAGGAGCTACAAATTTCCTTCCACCCAGCGTTCCCCCAAGTCTCCCGATAAAAATGATACCTCACTTGCGTGGGTAGGCCTAGCGCCGGCGACAGGAAACACCCCAAAGCGCAACGTGGACACATCCTAAATTTTGGGAGAAAACAGAGGTGTTTTTTGCGAAGTGCCTAACTGTAGATTTTGGCCTCTAGCTCAGCCGGCACCTAGGGAAACCTACCAAACCTGTGCATTTCTGAAAACTAGAGACCTAGGGGAATCCAAGGAGGGGTGACTTGCGGGGCTCGGACCAGGTTCTGTTACCCAGAATCCTTTGCAAACCTCAAAATTTGGCTAAAAAAACACATGTTCCTCACATTTCTGTGGCACAAAGTTCTGGAATCTGAGAGGAGCTACAAATTTCCTTCCACCCAGCGTTCCCCCAAGTCTCCCGATAAAAATGATACCTCACTTGCGTGGGTAGGCCTAGCGCCGGCGACAGGAAACACCCCAAAGCGCAACGTGGACACATCCTAAATTTTGGAAAAAAACAGAGGTGTTTTTTGCGAAGTGCCTACCTGTAGACTTTGGCCTCTAGCTCAGCCGGCACCTAGGGAAACCTACCAAACCTGTGCATTTCTGAAAACTAGAGACCTAGGGGAATCCAAGGAGGGGTGACTTGCGGGGCTCGGACCAGGTTATGTTACCCAGAATCCTTTGCAAACCTCAAAATTTGGCTAAAAAAACACATGTTCCTCACATTTCTGTGGCAGAAAGTTCTGGAATCTGAGAGGAGCTACAAATTTCCTTCCACCCAGCGTTCCCCCAAGTCTCCCGATAAAAATGATACCTCACTTGCGTGGGTAGGCCTAGCGCCGGCGACAGGAAACACCCCAAAGCGCAATGTGGACACATCCTAAATTTTGGAAAAAAACAGAGGTGTTTTTTGCGAAGTGCCTACCCGTAGATTTTGGCCACTAGCTCAGCCGGCACCTAGGGAAACCTACCAAACCTGTGCATTTCTGAAAACTAGAGACCTAGGGGAATCCAAGGAGGGGTGACTTGCGGGGCTCGGACCAGGTTCTGTTACCCAGAATCCTTTTCAAACCTCAAAATTTGGCTAAAAAAACACATGTTCCTCACATTTCTGTGGCAGAAAGTTCTGGAATCTGAGAGGAGCTACAAATTTCCTTCCACCCAGCGTTCCCCCAAGTCTCCCGATAAAAATGATACCTCACTTGCGTGGGTAGGCCTAGCGCCGGCGACAGGAAACACCCCAAAGCGCAACATGGACACATCCTAAATTTTGGAAAAAAACAGAGGTGTTTTTTGCGAAGTGCCTACCTGTAGACTTTGGCCTCTAGCTCAGCCGGCACCTAGGGAAACCTACCAAACCTGTGCATTTCTGAAAACTAGAGACCTAGGGGAATCCAAGGAGGGGTGACTTGCGGGGCTCGGACCAGGTTCTGTTACCCAGAATCCTTTTCAAACCTCAAAATTTGGCTAAAAAAACACATGTTCCTCACATTTCTGTGGCAGAAAGTTCTGGAATCTGAGAGGAGCTACAAATTTCCTTCCACCCAGCGTTCCCCCAAGTCTCCCGATAAAAATGATACCTCACTTGCGTGGGTAGGCCTAGCGCTGGCGACAGGAAACACCCCAAAGCGCAACATGGACACATCCTAAATTTTGGAAAAAAACAGAGGTGTTTTTTGCGAAGTGCCTACCTGTAGACTTTGGCCTCTAGCTCAGCCGGCACCTAGGGAAACCTACCAAACCTGTGCATTTCTGAAAACTAGAGACCTAGGGGAATCCAAGGAGGGGTGACTTGCGGGGCTCGGACCAGGTTCTGTTACCCAGAATCCTTTGCAAACCTCAAAATTTGGCTAAAAAAACACATGTTCCTCACATTTCTGTGGCAGAAAGTTCTGGAATCTGAGAGGAGCCACAAATTTCCTTCCACCCAGCGTTCCCCTAAGTCTCTCAATAAAATGCTAGCGCCCACGAAAGGAAATGGCACAAAACACAACGTGGACAGAACATATTTTTTCACAGAAAACAGAGGTGTTTTTTGCAAAGTGCCTACCTGTGGAGTTTGGCCTCTAGCTCAGCCGGCCCCGGGAGGGGGGGGCAGAAATGCCCTAAAATAAATTTGCCCCCCCCCGGAGCGACCCTTGCCTAAGGGGTCGCTCCCCCTGCGTGACATTGGCGCCAAAAAACAAATCCCAGGTGCCTAGTGGTTTCTGCCCCCTTGGGGGCAGATTGACCTAAAATCTACCAATCTGCCCCCAAGGGGGGCAGAAATGGCCTAAATACAATTTGCCCCCCAGGGGAGCGACCCTTGCCTGATGGGTCGCTCCCCATCTCGAAAAAAACAAACAAACAAAAAAAAAAACACAACAAAAAAATTTGCCCTGGTGCCTAGAGGGTTCTGCACCACCTGGGGGCAGTTCGGCCTAATAATAGGCCGATCTGCCCCCAGGGGGGGCAGAAATATCCTAAAATAAATTTGACCCCCCCAGCCCCCACCCCCCCCGGGAGCGACCCTTGCCTACGGGGTCGCTCACCCTGCGTGACATTGGCGCCAAAAAACAAATCCCCGGTGCCTAGTGGTTTCTGCCCCCTTGGGGGCAGATTGACCTAAAATCGGCCAATCTGCCCCCAAGGGGGGCAGAAATGGCCTAAATACAATTTGCCCCCCAGGGGAGCGACCCTTACCTGATGGGTCGCTCCCCATCTCGAAAAAAACAAACAAACAAAAAAAAAACAACACAACAAAAAAAAATTCCCTGGTGCCTAGAGGGTTCTGCCCCCCCCCTGGAGGCATTTCGGCCTAATAATAGGCTGATCTGCCCCCAGGGGGGGCAGAAATGGCCTAAAATAAATTTGCCCCCACCCCCCCCCCGGGAGCGACCCTTGCCTACGGGGTCGCTCCCCCTGCGTGACATTGGCGCCAAAAATCAAATCCCAAGTGCCTAGTGGTTTCTGCCCCCTTGGGGGCAGATTGACCTAATATCTGCCAATCTGCCCCCAAGGGGGGCAGAAATGGCCTAAATACAATTTGCCCCCCAGGGGAGCGACCCTTGCCTCATGGGTCGCTCCCCATCTCTAAAAAAAGAAACAACAAAAAAAAAAACACTAAAAAAAAATTTGCCCTGGTGCCTAGAGGTTTCTGCCCCCCCTGGGGGCAGATCGGCCTAATAATAGGCCTAAAATAAATTACCCTCCCCCCCAGGGAGCGACCCTTGCCTAAGGGGTCGCTCCCTTTGCGTGAAATTCACGCAAAGAAAAAATTCCCTGGTGTCTAGTGGTTTCTACCCCCCTTGGGGGCAGATTGGCCTCATCAAAATAGGCCAATCTGCCCCCAAGGGGGGCAGAAATGGCCAAAATATAATTTTCCCCCAAGGGGAGCGACCCTTGCCTAAGGGGTCGCTCCCCACCAAAAAAAAAAGAAATGAAACATAAAAAAAAAAATAAAAAAAAAAAATGGTCCCTCGTGCCTAGAGGTTTCTGCCTAATAATAGGCCGATCTGCCCCCAGGGGGGGCAGAAATGGCCTAAAATAAATTGCCCTCCCCCCCAGGGAGCGACCCTTGCCTACGCGGTCGCTCCCCCTGCGTGACATTGGCGCCACAAATCAAATCCCCGGTGCCTAGTGGTTTCTGCCCCCTTGGGGGCAGATTGACCTGAAATCGGCCAATCTGCCCCCAGGGGGGCAGAAATGGTCTAAATACAATTTGCCCCCCAGGGGAGCGACCCTTGCCTGATGGGTCGCTCCCCATCTCTAAAAAAAGAAACAACAAAAAAAAAAACACTAAAAAAATTTTTGCCCTGGTGCCTAGAGGTTTCTGCCCCCCCTGGGGGCAGATCGGCCTAATAATAGGCCTAAAATAAATTGCCCTCCCCCCCAGGGAGCGACCCTTGCCTAAGGGGTCGCTCCCTTTGCGTGAAATTCACGCAAAGAAAATATTCCCTGGTGTCTAGTGGTTTCTACCCCCCTTGGGGGCAGATTGGCCTCATCAAAATAGGCCAATCTGCCCCCAAGGGGGGCAGAAATGGCCAAAATATAATTTTCCCCCAAGGGGAGCGACCCTTGCCTAAGGGGTCGCTCCCCACCAAAAAAAAAAGAAATGAAACATAAAAAAAAAAATAAAAAAAAAAAATGGTCCCTCGTGCCTAGAGGTTTCTGCCTAATAATAGGCCGATCTGCCCCCAGGGGGGGCAGAAATGGCCTAAAATAAATTGCCCTCCCCCCCAGGGAGCGACCCTTGCCTACGCGGTCGCTCCCCCTGCGTGACATTGGCGCCACAAAACAAATCCCCGGTGCCTAGTGGTTTCTGCCCCCTTGGGGGCAGATTGACCTGAAATCGGCCAATCTGCCCCCAGGGGGGCAGAAATGGTCTAAATACAATTTGCCCCCCAGGGGAGCGACCCTTGCCTGATGGGTCGCTCCCCATCTCTAAAAAAAGAAACAACAAAAAAAAAAACACTAAAAAAAAATTTGCCCTGGTGCCTAGAGGTTTCTGCCCCCCCTGGGGGCAGATTGGCCTAATAATAGGCCTAAAATAAATTGCCCTCCCCCCCAGGGAGCGACCCTTGCCTAAGGGGTCGCTCCCTTTGCGTGAAATTCACGCAAAGAAAAAATTCCCTGGTGTCTAGTGGTTTCTACCCCCCTTGGGGGCAGATTGGCCTCATCAAAATAGGCCAATCTGCCCCCAAGGGGGGCAGAAATGGCCAAAATATAATTTTCCCCCAAGGGGAGCGACCCTTGCCTAAGGGGTCGCTCCCCACCAAAAAAAAAAGAAATGAAACATAAAAAAAAAAAAAAAAAAAAAAAATGGTCCCTCGTGCCTAGAGGTTTCTGCCCCCAGGGGGGGCAGAAAAGGCCTTCTCAAAAAAATGCCGCCCCTGGGAGCGACACTTGCCCAATGGGTCGCTCCCTTTTGTGTGTTTCAATAAAAATAAAAAAAATCCCTGGTGTCTAGTGGGGTTTCAAAAGCCGGATTGCAAGCAATCCGGCTTTTGAAACCCTCGGAGGGACTTCAAAGGGAAGGAAATACTTTTCCTTCCCTTTGAAGCCCCTCCGGGCCTCCCAAGTGATTGAAAAAGAAATGCTTTTGCATTTCTTTTTCAATCGCGCTGGAAGCAGAGCTTCCAGCGCGACTAGGGAGGCCCCTGTGACAAATCAGCGCGCGCTCGCGCGCTGACGTCACAGGGGGGGTGGGGGGGGTCGGGGGTGGAAGGGGAAGGTCTTCCCCTTCCATCCCGACTTGGGGGGGGGAAGGGGGGTGCACGGGGGGGGCGCTAGCGCGCCTCCAAGTTCCCCTGTGCCTAGGACGAGGTGATCTCGTCCAAGGCACAGGGGAACTATAGCCTTGGACGAGATCATCTCGTCCAAGGCACAGAAGGGGTTAAAATGCATGGAGTTTAAAAGTGGAATCACATATACTTTCCTCAGATCAGAATAAAATTTGCAGAAAAAACTATATGCATTGTACTTTGGTCAGACACTGAATCACAAGGACTTTTTTCCAGAGCTAGAGTCCAATCGTTGATAAGCAGAAAACTGACAAGACAATGAAAATTCTCTAGTCTTAAGCGTGTGAGGACATATTGGTGTCTCGAGTTCAATACATATTTTAAACATGGTTCCATGCCATCTACTTGCTGCAGCAGAAGATTCCTCCTTACACTAGATTTCTTTACCTCAATGGCCCATCTCGAGTCGGCCAGATAGGTAAGTCAGATGTTTTTCAAGTCCTTCCTAGAAATTGTTTCCATTTTATCTGGAGTGCAATATAGCTCAGGATGGCCTAGATCTGTGAGAAAGATCTTTATATAATTGAGCCATGGGATTTGCAACGAATGAGTTAATAATTGAGCATCTTCTACAATAGCCCTATTCAGCCTAGCAGAATCGGAGGTCCATACTTTGTGCCAAAGTAAAATTGGTTGCATACTTATTAAATCTGTGATGTATGTTTCCCCCATTTCTGTATGACACACCAAAGTTGAGGTAGATTTTGGGACACTTAAGATGGACTTTAGAAAATCATTTTCAGCTAGCTGTAGGGCGTTGCATTTCCTATATCCCCAAAAACCAGCCCCATACAATGCAACAGAAACACTTTTTGCATTATAGATTGCCATCATGTCTTTAGGGGTAACCCTATCGACCTTTTTGGAGAAATTGTTTATGGCCATAATAGTTTTCGTAAATAGTAATTTTCTATGCCTCATGGCTTGTAACCAAGTGCCTTTATTATCAAACATAATACCTAAATATGAGAAGGTTTCTGTATCGTCTAGTTTCACACCTTTTAATATGACTTGTTTTTTTTTTGAAGATTTTACGCCACATGTCATTGAAAAGGTTTTAGAGTGATTAATTCTAAGGCCTAAGTCTTCCATCTAATTATCAAAGGTTGTTAGCAACCGCTGCAAAGCTACTGGAGTACGTGCCATCAAAACAGCGTCATCCGCGTACATGAGTGCTGGGATCTTCGGGGACCAACATGTGGAAGATCTCTACAAGCATTAGATAGTACATCCTTTAATTTACTAATGTATAAAGCAAAACACCCTTGACGTACCCCCCCACTTTATGGGAAAGGCTGAGGTACATTCCCCCTGAGACCCATAGTGCACCCTAGCGTTAGCTCCAGCGTATAATTCCCTGATGAAATGAACTATTGTGACATCAACCCCCATGTCCAATAAGATAGACCAAAGTTTGCTGTGGATCACACAGTCAAACGCTGAAGTCAAGTCCACAAATACAAGATGTAAGGCTCCTGAATTAGCATTCGTATATTTACCAATTATAATATCTAAATTCAGGGCCTGTTCCATAGTCCCTATTGCAGGTCCGAAAGAGTGTTATTGTATTCCGTCCATTCCCGCAACCTATTTAAAACAATGCGTCCGGCAATCTTTGCGAGAGTATCAAGCAGTGAAATTGGACGATAACATGCAGGATTTTGGCGGTCTCCTTTTTTTAATATTGGGACAACAATGGACTCTGCCCAGGTTGGGATAAAGGCTGTGGCACAACAGGCATGTAAAACCTGTGTCAATAATGGGCCCCATAATAAGACATTATACTTATAGATATCAATTGGGACAGCGTCTGGGCCTGGTGCTTTCCCGCTCTTGCTAGCGTTGATAGCATCAGTAACCTCATTTAAACTAAATGGTGGAGTAATAGGATAAAAATCCGATCTATAGACATTTGAGTCTAAGGCTAAGTTTTTTAAGGAGTATATTCCGGAAAAATAGGTAACCCACTCCTCTTCCGTGATGGCTATTTCAATAGTTGGTGACATTCCATCACACAGGAGGGGGGAGTTCACTATCCTCCAGAATTTGACATTGTCATTCTGAAGACTTGCATCATAAAGAGAATGCCATGCCTCATTTTTTTAGTTCTGTTTCCTATTTATTATGGCCTTTTTATACTCTTTCATGAGAAAAATAATTCCATGTTTGTCAGGGTTTTGACTTTGTAAATACTGTTTTAAACTCTTGTGTGCTTGTGTACATTCACTATCAAACCAGCCTTTGTCTCCCCGAGATCTAGGTTTACCCGAACTTGCTGTGAGAGACTGTTTTATGCCAGTGGTAATTGCAGTGAATGCTTTAATACAATCCTGTGGTCTGATGTTATCTGAGAGGCAAGTTTCAAACTCATTAGTGAATTTACTCAATAATTGTTTCATGAAGCCTATCGGTTCAATCTGTGACCACCGAATAGTGTAACCATTTCTTGCTCCCAATTCAATGTTCACTACCTTCTCTACTAATCCCTTATATTTATTTATAGCTTGAGGCAATACAAGGCTTAAACTTTGGGGATAGTGGTCACTGAGCATGATGTCATGAATGTTATACTCAGATTTACAGGAAACAAAATTATTAGATACTAATATAAAATCAATTATTGTATTAGCACCTCTGCCATTAAAGGTAGGTTTTAGCTGTAAATTACTATCATTTAGACTATTACAAAAAAATAAATCAAATTTAAATAATACGTCATTCAGCAAATTACCATAATGATTGTGGATAAAATGAAATGAATCATCATTTTCACCTGTGCCAAACAGGGTTTCTCATCAGTTTGAGGACACAGGTGTGTGTTAAAATCGCCCCCCCACACACAATAAAGGTCTCTTTATGTGAGGAATTACATGCACGGTCCAGGTCCTCCTGTAATAGCCTAAGTATAAATAAAAATCTTTGTTGAGGGGCAATATTATAAAAGTTAATAGTCACCAATTGTGCTTTATTTTTTAGTTTGCATATCATCAATTGATAAAACGTATTAGAAATTAAGCTAATATCCTTTATTAAATCAAACTTATTGGAGATGAATGTACACAGTCTGCCTTTCGCCCTACCCCGTGAACAAGGAACTGCAGGGGTGTCAAATGTCCTAAAACCATATATGTGAAAGGGATCCACGGACCAAGTCTCTTGTAAACACACACAAGAAAAAGATCCAATGTATTCTAACCAATCCTCATTCTCGATTTTAGTGCGCAAACCCGCCACATTCCAAAATAAAAAATGATCTCTCAGAGTATTTATACCCTGTCCATCAGGTGGGTGTTGTGTTACTATCCTTGTTGGTGAGGAGGTGTTACTCTCTATATGAGGTGTGGAAGTTGATGTGAAAGAGGCTGGTTGAACAGAAACTCCACCTATTAAAGTTTCATCGCTGACATGCTGTCTCGGTGATTTTTCCATGACCATCCGTTCATCTCCCATACTCCCCACCAAACCATCACCACCCTTCAATAGATCAGGCGCAGAGCTAATCATAATAAGCTTAGTCCTGCCCGCTCCCTGATCTATTGGCAGTCAATCAACTTCTTCCAGGGAAAGGGCATGAAATCTGTTCTTAGTATGGACCGTGTAATTCCTCTCAAATCTACTTAGTTGTTTTCCAGAATTAAGGCTAGATCGATCATGCCTTACATTACATTTATAAAAAAAAACTAAAGGGAGCAGTGAAATACCGTGATCGGGGATCTGTCAGGGTCTTACATTTCTCAGAATGTCTTCGACCAGTTTTGGAGATTTAAACGAGAGCACCATACAGTCACCTCTAAATGTCTTGTGGTTCCTGCCCACCCATTTTACCCTTCTGACCATTTTAATATCTTCAAAAAGTGAATCTGTCATACCAGGTTTCATACGAGTTCCTATCCAATTTAGCGATTTGTTTCTCAGAGCTGTCCATGTTTCCCTATTATCCTCAGATAGGGTAGGGACATTTGCAAGAACTATCACATAGGGAGTTGCTGTGGGAGGAAGATCTAATGTATCTCTTAATGTTGAAGGAATATCCTGTAGAGGTTTCAATCTGTTCTGTGGATCCAAACAATTTGTGTTCACCTTTAAATGTTGGGGACTTCTGATACTAGTTGAAGATCAGCAGGGATCTACATGTCATTGGGTAATCTGGGGACTAATTGGTGGGTGTTGACACTCTTTGGGAGAAATGAGATTTTGGATTGGGTCTGTATCACTACAGTGTTAAGTAGTTACAGGTGTTGAGCCTAAGGACTGAGTCTTCATTAGGTTGAGCATTAACTCCACATTTTCCTCCACTTGGGTTAAACGCTTTATCATTAGCTCAAAGGATGACCTTACTAGATGTTCCAAGGCATTAATGGTGTCCAGGGTATTAGTTTTTACTTTCGCTAAAGATCGTTTAGACTTCTGACCAGATTTTATATTCTCACGATCAGTTTGAACTTTTTCCGTGGGTTGAACTCCAAAGTGCCATATCTAATTGTGTCAGGTGGCTCTTGACTGGAAACTCTACCCTTCCTGGCTGGCTTAGGTTTCCTTGTATGTTTAGGTAAAGGTGAATGCTCATCAGCGTCTGAGATAGACTCATTTAAGTAGTGAATGAATACATCCATTTAGACCTTTGGTTTGAATCCCGCCTTCCAACAGCTTAGTCGATTTTGGGGAGGTTAATACTGGCGGAAGGGAATTATTAGAAGGTCCCAATGGGCCCTTCTGAATTAATATCTTTTCCTCAAAGTTAGTAATCTGTTTGTCAATAGCACCCATTGCTCCTGAGATGAATTTTAGTATTGAAGAGTGATCTTTCTGAGAAGTAGTATATTTTGCATTAAGTTGCTTCCTCTTGCCCATTTTTACTGGGTATTTGTGCTAAAAAAAATTCTACCAATATTGTTCTAAAGCACTCCTGACTAAATAGCTCAAATTAAAAAAGCTATCACAAATAGAACAGTCCCTATAAAGTAATGACAGTGCAGAGATAAAAATAACCATCTCAGAGTGCGAGGAGTCTGTTTAGCAGAATTGCCTATAGTAATACAATAAGAAGTAATAGATGAAAGTACCTGCCTAAAAACCTGATGACCACACACTTCCCAATCCCACGGTCACAGAGAAAATATCGGGGGGGGCCCAGCCCAGCCTCTTCCTGGCGATGACGGACGAAGGACGGGCCCGCCCTTGGCCCGCGCGCGTCCCGCGAGGCGGGAGCGCAAACAATCCTTAAAGGGGCTCTCGGGCCCTACCCCCTTCCTCTGGCAGTCCCTTGGCTGTGTAAACACGCTTCCCGAAACGCGCTTCCCGCTAGGTGAGAGTGCGAACAATCCTTAAAGGGGCTCTCGGGCCCTGCCCCCTTCCTCTGGCAGTCCTCTGGCTGTGTAAACGCTCTTCCCCCAGGAAAATTAATCCAAGGGCAATAGCCTTGGCAAAGATTGAGCAATCTGTATTAATCAATGAGATAGGACTGTCATTTTTACAAAGGGTTAACTCCTAATCCTTTTTCAGTCTGAAACAAGTCATGGCTTCAGAAAAAGAGACAGTGGAATTATTTAGGGAAAGAAAATAGATAATTAATTCAAATAATTTGGGGAAGAGTAATTCAGAACAATGGAGATAGAGCTCTACTGTAAAGCCATCAGGGCCAACAGCTGGAAGACACTTAACTGCTGAATACAGTTTAATGTAAGTTCAAGAGGGATAGATTTTAAATTATTGGAATTTTGGTGTTTAATATTAGAAAAATAGGAGTCAACTCATTCCTCTAAAGGAGCATTCTCAGAAGCATACAGTCTTTGATAATAGCCTATAAATCAAGCTGCAACTTCCGTGTCACGTAACAGTGGAGAACCTGAAACATTATTAATGGATTTGATGGTTGTCTATCCTGCATCTTAAGTAATTAGCCAACATAGCGCCTTCTCTATTCTTCCCACCGTAATAACTAGCATTAACTTTAAGGAGCATACTACACTATTTCTCTGTAGAAAATGTATTTAAAAGCATCCGAAACATGATGAAAGGGAGTATTCCCTGTATTATTATTCTGCTAAAAAAAATCCAGATATAAATGTTTCATATTAAGTATGGAATTATTTATCAGAGAGTAATGAGTTATTGAATCTCCATCGTTATTTGTGAGGGGTTCAAGATCTGCCCAGTCAGAAGCATGTTCCAAAATCAAAACTGAAAGAATCTAAAAAATAATCAAGTTTTGGGTCAATTTTTTTAGTTATGAGGAGCATTAGTATGAATATTCTTTAGGATCTTGATTACATATTCTCAAGGAATGAGATAGAGAGTGTTGAGATATAGGTGGTCATTACAACCCTGGTGGTCGGTGTTAAAGCGGCGGTAAAACCTTCAACAGGCCGGCGGAAAACAAAATGGAATCACGACCGTGGCGGAAACCGCCAGCAAAGACAGCCACTTTAACACTCCGACCTCCATGGCGGTACAAACAAACAGCGAGGCGGTCACCGCCAATAGAGAGGCGGGAGACAGTGTACCGCCCACAGTATCACAACCTACCAATCCGCCACCTTTTCTGGGGCGGATTCACCGCGAACAAAAACACGGCGGAAACAGGACTTGGAAGACAAAACGCTCACCTCTACACACCCCACGAGGAACCAGGACGCCATGGAACCAGAGCTTCACATTTTCCCAGCCCTTATCTTCTTGCTCCTCTACCAGGAGCACGAATGCCGGCAGCGAAGACCACGGTGAGTACTGCACCTACGACACAGGGGAGGGGAGGGAAAAAACAGGGACACACACATGCAACAACCCCACCCCCACCCTCACCCACGACAACACACACACTAATGCACCATGATACATTACAGTTACACACCCCAAATCCCCCTGGAAGAATGCAAAGACAAAAGCAAATGAGTGTAACCATTGAAATCTATTAAAATCCAGTGCGCAAAAATATATATATACACTATAAACAAATATATATACACCAAGAATAGAAGTCAAGGTATTGCTCCATTGAAGTCCGTGGAACACTGGGCCCACAATGCATGGGCGAGGCCCACACTCAATACCTGAACGTGACGGAGAGAACACTGCAGGGGCATCAGATAGAAATAAAACAGGTGCCTCAGGGGGAAGGGGAAGGGGGGGCACCTCAGCCGGTTGAGTGCACGATGCCATATCCACGAGGGGGCCCCATGCCCACTGTGCAATCCTGGGGAGTGCAATGCCACAGTCTCTCAGGTCTCTACAGTGGGTGGTTTGCCCACTGTTCAATCCTGGGGAGTGCAAAGCCACAGTCTCTCAAGTCTCTACAGTGGGTGGTTTGCCCACTGTTCAATCCTGGGGAGTGCAAAGACAGTCTCTCAAGTCTCTACAGTGGGTGATTTGCCCACTGTTCAATCCTGGGGAGTGCAAAGCCACAGTCTCTAGTGCAAAGCCACAGTCTCTCAAGTCTCTACAGTGGGTGGTTTGCCCACTCTTCAATCATGGGGAGTACAAAGCCACAGCCTCTCAAGTCCTAACAGTGGGCGGTTTGCCCACTGTGCAATGCTGGGGAGTGCAAAGCAACAGTCTCTCAAGTGGATAACAGTCTCCACTGGTTCTGGAGGGGGCTTTGTGCCCAGAGTGCTTCATCCTGCCAAGGACAGAGGTAGTGGATGCCTTTCTCCACTGGTTCTGGAGGGGGCTTTGTGCCCAGAGTGTTTCATCCTGCCAAGGACAGAGGTAGTGGATGTAAATCTCCACTGGTTCTGGAGGGGGCTTTGTGCCCAGAGTGCTTCATCCTGCCAAGGACAGAGGTAGTGGATGCCTTTCTCCACTGGTTCTGGAGGGGGCTTTGTGCCCAGAGTGCTTCATCCTGCCAAGGACAGAGGTAGTGGATGTAAATCTCCACTGGTTCTGGAGGGGGCTTGGTGCCCAGAGTGCTTCATCCTGCTTGTGGCGGACTCAATAGCATCAGCGCCCTTGGCTCTCATGGGCCAGTGGTGCTTGTGGCGATGATGTCCGGTTCAGCGGTGCTTGTGGCGGCGGTGTCCTGTTCAGCGGTGCTTGTGGTGGCGGTGTCGTGTTCAGCAGTGCTTGTTGCGGCGGGGTCCTTGGCAGCGACTCAGCTGCTGGCGGTCCTTTCTGGCCCAGCGGGGCTGGTGCTGGCGGTCCTTTCTGGCCCAGCAGGGCTGGTGCTGGCAGTCCTTTCTGGCCCAGTGGGGCTGATGGCGGTGGCCTCCTGGGCAGCGAGGCTGATGGCGGTGGCCTCCTGGGCAGCGGGGATGATGGCGGTGGCCTCCAGGGCAGCAGGGATGATGGCGGAGGCCTCCTGGGCAGCGGGACTAATGGCGGTCTTCTCCACTGTGCTGCTCTTCCCAGACTTGCTGAGTTTCCTGTGCCCCTTCCCCACCTTGGAAGGTGTCGCAGCTGACTCCACACTCCCACCTGTATCCCTGGGAGCGGCTGTGGTGGCTGGAGTCTTCCCCCCCCCCACTGGGCACTGGCCAACTTTTGATGCTTGACAGGTGGGGAACAGTCCGTGCTGTGGCTCCTTGCCACACTGGCTGCCCTGCTGCCTGGTGCACTCCAGAATCCGGTGACTACTGGTACCACTGGTCCCGGAGATGTTGTGGCTGAGGTGCTAGGATGGGACCTGGAGAGTCGGGTCCCAGGAGACTGACAGGGTGGGGGAGGTGAGGGAAAGAGGTCAAGGGTGGTCAGGAAAAGTTTCTTGGGAACACTGGGACGGGTAGCTGGAGGGGTTTTGGGAGTGGAGGAAGAGATTGTGGTTGTAGGAGGTGTACGTTTGGTGACTTTGGGTGAAGGTGCATGCACTGGAGGCTGTTGTGAGGTGGATGGCTGTTGGGTGGGTGTGTGCCTGCGTTTGTGTATCTTGGGAGGTGGCTTCACAGACACACTGGGAGAGGACACAGGGGACGTGTGAATGGTAGTGGGGGTGGTGACTGCACGTGAGCGGGGTGTGGTGGTGTGTGTGCTGGTGATGGAAGTAGTGTCTGTAGATGTAGTGCATGCAGGTGTGAGTGGAGACGAGACTGGGAGGGAGGAGGAAGGAGGGAGACGAGGAGGAGGTGGACACAGTGGAGGCAGTGGATGTTGGTGTGTCTGCATGTGTGTGATGCTTGCGTCAGTGCCTGTGGGATGCGTGGTGCTTATGTTTGCCAGACCTTCCCTTGTGTGTTGAGGTGTGTGCATGCTGGTCTGATGGTGTGATTGGGGTAGGCTGAGGTACAGGGGTGTGGGTTTGGGTGGAGGAAGTTGGAAGGGGGAGGCTAGAGACAGGGACAATAGCTGCCATCAGTGCTGAGGCCAGAATCTGAAAAGCTTGCTGAAGGGCTGCCTGACCAGAATGAATGCCCTCCAGGAATGCATTTGTTTGTTGCAACTGCCTCTCTACACCCTGGTTGGCATTCAAAATGGTAGACTGCCCAACAGTGAGTGACCTGAGGTGGTCAATGGCCTCCTCACTGAGGGCAGCAGGGGTGACTGGGGCAGGGCCTGATGTGCCTGGGGCGAAGGTGATGCCCACCCTCCTGGCTGAGCGGGCGCGGGGCAAACGCTGAGGGGCTGCTGGGAAGGCGGAGCTGGTGGGGGGGTGGCGGCTGTAGATGCGGGGGCACAGATGTGGCACCCACCACAAGGGAGCTCCCATCAGAGGATGAGTCCGTGTCACTGGTGTCAGCTCCTGTCCCCGCCGTGGAGCTCCCCTCGCCCTCCGTCCCACTGGTGAATTCCGAGTCCGTAGTCTCACCCTCCAGGGCCATGTGGGATGCAGCTCCCTCCTGCTCCAGTGCCACTGCTCCTCCGCCTGATGATGCTAATGCACACAAGAACAGGGAGACCACAAAAAGGGGGGGACGACAGAAGAAAGACATGTTGAGTGCATGCTTTACCGTTACCGTTGGCGGACACGACAGACACAGAAGCTCCCTGCACTACGCCGCGCACTTGGGGTCCACTGTTCAATCCCTGGGACATGGCCTACAAGACTATGGCCGACATCTGCACACATGGATGTCACAGGAGCCTGACTAGGTGTAGTTGGCACTGTACATAGGTGGGGTCGGGTGCCACAAGATCTGCCAGAAGAAGGGGACCTAACTAGCACACTCTCCCTGGCCTAGGGAAACCCACAGCCCACCTCCCCCACCCAGTCACCTCCACTGAGCGCTGAATCAGCAAAATGAGAGTGTACTCACCCCCTTGTGGCTGCTGTGATGCCCTCAAGCGCCCATCCAACTCTGGGTACGCCACCGCCAGGATCCTGAACATCAGGGGGGTCATGGTGCGACGGGCACCCCCCCACGTTAGGAGGCCATCCCCAGTTGGGCCTCCGCCGTCTTCTTGCTCCAGCGACGAATGTCCTCCCATCTCTTACGGCAGTGGGTGCTCTGTCTGTGATAGACCCCCAGGGTCCGGACGTCCTTGGCGATGGCACGCCAGATGTCCTTCTTCTGGTGAGCGCTGAACTTCATGAATTGTACAGAGGAAAAAGAAAAGTTATTACCAACTGCACCGTCACAGTCATTGGCTCCCATCCCTACCCTTGCCATGTGGCACATGCACTCACCGTCGTTTCATGCATGCCTCAATCTCCCCCCCATCTTTCATCCACCCCACTCCACACAGGCATAGCCCATACAGCATGCTCCCAGTGTACTTACCTGTTTGTCTGGAGAACCGTAGAGTAGCGTGTACTGGGGGAGGACCCCATCCACAAGTTTCTCCAACTCCTCCGTGGTGAAGGCAGGGGGCCCTTTCACCAGACGCACGAGCCATTGTCTCTTCCAGACTGAGGTCACAGCAGCACTTGCAGTGTAGGTCCTCTCCTGTCGAAGATCAGGTATCGAGTGATTGAACTGCTAGAAAATGGCGGTCAAGTCCGCGGCAGTGCGTACCGTCACCACCGGCGTACATCGTCATTGGCTCCTGGGACCCATAGGGTCCAATGTTAACCAATGCAGAACTGCGCAGCGGTCTTCGACCGCCTACCGCGACGGTGTACAACGCCAGCGCAGTTACCTCACATCCCGTTGTCCCACTTTACAGGTCAGGCAGCCGCCATTTCAGGGGCCCACATGGCTTAATTTTTAACTGCATCACACATACCTAGGCCTTGCCTCAACACTCATACATGCAAATTTCAGATTATGAATCGTGTTCTGTGTAAGCTGTGGGTACGTACCTCTGAGTTGGTTGACTCTATGCTCGCTGTTGTCCTTCATAGGCACCGTCCGCTGGGACATGTGAGGAGATGGCGGCATCCTCCGGTGTACAGCCCGCTGGTGGACCTGTCGACAATGGAGGAAAGACATGTGATCATCACCTACAGGCTTGATCGTGCCACAATCCTTGAACTGTGTGTCCAGTTGGAGTCAGACCTGATGTCAGCTATCCGCCATCCCACAGGAATCCCCCCTCTAGTGCAGGTGCTGTCAGTACTCCATTTCCTTGCAAGTGGGTCATTTCAAACAACAGTGGCCATAGCATCAGGGATGTCCCAGCCTATGTTTTCCAACGTGTTGTCCAGAGTGTTGTCTGCCCTGCTGAAACACATGCAGAGCTACATCGGTTTCCCTCAGGTGGAGGATTTGCCTACAGTGAAAGGTGATTTCTATGCCTTAGGATATATCCCCAACATCATAGGTGCCATTGATGGGACACATGTGGCTTTGGTGCCCCCCGCAGGAGTGAACAGGTGTACAGAAACCGGAAGAGTTATAATTCGATGAATGTGCAGATGGTGTGTTTGGCAGACCAGTACATCTCCCATGTGAATGCCAAATTCCCTGTCTCAGTGCATGACGTTTATATCCTGCAGAATAGCAGCATCCCTTATGTGATGGGGCAACTCCAGAGGCACTGTGTGTGGCTATTAGGTGAGCACCTTGAAGCAAGTCAGTGGGAATGGTTATCTGGGGATATCCCTACAGGTTAGTGTGTGTCTAACAGTTGTCCCTCGCCATTTGCAGGTGACTCTGGTTGCCCCAACCTGTCATGGCTACTGACCCCAGTGAGGAATCCCAGGACAAGGGCAGCGGAACGCTACAATGAGGCCCATGGGTGAACTCAGAGGATTATAGAGCAGACCTTCGGCCTCCTGAAGGCCAGGTTCAGGTGCCTTCATATGACAGGTGGATCCCTATTCTACTCACCAAAGAAGGTGTGCCAGATCATCGTGGCCTGCTGTATGCTTCACAACTTAGCTTTGTGATGACAGGTGCCTTTTCTGCAGGAGGACGGTCCAGATGGAGGTGATGTGGCAGCTGTGGAGCCTGTGGACAGTGAAGACAAGGAAGCAGAAGAAGAGGACATCGACAACAGGAACTCGGTGATCCTGCAATACTTCCAGTGAGACACAGGTAAAAATACAAACCTGCCTACTACATGTACTTTAACACTACTACCTCTCTACTGTCTGTCGTTTTCACCCAGTGTATGGTCACTGAGTTGTCACTTTCCCTTACGATTTCACAGATGTGGGTCCCACTTTGTGACAGCTGCTTTGTTTCCTCACGGACTAGAGCTGTGTGACATAGGTATGTTGACATTACAATTGAAAGAGCATTTTTACACTATAATTGCTAATACACTAATTTGAAATAACAGACAGACTCCAGATTGTTTTGTGCTTTAAGGGTGTTTATTTAAGTGCTCAATATTGGAGGGTGCTGTAAAATGGTGAGGGGTGATGGTGGAGGAATGTCCATGGCAGAGTCCAGTCTATTAGTCTCACAGGTGCATTGCCCAAATGGGCATAGGAAGTGGAGCTGGGGCAGTTTGAGGATGGACAGGGTGACAAAGTGGGACAGAAGGATGACAATCAGGGTGGTCTCATTTCTTGGCGGGGGTCTTGGCATCGTTCTCTGTCTTTGTCCTGGATCTCAGGGACCGTTTGCGGGGTGGTTCTCCCTCTGCAGGGGGTGGGGTGCTAGTGTGGTAGTCTTGTGGCGGTGTCTCCTGTCCACTAGCGCCGGCAGAGGTGGTGGGCAGTTCATCATCCAGGCTAGTGTCAGGGGCCCCTTGTTGTGCCACAGTGTCCCTCCTGGTGTTGAGGACTTCCTTCAGCACCCCTACGATGGTGCCCAGGGTGGAATTGATGGATCTGAGTTCCTCCCTGAAGCCCAAATACTGTTCCTCCTGCAGACGCTGGGTCTCCTAAAACTTGGCCAGTACCGTTGCCATTGTCTCCTGGGAATGGTGGTAGGCTCCAATGATGTTGGAGAGGGCCTCGTGGAGAGTGGGTTCCCTGGGCCTGTCCTCCCCCTGTCACACAGCAGCCCTCCCAGTTCCCCTGTGTTCCTGGGCCTCTGTCCCCTGGACCGTGTGCCCACTGCCACTGCCCCCAGGTAGCTGTTGTTGTTGGGGTGGTGGGTTAGCCTGGGTTCCCTGTAGTGGTAGACACACTTCTGATTGACGTGTCCTGGGGACAGAGGTATGGGCCCGCTGGGTGGGTGCTGTGCTGGTGTTTCCAGAGGGGGAAGCCCTGTGGTGGCCTGTGACTTTGTCAGGGGAACCGACTGTCCGTGGTCCCAGATGGGCCGGGCTGGTCATCTAGATCCAGTTGGACAGAGCTGCTGTCATCACTGTGGGCCTCTTCTGTTGGTGGTGTGGACATGTGTGGACCCTCCTGTCCGGTGACGTTGGGTAAGGGTCCTGCAGGGGTATAAAAGGATGTTTATTGCATCTGTGTGTGCCATGGTGTGCAATGGGTGGGTGACCGTGTACCCCAGTGCTTGCATTCCTGTGTGGGACCTTGTGTGATGGTGGTTTAGAGGGGTGTATGGGTATGTGCAGTGGCCATGCTTTGGTGATGGGTGTCCATGCTTTGTTGTTGCATGCAGAGCTTGGTGTTGGGATGTGTGGTTTGTGATATTGGGACATTTGTGAGGAGTTGGAGTGATGGGGGTGAGGGCGAGGATGGGGGTATGTGATAGCATGCAGGTAGGGTGGGGGATGTAATAGTTAAGAGTTGACTTACCAGAATCCATTCCTCCATCTACTCCTGCGAGGCTCTCAGGATGCAGAATCGCCAAGACTTGCTCCTCCCATGTTGTTAGTTGTGGTGGAGGAAGTGGGGGTCCGCCGCCAGTCTGCTGAACCGCAAGGTGGTGTCTTGAGACCACGGAACGCACCTTCCCCCGTAGGTCGTTCCACCTCTTCCTGATGTCATCCCTGTTTCTTGGGTGCTGTCCCACTGCGTTGACCCTGTCCACTATTCTTCGCCATAGCTCCATCTTCCTAGCTACGGAGGTGTGCTGCATCTGTGATCCGAATAGCTGTGGCTCTACCCGGACGATTTCCTCCACCATGACCCTGAGCTCCTCCTCAGAGAACCTGGGGTGTCTTTGCCGTGCCATGGGGTGGTGTGGGTGATGTGTGGGGTGGTGTGGCTGTATTTTGTAAGAGTGTGTGTATTTTGAACTCGGCGGTGTGTACCGCCAATGGAATACCGCGGTTGAAAGACCACCGCATGGATTCGTGGGTCGAGATAGTGTGGGCATATTTCTGTTGACGTGCCGGTGGAGGTTTTGTTTTTGCCAGTTTATCACTGACCTTTGGTGTAGCGGACTTGTGTGAGTGTCTCAATTTTGGCGGATTCTGAGCAGTGGGTCATAATGACCGTGGCGGAATTCCGCTGCCGCAGCGGTGTGTTAGCAGTCTTCTGCACGGCGGTAAGCAGCTTTTGCCGCCAGTGTTGTAATGAGGGCCATAGTGCATTAGAAGGTTTTGTTAGTCATGTTAGGGGTAAACGTAGCTGTGGAAGGCTGATCTAGAAAAGGATCCAGAACCTGATTACAGTTTCCACCTAATAAAAGGTTCCTAGCAGGGTGTTCAACAAACTTTTGGGAGATTATTTTTAAAAATTGGGAATCACCAGGGGGTGGGGTTGAGGCCATAGACATTTAACTTAGATATCCTCAATCTGGAACCTAACTATAACCCACCGACCCGGATTTACACATTCCTGGGAGACAAACTAAATGTGTCCATTGTTATGGCAAAGAGTAACCACTCCATTTTCATAAAGAACATTAGGAGAGAAGAACTATTTAACCACCCACTGTTTTTTAACATAACAAAACATAACAATTTCCTTTTTATCAAGATGAATTTCTTGAAGTAAGGCTAACTGACACTTTAATCTTGATAAATGTAAAAAAAAAAAAAAACGAGGATGCTCAACTAGGTTTTTTAATCCCTTAGCATTCCGACTTCTGAGTCTAAGGTTAATGCCTGAAGACATCATAATGCAACAATACCATAGTTCAAGAAGACCACATGAGTAATTAAAAAGAAAGAAAGGGAGATAGGAATGGAGAAGAAGAAAAATTATTGAAAGACGAAAATAAAAGAAGGAAGAAGCAATGGCGAAGAAGCCACCATTACAATATATAGGACAAGAAAAGGCAAAATAGGTAAAATAGGTAAATGTTTCTCAATAGCTAAAGAGACCAAAGTGATGACAAGGAACATCCCAAAGGATGAAGGAATTAGGGAAAACCTAATGACGATGTACCAGTCCAGGCTCTGACAAACTAGATGGGGAGTACAGCTATAATGACAAAAGATTATCCAAACATCTGAATTTAACCAATAAAAGAAATTGATTTAGAACTGGACTTAAAACTTACCACTGATGGCAGAGGGAGAAATGGATGGTAAGGGGCAACACTGGGGCACGGATAATGAGAACAAATGTAGGGATTCAAAGTACAATCCATTACTGAAGCACAATGGAAAGAAGAAGATAAAAATATAAATGAGGTGACCATACAAGTATACTTCAAAAAGGAAATTTGAGGAAATGGCTTTTTGTAAGAATGTAATCATGCTGGATCCCTCTGAATTCTCCGGTATGCCACAGAGCCTGAGGTTGTCCATCCAATTCCTCTTTTCTAAATCATCAGTACTTTTTTTTTTTAAGTTGCTCAATTTCTTTTTCCAATTGAGATACAAAAGGGATGGAAGCTTCCACATTACTAACACGTTGTCTAATGGCAGAGATTTGCTGATCATAAGGAACTTTTATCCTTTATACACTGAAAAGATGCAGCAGTTTCCCTGACAAAATCTTTTTAGGCCCTAATTTCCTCTATTTTATCCACCAAAGTTATAGGTGAGGGTGATTCTGAAGATGATTCCAAGCCCTTACTGGACTGTTTAACTGATAAAGAAGATTTTTTTGAGATAGCTCCCGAGGCAGAGGTCCGACAACACCTACCATATACACAGCTTCCCTCCATGATGGCTGAAATATATTCAGGGACAAAATCTTTTTGATGCTGTGGATTACTTGTGACAAATTTGGTTGTGGGGGAAGACGATCGGTAACAATCTTTGATTTTTCTGGACTTACCCTTAAAGAACCAAACAGCTCTGAAACATTATTATGTCACAGTATATAGTACTAGCAGGTAGGCGTGAGGAAAGATGGACGCTATAAGAGTGACAATACTGTAGTGAATCCTAGTTCGTTTTAATGGGATAACAGGAGTTAGCTCAGCCTCTGGCTTGCAGACTCATGCCCCCGTCACCTAGTGACTTTTAACCTACTTAGCTTGCTCTGTCTTAGCCCATTTAATTATGTAATTCTTCTAAGATGGCTGCCTTGTTTATAGTTAGACCACTTGTTATGATTTACATTATCAGTGTCACCGCGCTAAGGCGTCAAGATCAAGCAACAAAGACAAACAAACAGTAGGTGTTCACTCTTAGGGATTTTCCCTCTCTATACTTTCGAGGGATTGTTTATATTAATTGCCGTCCCAAGCATGTCTGTTATCTATTGTTTGGGAACACACCTAGGTCAGGGGTCCTTGTAGATCTGTATAAATACATCGTACTTTAGACAGATAATCAGAGGGATTCTGACCAGAAGGCATCTCCACAATCGCTGATATCAATGCTGCTCGTCGTGTTGACGCTGACCCAGTCTTCGTGTCCCTGCGGAGTCTGAGATAGAGACCTCATTCCAAGGTAACGAGGGTTGGGGGCTCCTCTCATGGACATGGCATTGGCAGATTAGGTTTAGCAAATCCAGCTCTCCTTTAGGTAGGAGGTTAGGCCTCTCACATTAGGGCAAATTACATCTCGTATGTCTTTCTTATGCATTGCAAGATGGTGGGGGTCTTTGTAATAATGACTCTCGTCTTCACAATTCTGTTTCTTGCATTATTCATTATCCTAATCATTGCAGCCCATGCAACTTATCGCAAATTGCAATTATGTTAAATAAAAACTAATGAAACTTTACTGCATCTTTGTCATTGCCTGTGTTTATATGAGACAAGGTATATCTGTGAGAAAGGGGTAATCTCCGTTTAACCAACACATTCCCTGAGATGTCTTATTCTCGAGTCCATGCGTAAAGGCTGCCACAAATCAGCTTTTACTATTGTGTTTCTGTTGAGGTGCTGCTAGTGAGCCGGTAAGGTTGGGACAACAGTTGTGATGTGTTGTAGGATAGGCATAGTCGCCTACAGACAAAAGTACTGTCATCCTTTAACTAGCAGTCTTGCCCAGAGCAAGAGTAAGAGTCCAAACTATAACAATACAACATCAAGAAGGAAAAATAAATTATTACTATGAGCCAAAGCTGATTTGTATGGCGATTATTCAGGAGAAAAGAATAGTATGCCAAGAATATCAACTGGAGACCAAGAGCAAACGTGGAATATTAGAGGATTATGTAAAGGACACATCCATAATATTGATCCAAATATAGTCCAACTGTTCACGAAGTCCAGCTACTATGATCTTTGGTAGACATGTCAATCAAAGTTGAGCAGAGTAATAAACCATGATGCAGGAAGCAATGTCAGAAGTAAGACATAGTTAGACCAAGGGACCTTTAGTACACATAAATTAAGCCTCATGGGTATTGCTCCTTAAAATGAAATGATAATTAAGAGATGATGTGAAAAAAATGTGGAAATAATCCACTTAAGTGCCAAGGCTGGATATTTTGGTTGAAGATTGTAACTGTATTGCATAACATTTACCTCAAGAGAGTAAGTGAGGCAATGGCAGTGCACCCCCCGCATTAACTGTCACATCTTCACAGTGCAGAAACTGTAACCAAATAAAATATAAAGAGGGCTCCAAGTGTGGTGTCTACTTTCTGATGAAGGAATCTGGTTCACATAAAAAAGTAGCGCTGGGAAAGCCACATCCTCCTCCATTCATCAGAGCCTGTCAGGAGCATCATAGGACAGTAGCCATCTTGTGTGGCATTTGACCACACCCACTTGTTTATTCCATTATAAACAAGGACTACAAGTTCCAGAATTTAAAAAAAGGTACTGTACATTATGCATGAAACTGAGAAACTTGCCAGCTATGACGAAGGTAGGAATGGGTTGGATTGGATTGGCAAAATTTGTGGAGCTAATGAGGAAATGATAAAAGTTGATGAGGCAAAGGCTAACCCTTTTGTTACCCACTTTTAGAGTCATAGCTGGAGCCATCTGGTGCTATCTGGTGGCATTGGAGATGCAATGCTAGGGAAAAGGGTTTTCCTGTTTAATAAAAAGTATGAAAGTATTCATAAGGTAAGCAATCTGGAGGAACATCTCCCCAAAAACATCAAACTGATCCATCCCTCCCTGACAGAATGCAATGGAAAGGACAGCTTCAAAGATGGATCCCTCTGTGAGCTTCAACTATCTGGTAAGCAAGGTGTGGTAGGAAATTTAAAAAGTTGAGGCCTTGACTAAGGGAGAAATAAATCAGCAGAGGTCAGGTCTGTTGTAGCATCACAGCAGCAACTCTGCTTTTTGCTCTCCTGCACTTGATGGACAGGAAAAGAAAAGAATTTGCATGTGCTGTTGTGAGAATCTAAATAATAATAACTTAGCCATGCACATTACAGTAATTTGCCCATGTACCTCAGAATACCATTTTAGTAATGACCACAAGGCCATCAATGTTCTGAACTAGAGAAGCTAAAAGAAAGCACTAATTCGTCATAGATGTGTGAATAATAGTCTACACGTATATAATCAACATAGTTAACACAAAAAGCTACCACAGTATGGGTAATAAGGGGCAGAAGTATACAAACATTCAATACAATAAGGCCCTCATTATGACATTGGCGGTAAATGCCACCTACTGCCATGCTGACGGCCGCCAACATACCGCCACGGTGGCGAATGTCCGTTCACCATATTATGACACACACACACCAATCCAACAAAATACAGCCACATACACAAATCCGCCAGCCCAAAGGTCAGTGATAAAGTGGCGGTCCCAACACCCATACCGTTATGCCAACAAAACAACACCCACCACATTACGACCCACGAATCACCACGGCGGACGTTCAACGGCGGTAAACTATTGGCGGTACATACCGCTGCGCTCAGAATGGATACCCACATACAAAACACTACATTGGGCAATACCAAAAACACACACCTGACACCCATACACACACCACACACACCCACGCACACCACTATAAATCACACACCTACATTACCCACAACCCTTTACGAACAACATTTACTGCCAGGAGAGTGACACGAATAGAACAGACACAACTGGACACAAACACCACATACACCCATACATCCCTCACACACTCCACATCACACACCCCACCACATTACTCAACACACTCTCACCAATACTCACCACACAACACCAATGGCACCACAAAGGCACCCCTGTTTCACTGAGGAGGACTTAAGGGTCATGGTGGAGGAAATTGTCTGGGTAGAGCCACAGCTGTTTAGAGCACAGATACAGCAGATTTCCACTGCAAGGAAGATGGAGCTATGGTGGAGAATGTTGGACAGGGTGAACGCTATGGGACAGCACCCAAGAACAAGGGATGATATCAGGGAGAGGTGTAACGACCTATGGGGGAAGGTACATTCCATTGCAGCCAGGCACCAGCTCGCCATACAGAGGACTGGCGGTGGACCCCCATCTCCTCCCCCACAGCTCACAGCAAGGGAGGAGCAAGTACTGGCATTACTGCATCCTGAGGGACTTGCTGGAGTAGCCCGAGGACTGGACACTGGTAAGTCAACATTACTACTTATCACCCCCATACCTGCATGCCATCTCACACCCTCACCCTCACTCCCATCACTCCACTCCATTCCACACACTGCACCTACAAATATGACTAACCACAATGCCAAGCCCTGCATTCCGCAACAATGCATGGACAACCCTTCCAGCCCTGCATGGACACCCATCACTAAAACGTGCACAGCATAGGGAAACTAACATTCCCACAATACATCACCATACACAAGCAAAAGGTGGCAAGGTAACACCGACGATAGAGAGGAAGCCAGGGATGTACAAATGTCATACACATGAAGCATGATACATCACTTACATCCCTACAGGTACCACAGCCAATATCAGTGGAGAGGAGGTGCCACGACTATCCAGTCCCCCAACAGAAGATGCCCCCAGTGATGACAGTAACTCTGAACTTCTAGATCTGGATGACCTACCTGGCCCATCAGGGACCACTGGACAGCCGGTTACCCAAGCCCACTCACAGACCACTACAGAGCCTCTCTCATCAGGATCCAACACCACAGCACCCACCCAGCGTACCCACACCTCTGTTCCCAGGGCAGGTCAATCAGCAGTGTGCCCACCCGTACAGGGGCCCCAGGCCACCTCATACCCAAGACAATCCGGGACCTGCGGTCAGTGGCAGTGGGCACACCATTCAGGGGACACAGGCACAGGGAAATAGGGGCACTGGGAGTACTGCTATGTGCCAGGGGAGGACAGGACCAGGGAACCGACCCTCCAGGAGGCACTCTCCGAGATCCTGGGAGCCTACCAACATTCTCAGGACACGATGGGCCAAATCCTTGACAACGTGCAGAAGAACAGGCGGCTGCAGGACGGACAGTATCAGGGGATCAGGGAGGACTTGCAGTCCATTAAAACCACCCTGATCTCCATAGCAGAGATGCTGGCAGATATGGCCAACATCCTGAGGGAGGCAACAGCACACCACTAGCCAGTCCATTGATCAGCCCTCCACTTCCACTGCTGCTAGTGGGCAGGAGGCCCTGCTACAGGACCCACAGGCCACCAGCACCCCTCTCCCTGCAGAAGGTGAACCACCCTGCAAACGTTCCCTGCGACCCAGACAGAAGCCAGAGACACTTGCAAAGACCACCACCAGGAAATGAGAATCTCCTGATTGTCCCCCTTGTGTCCCACTCAGTCACCTTGTCCATTTGAACTGCCGTTGCTCCCCTTCCTATGGCCACTTGGACACTGCCCCTGTGCTACAAACAGACTGGTGAAATCATGAAATTCCCCCACGGGAAAACCAAACCAATCACTTCACACTCACAAAGTGTGAGTGTGAAGTGATTGGTTTGGTTTTCCCGTGGGGGAATTTTATGATTTCACTGTGTCACTGTGCCCTGTCCCTTTGGGATATTGGAGATATGAGGGTCCCCTCTCTATTTTTTCACTACAAACAGACTGGAACAATACCCTGGACTTTCTTCCATCATCACCCCATTCCATTGCACTTTTGCCTCAATTTGTTAGCACTAAAACAAACACCCTTGAACACAACTTGAATACTTGTACATGTGTTGAAAAAGTGTAATTTATGGAAACAGTTACATCCATTGCAAATGAACTGTACATTGTGAGAGCTTAGAAATAATGACCTGTAACTGGCTATAGTCAGCACATCAGTCCACAGTTGTCATAGCACCAACATCTGTAAAATGATAAACCACAGATGACAGTAAGTAGAGGTAAATGTAGCTAATGCCATCATGCCACAGCCACACAGAATACAACAATAGTCATACAAATGTGAAGTTGCACTGTCTCACCTGTGTGTCATTGGAAGTACTGACGGATAACTGATGTTCTGTTGTACTCATCCTCGTCTACAGCCTCTTTATCCTCACTGTCATCAGAGTCTACTGCAGCCACAGGGACATCTCCAGTCTCCTCCTCCTGCAGAAAAGGTACATGGTGCCTGAGGACCAGGTTTTGCAACATGCAGCATGCCACTACTATCTGGCAGACCTTCTCGGGTGAGTAGCACAGGGATCCACCTGTCAGATGGAGGCACCTGAACCTGGCCTTCAGGAGGCCGAAGGTTCTTTTGATGACTTGTCTGGTTTGCCCATGTGCCTCATTATAACGTTCTTCAGCCCTTGTCCTGGCATTCCCCACAGGGGTCATCAGCCACAATAGGTTTGGGTAGCCAGAGTCGCCTGCAGGTATTGAGGGACAAAATTTAGCCACACACTATCCTATGAGGTTAACACCGAAGGCATACACTAACATAAAGTGGGTGGGGACCAAGGCTCACCTGTTAGCCACACCCTGTGCCTCTGTAGGTGGCCCACCACATTTGGGATGCTGCTCTTCCTCAGGACAAAGGTATCATGCACTGACGCAGGATACTTAGGAATGATGTGGGAGATGTACTGGTCCGCCAGGCACACCATCTTCACATTCATGGAGTGGAAACTCTTACGATTCCTGTACACCTGTTCATTCTGGCGTGGGAGGACAAACGCATCATGTGTCCCATCAGTCACCCCAATAATATTGGGCATATGTCACATTGCATAGAATCCGGCCTTCACAGTGACCGAATCTTCCACCTGGGGGAAAGCTATGTAGCTGCACATGTGTTTTACCAGGGGAGACAACACTCTTGCCAGCACGATTGAGAACATTGGCTGTGACATTCCTGCTGCCAAACCCACTGTGACTTGGACAGAACCTGTCACCAGGATATGGAGCACTGATAGCACTTGCACAAGAGGGGGGATCTCAGTCGGATGACGGATAGATGAGATCAGATCTGACTCCAACTGGGCACACAGCTCTGTGATCGTGGCCCTGTCCAGTCTACAGGTGAGTATAATGTGCCTATCCTCCAGTGTAGATATGTACACCAGGGGTCTGAACACTGGGTTATGTCTTCACCTCCTATTCATCCACAGCGGTAGGTATCTAAGGGACACAAGAGTGAGTAGGCTATCACAATTGGAACAACAAAATCACATCAGCAGTCCACATGGTGAACTTATGTATTGGGACAGCGTTATGGTAAATGCTCCAATCTAATCTGTGACGCAGCAATTGTCAATATGCCTGTCCCTCCCCCGAAATGGTGACCGCCTGTCCTGTATGTAGGGACAGGTGGAAGTGAGGTAACTCTGCCAACGTTGGGCGTCGTGACGGAAGGCGGTCTTGCACCACTGTGCAATCCCTCATTGGATAATATGGCACTCTATGCAGTACAATGGCTAATGGGGATCTACGCCGGGGGTGACGGTGTACACCGCTGCAGACGTGACCGCCATTTTCCATCTGAATCCTCACTTGTTTCCTGACCTTCAACAGGAGAAGACCTACACTGTGTGTGCTGCTGTGACTTGTGTCTGGAACCTACCATGGCCTGTGTGACCGGGGAAAGGGCTCCTACCTTCACTTCGAAGGAGATGGAGCAACTGGTGGATGGGGTACTACCCCAGTACAAACAGCTGTATGGGCCTCCAGAATAACTGGTGAGTACACTTTGGCCACAATGCATGTGTCAAGGATGCATTGAGATGTTTGTGCAAGCATTATGTAAGGGTGGGTGGGGGTGGGGAGATTGTCTGTTGGTGGTGTATATGTTGTGCGCTGGGCTATGTGTGTGTGAATGGTGATGGAAACGGGTATGGTGGGCCATTTGTGTGACAGGCTGGACTGTTTGTTTAATGTTTTTCTCCTGTCTGTTTTGCCTCTGCAGCTCAGCGCCCATCAAAAGAAGGGATTATGGCATGCCATCGCCAAGGACTTGCAGACCCTGGGGGTCTATGGCAGACGGAGAACCCACTGTCGGAAACGGTGGGAGGACCTGAAACACTGGGCACAGAAGACCACGGAGGCCCAGCTGGGGCTGGCCTCCCAACGAGGAAGGGGTTCGCGTCGGGCCCTGACCTACTTGATGGCCCGCATACTGGCTGTGACCTACCCTGAGCTTGAGGCCACCACAGCAGCCACAAGGGAGTGAGTACACTGGGTATCAATACATTTGTTTGCTGGTGTGGTGGTATCCGGGTGGTGGATGTGTGTTAGTGGATGCTCCTAAGGGAAGGCCAGGCATTGCAATGTGGGCCATCTGAAGGGTAAAGGGTGTATGGCAAATACAGGTGACCTCGCTTGTTAGCAGTCCATTTCAGGCAGGGCATTTTGGCTGCATTTGGTAGGGTGTTGTCCTCATCTTGCCTTAGTGACTAGCCATATCCCTGGTATTGCAATGCATAGTGCTGAAGCCTGTTCCCTGTGTGTGAAGGTGATGTGTATGCCAACTGTGGTGTTGGTGCTGTCTTTGACCCAGTGTATCCTTTGTCTTACTCCCCCCCTTTCTTGTTTTGTCATCCAGTCCTTGTGTGCATTAGCATCATCTGGCAGAGGAGCAGGGGCACCGGTGGCAGAAGGAGTTGCATCCCACATGACCCTGGAGGCAGGATCCACCAATGCTGAGGTAACCAGTGGGACAAAGGGCGAGGGGAGCACCACATCAGAGACTGGAGGAGACAACACAGACTCAGATACCTCCTCCAATGGGAGCTCCCTGGTGGTGGCGCACACCTCTGTGACCACCCCAGCAGCAGGTACAGCCACCACCCCAGGCACCTCAGGCCCTACCCCAGTGAGCCCTGCTGCCCTGAGTGAGGAGGCTATTGACCTCCTGAGATCCATCTCTGTAGGGCAGTCAACCATTGTGAATGCCATCTAGGGATGGCATCCCAGATGCAGCAATGCAATGCATTCCTGGAGGGCATCCACAGTGGATTGGCGGCACAACAGAGATCGATTCAGGCTCTGGCCTCCTCTCTGATGGCAGCCAGTGTCCCTGTTTCTACCGTCCCCCCTCCAACTCCCACTTCCCAGTCCCATTCTCCTCAACCCCAACCCATCCCAGGCACACATACAGACGAGCATGCACACAAGACAACACCCAAGAGTGTCACAGGCAAACACAGGCACCACACTTCAACCCACAAGCACTCACTCAAACACCATACAGTTGCAGACACAACAACATCCACTGCCTTCACTGTCTCCCCCTCCTCCTCCTCCTCCACCGTCTCCCTCCCAGTCACGTCCACACTCACACCTGCATACACTACATCAACATCCACTACTAGCATCACCACACCAAGCAGGAAGACACACCTCACTGGCAGATGCCTCCACAACAGCCATGCACATGGTCCCCTCTTTCCTCTCCCATCCTGTCTGTCCCACTCCTCATAAAGGACACAAACGCAGGAACTCAGACACCCAACAGCCATCCACCTCACATCAGCATACAGCACATGCACCTGCACCTACCTAAGTCCAGCAGACATACACATCCAACAACCATTCCCTCAAACTCCACTCCCATTACTCCTCCCTCCTCCCACACCAGCATCCATAAAAAGCTTTTCCTTTCCAAACTTGACCTCTTACCTACCCCTCCCCCTTGTCCTGGGCATATGAGCAGGGTACCAAGGACACAGCCCAGCACCTCAGCAAAACAGTCCACGGGGACAGTGGTAGCACCACATACTCGTGGTGGTAAGGATACCACACCACCAGGCAAGAAGGGGAAGGAGCCTGCACCACCAGGCAAGAAGGGGAAGGAGGCTGCACAACCAAGCAAGAAGGGGAAGGAGCCTGCACCACCAGGCAGGAAGGGGAAGAGCCCATCCACCCCTGCCAGGAAGGGTAAGGGATCCACGCCCCATGTACTGGAGGAGACGAAGCCCTCTACTCAAGCAGAGGCTGTCAGGGTGGCACCTCCACCACCACCAGCTGTCACGGGGCCCCCACCACCAGCTGCTGAATGCAGCCAGCAGAAAGTGCAGAGGCTGCTCAGGAGGCTCCTCCATCCACCATCACCCTCCATCCACCACCACACTGCAGCCATCAGAAAGTGCAGAGGCTGCCCTGGAGGCTCCTCCATACACCACCACACTGCAGCCATCACTGCCAGTGGACGCCATGTAGGCCACACTCCAGGGGCTGCTGTGCGAGTTGCCCCCTCCAGAACCAGTGGGCAAGTCACCCATCTGAGAGACTGTGGCCTTGCACTCCCCAGGACAGAGCAATGGGCATGTTTCCCCCTCCAGAACCAGTGGGCAAGTCACCCACCTGAGAGACTGTGGCCTTGCACTCCCCAGGACAGAGCAATGGGCATGTTGCCCCCTCCAGAACCAGTGGGCATGTCACCCACCTGAGAGACTGTGGTCTTGCACTCCCCAAAACAGAGCAATGGGCATGGTGTCCCCTCCAGAACCAGGGGGCATGTCACCCACCTGAGAGACTGTGGCTTTGCACTCCCCAGGACAGAGCAATGGGCATGTTGCCTCCTCCAGAACCAGAGGGCATGTCACCCACCAGAGAGACGGTGGACTTGCACTCCCCAGGACACAGCAATGGGCATGTTTCCCCCTCCAGAACCAGTGGGCAGGTCACCCACCTGAGAGACTGTGGCCTTGCACTCCCCAGGACAGAGCAATGGGCATGTTGCCCCCTCCAGAACCAGTGGGCATGTCACCCACCTGAGAGACTGTGGTCTTGCACTCTCCAAAACAGAGCAATGGGCATGGTGTCCCCTCCAGAACCAGGGGGCATGTCACCCACCTGAGAGACTGTGGCTTTGCACTCCCCAGGACAGAGCAATGGGCATGTTGCCTCCTCCAGAACCAGTGGGCAAGTCACCCACTTCAGAGCCTGTGGCCGTGCACTCCCCAAGACATAGCAATGGGCATGTTTCCCCCTCCAGAACCAGTGGGCATGTCATCCACCTGAGAGACGGTGGACTTGCACTCCCCAGGACAGAGCAATGGGCATGTTGCCCCCTCCTGAACCAGTGGGCAAGTCATCCACCTGAGAGACTGTGGACTTGCACTTCCCAGGACAGAGAACTGGGCATGGAGCCCCTCCAGAACCAGTGGACTTGTTCCCGCATCCGGCTGAGGTGCCCCCCCGGAGGTGCCTACCTATTTGCAAACTGATGCCCCTGCAGTGTACTATCCGAATGTGGTCAGGATTCGAGTTGGGCCTTAGACTGTGCCTTGTGGCCATGTGGGCCCTTTGAACATTAGACTGTGCAGTGTCCCTTTGTGTACATGTGTACATATTTGTTTCATTGACAAATAAAAATATTAATTTTGAATTTGATCTGATTACAATCACTTTAGTACATTCCTGTTGTCCTTGCATCATTCTGCCATTTTTTGGGGACAAATTGTTTTACGTGTGCTGCTGGTTGTGTGTCGGGTGTGTGTCATGCGTGTTTGTGACTCTCGTTTTCCTCCCTCCCTCCCTTGTGTGTTAGGCGGCTGTACTCACCGTTGTCATCTTTGTCGGCATTGGTGTTCCAGGTGGAGCATAACGTAGAAGATCATCGGGAAGACTTGCGGTTCGGGTTCCATGGTGGCATTGTTCTTCCCTGTGTCTCCGATATTGAGTCCTTTCTCTTCAGTGATACGTTTCTGCCAGGCTTTTGATGGTGTTGGTACTGCCCCGGAAAAGGTGGCGGAGTGACGTGTCTTAATATGGTGGGCGGTACTTTGTCTTCCGTCTGGCTGTTGTTTGCCACAGCCTTTGTGAGTGTTTTTTCCACCCTGGCAGTTGGTGTGATACATTGGCATAATTTGGCGGTACTTACCACCAGCCTGTTGGCGGTATTACCGCCACTTTATCCCTCACCGCCAGGGGCGTAATGAGGGCCTTAGGGTATGAAGCCACCTATTGTCTTTTTAACTAGTGTACAAGGGAGATACTAATAAAATGAAGAGGTATTTACATTTCAATGCAATTCTAGAACCTATAGACAAGAAGTCCTATCATTAGGGAGATCTATCAGGACTTTTCGGGCACGCCTAATACAGCAGAGTGGAAATCCTTCAAATTTATGTACCACAGATATGTTGATTTTGTTGTGAAGATTCACAGATTCCAGTAATATGTTGTTGGGAAGGGAATTCCTAAGACAAAGTGGCTGTTAATAGCTAAAGGTTTCTTTAGTGGTGTAAAGATCAGGCAATTCTTATTGCAATCTAGAATGCTCCTTTTATATGAGATGAAAGCAGTAAGCAGATTCAACAGGGTAAGAGCTAATAGGCCAAGTCTTTACTCATATTTGCCAGAATCTGGACTGTGAAATAATTTTAAAGTTTCACCTTAACAAATGTTTTTACCAAATTTAATTTTCTCTACTTTTTTTAAAGATAAGGTTAGGCTTTTCTAAGAGTTAGAAAGTTGAAGCAACATGAGTTCAATAGATTCTATGTTCTCAGAGACCTATGTTAATTCTTCATATTTAGCAACCTGATCTTCAACTGTGAAAGTGCTTGGAAGATTATAGTCCAATTTTAAAACTTTGAAATGTTTTAGGATGATTAATGGCAGTGTCAATAGAGTTTTGATGCAGACGGCTGTGAGGTCAGGAGAACAGAAGTGAATGGTCACCTAAATGAGACATTCTAGGGTATCTCTTGGTAGGTAAAAGGGCTGACTTCATGGCTCCAGAGGAAGACTGCCCACACATGGCATGGTTGGACAGACTAGAAGACGCTAGAGTACTAACAATTCAGGATGAGTCAGAAAGGATGGATACAAAGAAAGTAGCTAAAAGGCCTCCAATATACATTACTGCCAATTTAAGTTACTGGCTGGAGGTAACTAACGCTGGGAGAAAAGAGAGCAGAGGCAATACAAACTGAGAAGGGATAGAAGGTGCTCAGGATACGAGGGTAAAGTGTTTCATGCACAACATGTGGAAAATACTTGTGAAGAAGTTATTAGGGTAACTCCTTTTTATAGTTGCACAGGCTTTTCATATGCACAGTCTCCATAAAAGTGAGACATGGCTTTTCAGTGCATCACATTCTTCAGAGAGCCAGCGCCCAACCAAGCACTCCTCTTCTGTTCAGAATCCAAAGCCTCTTGCAGTCTGGTGAAAATTGAGTTCTGATTTTCTATCCCGCTGTTATCGACATGGAAGTCCTATCTCCTGTGAGAGCATTCCTCAGTTTCTTAGTAAACTATATAGTGAAACCTAACAAAAGATCAGCAGGAGTGAGCCAGCTGCAATGAGGTAAGAAGAGGAAGGGTTTGGGACTGAATTGGGCATTGGTGGGGTATTGTCAATGTGAGCTCCTCCCCTGCCTAAGGTGCTGGTACAAAAACTCCCTCTGAATCCTGGTCTGACAATGAGCTTAACGTTAGAGCTGCATATCTTGTAAAATCTTCAGAAAGACCCATGTTTATGCAGGTTGAAATCTTAAGGAGATTATCTACAACTGTTTTCAATCACTATAAAAGGGTTTAGATATGTTCATTCTCGAAAACATTACCTTTGTATCCATTGGCAGAGGAAACATATCTTTTATTTTTTACTTTTAATGAGGGCAAACTATCTAAGGAGTGCTTTCAAACATTCATTATATTTAGAGGTGGAGGCATAGGTATCATGTCCTGAGAAAAGAGGATTGTTGTTCCAACAAATCAATACCCATATGTTGACATCAATACATCTGGTGCCACAAGACCACTTTCTCCTTTTTTCAATAGTCAATGGTTTTACTATGAGTGACAACGAAAAAGGCACCTGTTATGTTCAGTTTCCAAATATTACTTTGATATATAAGGAGCCACTGTTTTATCCATTGCTAAAGAGAAATCTATCTCTATGCATTTCCCTAAAATATCTGTTAGCACTTTATGGCACTGATTTGAGATGGGCCGTTCTCTGAAGGAGAAATCATCCAGATAGTACACATTTCCACTTCCTGAGTGCTCCTCGTTCCTAGCCCATTCTAAGACAGTACTGAAAACTTTGTTTGAAGTATGAGTAAGAGGTTGTAAAGTCTTTCTACATGCACCTCTTGAAGTATATGTTGCTCTCAATTTGAAAGCCCAGCAGTTGGAAGCTGGAGTGATCTACTGACAGTAAGTTAATTGTGGATTCTATATCTGATTTTGCCATCTGGAAAACTTTATCTGACACCCTAATCAGATAAACACCATTGTTGGTTGATGGCTAAGACAAGAATCCCATTCTTCACTGATTTACTTTCAAGGAAGTATAGGTGCTGGGTCTGTCTAGATTGACAAGGCTCTTTCTTGAGCAAGGCTGCCAGAGGAAGGATTCTGAAATTTTGCTGGGGATCCTCAAATGGGCCCTCAATTTCCCTAGATTGAGCCCCTACTTGATCCTACCTCTAACTACTGCAAAGTATTCTGTGATGACTGATTTTTAGCTTTTAATATCCCACATGATTCATTATGAAGCTTTCTTTGAATCCTTTCATCACTAACTGGACCTCTCTACCTGCAGTAACCTTTACATAACATCCTCAGAAGTGCTTTATTAACATCAGATGTTGCCATTCTTGTACTTTTAAGTGAGGTGGAGGAATGTTCTGATCTTGTTTTCATATATCTCAACCTTGCAATTGTTTTTTGTGGCGCTAATGTTTGTCAAGGTACCTCCGTGTCTTTCTTCATTCACCTGCTAAATACCTGCACCCACATGTGATGCTTATATGCTTGAAATTGTAGTCTGGGCTCAGGAACACCCTCTCTCCCTGCATTTTCAACAAATGTAAGTGTTTTTTTTCTGAACCAATGCGTACATCTACCCTGGAAAAGATCGGGTTTAATAACTGGCTTACCGCTCTCATGCGCACTCTTAAAAGGGCTAGCTGAAGTGATGTTTAGTTACTCCTCCCTTAGTTGCTATAATTGTTTTGATGTCTCCAAGAAATCTTTATGATACCAATCTAAGGTAGGCCCAGTATGCTTCTTTATCCTGTAAAATTTGTCATAGCGTATCCAAGCATCCTCCTATACGTTGTGAGATTAGCTTCTATTCTATCCTTGGAGAGGAATCAATCCACTGTGGTACCTGGAAACTTCTCTATAAGAGCAGCTTGGATCCTAAATGCACTCAACCATTTCTCAATGTTTCTTTCTTACCTTTCCCTTTCCCTTTCTTTTCTCTCTTCCTCCTTCTGGTACAGTGACCATTACTGATGTTCTTGATGGAGTGTCTGTGGCCAACGACTATGACTATGGCAACGATTACTCAGTGCCTCCCATAACTTGCTTTATTAGCCAATCTTTACTGTGCATGGATGTTTACAGCATGATCCATACCTAGCAGCTGATCCATGTTGATGGTCTGCTTGTGGACATGGGCCCCCACTATCAAACTACAGAAACTATTAACTTTTGTACCTATTTCAAAGCACCTTATGATTAAGCAGACCTTATTGACTGACACTAGACAATTGCGTTAGCTGGACTTTAACCCTTTCATTCAGGGTCAGAGACTTTAACCAATGGTCCTCTGCGGTTTTCCAGTTGCTTGTAGATGCCCAAGTGGCTCTTCTCCATTGTGCTAATCCCCACATAATGATGCTGGATTCTAAACAGTAATTCGAGTTGGCTGGCTGGCCTATTGGCTGCATCTTTACACTGCTGAGGATGCCTGGCCGCTGCTATCCTCTCCTCTTTTTCTTCCTCAAGAGAAGACGGTGAAGTCTTCCTCCATCCTAGAGAGCTGATTTTGGAGCTGTTGGCTTGGGAAAACCCACCACCAGCACATGGACGGTCTCCTCTCTGTTGCCACAGCCAATTGCTTCCAGGTTTTTAGATGATATGATGCTCCTTGCTGGTGCCCACCGGCAGTAGTGGGTTGCTTTTTGGTTTGCTGGACACCAGGCAATGCTCTGGCCTGGCCTTGGTCCGCACACGAGTTTGGGGCAGGAAGGGTTTTACTGACTCTTTATTGGCTGGTCAGCTCCTTAGCTCTGGCTTGCTGGATGGCCTCCAAACTAACACAGCATGACCCCTTCTTGGTCAATACCTCTTCTGCTAGCCTGAATCCTTTCTGGCTAGTTGGCAAACACAACAGCAGGGCTCATGACAGATGCTGCTGGCTGTGGTTTTGCCCCCAGCTCGTTGGTGAACTACATGCATCATGTTTCTAAACCCAGGACTTCTGTAGTCTTCTCCCTACTTTCCAACTTCTCCATCAGAGAGGTTTGGAATCTACAGTTGACTTTGTTTAGCTGATCACAATATTCTTTTGCTGCTTGGTACCCCAGCTAGCAATTCCTACACCAATATGTATGCATGCTTGCTAGGGTCCCCCTTTAATCCCCAATTCCATGGCTCCGATTGGGCCATTCAAATGATGCAGGTGAATCAAGATGTTCTACCTTTTTGCACCACTCTGCCTCTCTTCGTGCCACTTTTCTTTTGGCAGGCTTCTTGGGGTGGCCACTCAGAGGTCCATTGTTCCTCTTTGTCCACCTTGCTTAGGAAGCTTGATTTATTGTGTCCTGCCATGCACAGGACCAAATGATACCTGAACTCTCTCCTGTATTTTTCTGGCCTTTGTTTTTGCCTGGAGAAAATACCGAGGTCTTCCTCTACCATCACCACAACCTGCAATCCTTCCCTCCAACACACCTTCTTCCCTTATGTAAAGTAAGTCAGAGACCTTTACCAATGCTTTATTTGCTATGCTTAGAAAAGTAACAGGCTGCAGCCTATGGTTAGATTCCATGTTCAGCTTAGAGGCATGTGCTTGAAAACGTAGGGGCTGATTCAAAAAAGCGTTTTGCTAAAACTGTGCAGTTACGGTTTTTGGGAAAAAACACAATTGGTGCAAATAGAGAGTTCACACTTACAAAATTAAATTTCAGTGCATGTGTGCAAACTGGACTGCACACATAGACACACCTGGACAAAAGTTACAGGTGCATGCCTGATTTACAGAGAAGAGTATAGAGCTTCAGCACTGTCACAGATGCATTGACCTGTCACTTAGCTTATACAAGGGAGGTGCAAAGCATATAGAGGTTCACTATGTTCTGTGCCTGATTTGCCTACCTTGTCACACAAACCTTTGTATAAAGCATGAACTGTGTGTATATGGTGTTCAACTCCCTTCCCAATGACAACCTCTACTTGGATTTCAAAACAATTTGTGATTGCATTTAAGTGGTGCCTCATACCCATGAATAGGCACTGAAGTGCTTTTGAAGAACAATAACAAGCATCTGGAAGAACAAAACCGTAACATCAATATAACCATTTCTCTGGCTTGGCATCATCTTGACAGACCTTTGGTCGTAACGTTGATATATTTAGAGTATTAGAATGGTAAACCTGCCTTTGACTTTGAGACCGCCTGGAGGGACTATGACTCCCAGAGAGCCCGCAGAGGAGACGAGCGTCTGCAGGGAGGAGGTGGGGCCATACCTGTTGTCATGCTAGATAGTGCTTGCCAGAAGCCTGCTGCATGGCACTTTGAGGCCACCTGAAGGGACTGCAAGACCCAGAGAGCACTTAGAGGAGACCAGAGCCTGCCGGGAGGAGGGGGAGCAAACCTGTCATTGCGCTACATAGTATTTACCTTGCAAGTAGAAGCGTTTCGGTGTTTGCCTTCTTCAGTACTTACAATTATGCTCTGAACACAGCGGCTATAGACATTGCTAGTCTAGCTGGATGGTAGCAGTTTGCTCTTTTATTATATTCTATCATCCAATGAGAGAACATGAAAGGAATTTTAAAAGTCATATGAGCTGTGTTCTGAACGTAAGTGCAAGAATTGAAGGAGGCGAATTGTGAAATGAGTCTACTTGCATTGCAATAAATTGTAATTGATTGCGTGAGTGCTCCATGTTCATTGTTGTTGTATATATATATATATATATATGTGTGTTTATATAAAACCTAGTGGCAATCGCCACTAGGTAGGTATAGTTAGGACCTAGTTTCTACAGAAAAAGCATTTTTTGACTTCCATATATCTTTGGCTCCGCTTGACAAATCTTCCCAAACTTTTCCCAAAAAATTCGTCAGTCACATCAGCTGCTGTTCAGAAAGTTTTGAGTGATCCATCAAGTGGGGGCTGAGAAAAAGGGGGGTGGTCAAAAAGGTGAATTTTCTACGTTAATTGCCATAGAGATTTTGACCAGCAATAGTGCCCGAACCACTGGACTAAATTACACCAAATTTTGCAGAAAGGTAGCTCTTGGTCCAGAAAGAGTCCTTTTTGTAGTTTTGTGTAACACCGCTCTTTACTTTGTGAGAAATTAAAGAAAATCCAAATTTGTATATATATATGAACGTGGATCCATCGTGACCCCTGTGCGGAGCATCGTAGACCATCGTGCCATAAGAAATACTGTGATTGGTTGGCTACAACCTATTAAAAAAGTTGTAGCCACCATTTTATGAACTGGGACATGGTCCTGGGGGATGGAAATGGAGACTGAGAACAATAGAAGGAGTCAGGGTAGAGGTACTCTGTCCCTATGGTGCTTAATGAAGGGTGCCTGAGAGACCACTTACTAGGTTAAAAAAGATTAAAACACTTTTTTAGCCATGATTGTGGAGTAGCTCAGCACAGCCCCCCTGTGTAAAGCTGTGATGGAGCTGCGACTCCAGCTGTGAAAGAGAAACATTATATACATCTAAACATTCACTCACACACTAATGCACACACTCACAGACCCATTCAAACTGTCGCTCTCACACTCACAGACCCATAAATACACTCATACAGCTACTCACACACCCACTGAGACATTTATGCACTCACTCACAAATCCACTCAGACACTCTTTAACACACCCACAGACCCACTTACACACTCATTCTCCCAATCACACACCCACTAACATACTCATGCACCCACTTACAAATCCACTCACATACTCATGCACCCTCTCACAAATCCTCTCAGACAATCTTCAACACACCTACAGACCCACTCACTCAATCATAATTCCACTCACAGACCCACTTGGGCACTCACACAACCACAGACACACTCTCAAACTCATCCACCCACTCACAGACCCACTCACACAATCTTTAACACACCGACAGACCCACTCACACACTCATGCTCTTACTCATAGACCCGCTCACACATTCATGCAGCAACTCACACACCCACTCATTCACCCACTCACACACTCCTGAACCCACTCATAAATGCACTCAATCTTCAACACCCCCAAAGACACACTCAACACTCATGCTCCCACTCACAGACCCACTCAGACACTCACACGCCCACATACACCCTCTCACACTCATCCACCCACTCACAGACCCACTAAAACAATCTTTAACACACTAACAGACAGACTCACACACTCATGCTCTTACTCACAGAACCACTCACACGGACACATCCACTCACACACTCACTCACACACTCCTGCACCAGCAAACAGACACACTAACACACTAATGCACCCACTGACAGACCCACTCACACACTAATATAAGGAAAAAGTTTGCTGTGTTTGTTGTTGTACATGGAATGTGTGCATTTGGTTTCCGGATGTTGGAAAAAAAATAATCAGGTTTTTATGCACAATTAAGTAGTGTTTGGGAAGTAGGGTGCCTCTAAGAAGAGCCTTTTTGTTCATTGTGTGTCTACGATTAATACACATAATAGTAATAAAAATTACTATACATTAAAAAAAACAGAAATTCACTGAAAAACCAAAGGTTACAGGGATGGTATAGTTAGGAAATTGAATTAAAAAAATAGAAATTCACTTGAAACACCAAAGGTTACAGGGACGTTATAGTTAGGCTCACATTTCAAACATAGAAAACCATAGAAATTTCTCAGGTTAAAGTTATTTAACCTAACCTAAGTTATTTAACTTAGGCCCTTGCCATGCACTGCTAATTACCTCACAAAGTACGGCACTCATGACACCTTTGATAACATCATTGATAATATCAATGTCATATTTGCAGTAACATTTCAGAGGAAGAAACTGTGCATTGCGGGGGAGCGAGTTATAGTTACCTTAGGGCATGAGTTATAGTTACTTGGGATAACTATAACAGGTGAATTTCATTAACCTCCTATAACTATACCCTCCCTGTAACCTTTGGTTTTTTATGTGTTTTTTTTTTTTATATATAAATATAAATATATATATATATATATATATATATATATATATATATATATATATATATATATATATATATATTAAAGACAATCATTTTCATTTACCTGACTCACGTGAGTGCAGGGCCTTGGAATATCAGCATAACCCTGCAATCAGCCCACGTGACTCATGAGAGGCAGTGAAATTCAAAGCAACAGCCACACACCCACTGCTTTGTTATTCATGAATGCATGCATGTAAAAGACAGCGTGGTAGTTACGCAACTGACCTTTGTGTGTTTTGAACCAGTGTAATTTGCATTACATTTACACAGCGCTTACTAACCTTGATGAGACGTTGTGCAAAGAAATGCAGTAATCTCCTTGCAGATTTAAAAATGCAGTTCAGTAAATCATGATTCTAAGAGTATGCTTTCCAAACATGGCTTTGAAGACTGGTGCGGAGAAGGTACTACTTCCTTCCTTTTTTGTCTACCTTCCTTCCTTTTTTTTCTTTCTTTCCTTCCCTCCCTTCGTTCTTACATTCTTTCTAAATGGCAAACCTAGCAGCCAATACCAGGCTGATGTTTTTTTTAGGACTGTGTTAGCCAAGACCTTTTGATTTTACTAAACGTATGCATAAATAGTTAGTTATAGGGGGTTTTCAGCCCAACTTTATCCATTAGTCTGTGATTGTGTCATTCTCATTGTTATTCTACTCACTCCAGCATGCACCAGGGCCAATGTTAACCCACTGCAGCCATTGACTGACTTCAATATGAGTTATGGCATGCTGCTCTTTTCACAAGAAGCATATCGACAAACAAGGTAATTCCCTTTAATGCCAGTTGTACCAGGATAATGTGTAGTTCTTTGAGACCAGAACAACACTTCTGCCTTCGTACTGTCTTTGTAACAAAGTTTTACAAAAAACATTTACAAAGTAAACCAGTGTTGGCAATGCAGCCAACATTCAACATATGCCTTAGCCAGTGGTTGTTTTTATGTTAAAATTGGGAAACTTCATGATGTTGACCACATTTAAAATGAAACAAAGTTCCTGAATTTGGCAAACAGACTCCAATTTTCCTCAACCTTCCCAAGAAGGCAGCATGTTAATCAGAGGGGTTCGGTTTGCAGCCTGCTGTGAATATTCCATTGAATGATATAAACCATAAAGAATATAGCAGTTACAAAGAGACTATAGCCTATTAAATCTTGTTGTCTCTACTGGAGGAGGGAGGGAGTGGATGTTGAGTATGTGTGTTATACTACCGCAAAGCCACCTTTCAGTCGACAGGCTGGTTCTGCGGGAAAATTTCAGTTCGTGTAAAAAGCAAGATGTGATTTACGTGAATATGAAACTATGAAGCTAGCAAGATCCCTTCTGTGGCTGCGGGTATGGAGGATGCTGTCATGTCATTTAATCCCTGCAGAACTGCCTCTGTCTGGCGAAAATCTCATGCGCACAATCCAGGACCAATCTGTTATGATTTCTCCTCTTTCGGTGCCAGCCCAGACACGTTGCTTTTGTTTACTTTGGAACACGTGAGTTATTTTCTTTTTCAGCAGCAACCTCCTTGTTGCTAGGATCTGTGTTCAATGAGTTCTAATCCTGCGGTAGCAGAGGGAGGGCCAGATTTACAAGTCCCTAGCGCCTCTTATTGCTAATGTGGCGCTAAGGAGGCCATTGTCCTTCCCCATATTTACATAGTGGCGAAATACTGTGCGCCACTTTGTAACCCCTTGCACCACAATATGCCTGGGTAGGCATAATGTATGCAAGTAGGTCATTCCCCCGCAGGGAGGCCCATAAAAATGGTCTAGTGAAATTTACAACATTTCACTATCCCATTTTTAGTTTCATTTTTTTACACCTGCTCAGAGGAGGCGTTAAAACGACACACCCATTAGTTTCAAAAGGCCTGCCCTCGCTTTAAGGGATAAGTGCCACAATTTATGGGGCTAATCCTGCAAAGTACCACAGTAGAGTAATTTATTCTGATGCTATAATCCTAAAATGCGCCATGATGCGCCCTATTGTAAATACGGCATACACATTGTGTCATTAAGGGGATGCTGGGGGAGCAATAAAAGTGGCACATCACAGCTGATGCACCACTTTCTTGTAAATCTGGGCCAGAGTGCGCTGTGTCTGTGCTCTTCTCAGCAGACACCAAGGACTCCTATGTTGCATGGCACCCTAATGGGTACCTCATTAGGTATTAATGCATGTGATGGGCTACATCATCTGGCTAACATACGCACAAGCATGGAGGTCAGATCCGGCTGTGACTTCATAGGCCCCTAAGTGCTACTTAAGTGCTGTCTTTTATTGAACAGCACCAGTCAATATGAGAACAAGAAACCTCTCTGCAGCTGGTTGTCATTGATTAGCGGATGTCATCTTCACGCCGTTAGCGCTATGCTAATAATATATTTCTTTTTATGCTGCTAAATCGGCCCAGAAAGCAAAAAAATCAAAAGGATCATAATTGGTCATATGTATTATTGTGTAATGATGGCTATTGAAACCTTAAACGTTATAGCACTGTTATTAGGAGTCTTTACTTTCTCTGTAGGTCCGCTGAACACGTTGACAATGAAAGGCCCTTTATGAAAAGAAATGCCCAAATTGCGTCGGATGCGGCAGTTTTGGGTTGTTAATGCATTGACATTCCACAAGTTGAACTAGAATGAAAAGCATCTGAACAGGGAAGGCCTAGCGCACACATAACGGTTCTCAAAGCAGTCGTTTTTTGCACGATGGCTGCTTCCCGAGCCAACCAGCTGTTTATCCTGCAATGGATGTACTAATCCTGCTGAGCGGACCTCCAGCGCAACCATGTAGCCCTGCGAGGGTCTTTGGATCTCCATGCGCTCATTCACTTTCGCAGGATGGCAAGTTTAATTTAAAATGCTGTGTACGGCACTGGTGCAGCTGCGTGCTTCTCACAAAGCCGGCGCTCACCTTCTCAAGGAGGAAGCTGACTCGGGACTGCTAACACTTAACGAATGGTTGCCACCTTCTTCCCAGAGTTTAAATCGAATGCTTGGTTTGCACCACAAATATAGCCGGAAACTATTGATTAACGGTATTTATTCTATATAAGAAAGAGGACGGGGACACTCTTGGCCCCTCCTCCTTTTGATCTTCAACGAGCCACAAAATGTAAATTCTTAATCTTGCCAGTTTGAATACATGAAATTTGTTGAACAGCAATGTGATGCTTCAGATGTCTTCTCTAGAGATAATATCGATCAAGCTTATTTTTCAGTACTAATGTTTCTTTGCAATGTCTGATCTAAGCCCAGTGAAGGTTCTTCCATGTAATGAAGAGTGCATAGTGTCTAAAAATGCAACAAGAATGCAAACATGGACGTCATTTAGGGGTCGCAGCTCTGACCCCCGCCTGCTCCTTGCGACCCCTGGCATTTTAGTGAATTAACGACGGTGGATACAAAGAGGTTAAATGCCATGCATTTAACTTGTTTTGCGCCTTTTTGAGCCGTGCTTGCCTGCTGCACATTTTTTACATTTAAATGCTTTTTCAAACTTGCACATATTTTGAGAGAAACATAGGAGAACTCACCTTGTGTGCCCATATGCTGTATTTATGCCTCTGTGTTGGACGAATACTTAATTTGTTCTTAAGGTTTTCACGCTTGTAATACATATTGTTTTTACTGTGGAAACAGAGCAATACTACAATACACCATCTTGATGATGCACACGAGGGATGGGCTACTTTCAAAGTGCATTTAAAAGGGAATGTTGTTATTTCGATGGGAAAACTGTAGAAGTAATACCACTCCTGCCACTTACTACTACTGATAAAATTATTGATATGATGATTCTTATTATATTATGCTTATACTTGCTCCCAGTTCCCAAACTAAAAAGAGACACAAAGCACAATACACACATTTAGGTATATCATTTCCAGCCTATGATCCCTGTTAGAAATGGGGTCTCTGGTTGGCAGTCAGTTTGCACTCTATACAAGCAGGGACCCTTACTCTAGTCAGGGCAAGGAAGATACTCAAGATAAACCCTGCTCACCCCCTTGGTAGCTTGGCACAAGCAGTCAGGCTTATCTCAGCAGCAATGTGTAAAGTATTTGTATCAACACACACAGTAATACAGTGAAAACACTACAAAATGGACACCACACCAGTTTAGAAAAAATAGCCATTGTTTATCTAAACCAAACCTTTGCGTAAAAAATAAAGCTGCATGGGTGAACGTGCAACGGAAAAGTCAGCAGTGTTGATTTCTTACTTGCATGTGAGGCCATGTGTTGTTTCTTCTCCGATCTGGTAGGCGATGCGTAATTTTTCTGTCCTGCAAGAGAGCGATGAGTCAATTTCCAGATGAGGCACGTCAGATCTGCACAGGTTCACGTTGATTTTGACACCCAGCGATGTTGTGTGCGAAATACAGCCACACGCTCTGTGGGGAGCTGTGTCATTTCTCCAGCTGTGATGTAGGTGATGCATTGATTTCCCAGCCATGATGCAGGTGGTGCGTCGATTTCAGCCACGATGTGGGTGGCACGTTGTTTTTACAGCTGCGTTGGAGGTGGTGAATCACAATTTTACCCGCAGGGCTCCTGTGCATGGATTTCTACAATGGTTCCACCAGCTTCACTTTTCAAGGGCCCAGAGACTGGATGGGGCACCACTTTGCAGGGCAGGAGTCTCAGCAGAGAGTCCAGGTGCTGGCAGAGGAAGTCTGTGATGGCCCTGAAACTTCAAAACAGGAGGCAAGCTCAGTCCAAGCCCTTCCTTGGAGACAATTCACAAGTCCAGTCTTTGTCCCCTTTAAGGCATAAGCAGCAACTGCAGGCCAACCCAGCAAAGCATGATCAAAGGCAAAGGGGCAGTACTCCTCCTCCAGCTCTTCTCCTTGGCAGAGGTTCCTCTTGGTTCCAGAAGTAATCTAAAAATCTGGTGTTCTGGGGCCACTACTTATACCCCTTTCTGTCTTTGAAGTTGAACAACTTCAAAGGAAAGTCTCTGTTGTTGACAAGACCCTCCCTTGCCCAGGCCTGGCCCCATACACACACCAGGGGGTTGGAGACTGCATTGTGTGATGGCAGGCACAGCCAATTCAGATGTAAGTGTCAGCTCCTCCCTCCACTCTAGCCCAAATGACCTATCAGGATATGCAGGCTACACCCCAGCTCCCTTTTGGCAATGTCTAGTGGAGATCCAAAAATAGCCGAACTGTCAATCTGACCCAGAAAGAGAATATACAAGCAGGCAGAGTCACAGAATGGGTTAAGCAAGAAAATGGCCACTTCCTAAAAGTGGCATTTTCAAACTAATAATGTAAAAAACAACTTTACCAAAAGATGTATTTTAAATTGTGAGTTCAGAGACCCCAAGCTCCATGTCTCTATTTGCTCCCAAAGGGAAACTCAAACTGCACTTAAAAGTTATTTAAAGGCAGCCCCATGTTAACCTATGAGAGAAATAGGCCTTGCAACAGTGAAAACAGACTTTGGCACAGTCAGGACATGTAAAGCACACCTACCTACATGTCCTACCTTTAACATACACTGCACTCTGGCCATGGGGCCACCTAGGGCCTACCTTAGAGTTGCCGTACATGTATAAAAGGGAAGGTTTGTGCCTGGCAAGTAACTACACTTGCCAGGTCAAATTGGCAGTTTAAACTTGCACACACAGACAATGCAGTGGCAGGTCTGAGCCATGTTTACAGGGCTACTCGTGTGGGTGGCACAACTAGTGCTGCAGGCCCAATAGTAGCATTTGATTTACAGGCCCTGGGCACCTCTAGTGCATTTTCCTGGGGGCTTACTAGTAAATCAAATATGCCAGTCATGGAAAAGCCAAATACACATACAACAGACACAGGGGGCACTTGAACTTTAGCACGGGTCAGCAGTGGTAAAGTGCCCAGAGTACCAAAACCAGCAAAAACAAAGTCCAGCATACAGTCAAAACATAGGAATCAGAGGCAAAAAAAGACAGGGGAGACTACGCCAAGGATTCCAGGTATAACACTACCTATGTAGTTTACTACTTACAGTCAGTTTAATTCCCTCAACATACTCAGGTCATCATTGCCAGTTTTACTATAGCCAGTACCCGACTCCTCTTCCTGGTGGTGGGAATACAGATGATGCTGGAGGCAGATAAGTGATTTTTTGTATATTGCAATGAGTCCAGTACCTTGAGTTTGCTGTTTGTGTCTCTCTTTTTTACCTGTCTTTCGATCTTGCCCAGTACCTATTTTGATGGTCTGAAGGGACGATTGCTGCTCGTCGTCTATTGAGTTAGGTGAGAGAATGAAAAAACTAGATTTTTTGCATACGTTAGAAAAAACATCAGTGTCAAAAATGGCTAAAACCGAGGATCTTTAACAAATGCGTGGAAACCTTTAAGCCTCTCCCCTTTTGATATTGCTATAAAGAGATTTGCTTTATAGGGTTCTGGCTGATTGTTATACATCTTTATCAAAATAAGATTGGCAGCGTGTCACGTAGAGCTTTTCTTTGATGTTTCACATGCTGACGTCGTGAGCAAGGGAAGCATAACCCGAGGTGAAGAATTATTTTTTACTAAGAAGCAATTTGAGCAATTGAAGGATGAGAAATGGTTTGAAAAGAAAAATCTAAGGATTCGTGCCCTGGATGTGCAGCTGATGGCTGCATGACGCTCCGTCATTTCAGGCGAGAAAAAAACACATTACAGTTTGAGAAGCACCCACTGTGTGCAGGGTTTTAAAGTGACAATAATGTCTTATGTGTGAAAAAGCAATATGCAGTCATGGAAAATTTTAAATAGGTATGCACAAATTAATTGTTATGTTGTAAAAAGGAAAAACTAGCGCGTAACTGTTTTTCGCATTTTCTCTAATAGTTTAAAAATGGTTAACTTTAGGGTTTAGGTCCAAATGAATCCAATGTGAAGGTAAGATTGATGTGGAAAGCTGCTGAAGATAACATCTGAGGTTCTCTCCGGTGATGGTTGGAAGGAGGAGAAAAATTAATGAGCGATGATGGCCAATTTGAAGGTATAATATATTAAAATGAAAGCTGCAGAAATGAAGGAATTATGATACACAAGTTTAGATTTAGTGGTTTAAGGATATTGTATTTTTAGATATATGGTGAAAATCCACCAAGAAGACAGTAGTGGGTCAGCAAGATCGGGCCGATATAACTCGGCGAGAGGTAAAAACACTAATGGAGTAGTTTAAAATTTTAACCAATAGGAATGGAGAGCCCTGGTTTGGTTTGATTGGCACTATCACATTCCATGCGCTTTAGAATTGGATTAAGCAGCAAGACAACAGAGATTCGATCAACTGTTGGATACCTAAGCATGGAAGCATCAAGATAATGAGTTTTGCAGAAATAGTTTGGTATTTTGCACTATAGCACCTTGGCGAAATCTGCATGTTGCATGAGAATAATACCTACTGGTGAACGGGACATCACCCTCCACTGATGGGAAGATAATGAATTAATGGGTTTCAATAGAAATGTGGCCGGTAGAGGAATTTGTGATTACTATTATTGTGTGTCTTTAGATAAGAATTCAAGAGGCAAAATAAAGTATAATTAAATAAGATGAATGGCTACTCCTGAGCAAGGCAGTTTTGCCGAAACGCGCGTTGAGAAGAGAAGCCTAGTTAAGAGCCATAAAAAAAGAGAACACTCGAATACATAACTATATAAGAACATTTTGTGATTCTTCAATTTCAGTGAAATAATTCTATGATGTTATTTACATATGGAATTGGTCCGAGTTTGGTATAGATTTGAATGTTGACTCATGATGAATGATTTTAAGTATGTGGTGATGAGGGTATAAATGTGGTTTGATTGAACATACGGTGTGCAGTTGAATGATACGTTTTTAATAAAATAAAATAATATTTTCTTGTTCACATGTATATATGTATGTTCTAAACAGGTACAATTTGAAAATATAGATAATGTGGCAACAGTTTGTAGGATTATATGTGCTATATTTGGATTGATTTAACAAAAAATTGATAGTTCTTAAAATTATAGTAAAAAAGTCATTATTATCCAATTTCCTCTATTTTTGCCATATACACCTGAGTGCAAACATATTGTGCTTTTCAGCAGGCTCATTAACCCTCTGTGCTACTTTGTAAGGTTTCAAAACGGTGAGTAGACAAAATACTGATTTCTCCAGCTAGTACAATGGTATTAATTCCACACAGCCAATTGTCATGTGTAAACTGCCATATTGTTTATTCTGCTGCATCAGTTCAGCAGAAGCTATGCAAATCAACACAGATGCATAAAATGATATATACATTTTCAAATCCATGTACAGAATGTGACAGGGGACATAAACTGGTGGCGACCTCTTAGAGGCACCTCTGAAGTTGAGCTCGAGAGGGCCATACGGCACAGGCAGAACATTTTTCAGTCCTGCTTTGAGTATTTTGCATGATAAGAAAAATGAAAGAATACGAGAACAGAATTTCCAATTTAAATGTTGCTTAGCAGTGTCCTTTAAAGTGGTGCAAGCCATGGCATTGCCCTTTGTGCACTGACTCCAGGTGGGTGATTCTTAGTCACTAATGCTTTTAATCTCTATGCACTGGGAAAGGCAGTCCATGTTGTAGGAGGCTGGCCTGGCTTGTAGTGGGTACCAAAGATACTTACACCTTGTGCCAGGTCCAGTTATCCCTTATTAGTAGAATAGAGGTGTTTCTAGCAGCTTAGGCTGATAGAAGGTAGCTATGGCAAAGCAGCTTAGGCTGAACTAAGAGACATGCAAAGCTCCTATTATAACACTTATATCATATGCACAATATCATAAGAAATCACAATACACAGAGTCACTAAAAATAAAGGTACTTTATTTTTATGACAATATACCACAAGCATCTCAGTGAGTACCTTCAGTAAGAAGGTAAGTAAGATACACAAGTTGTATGTACAGAAACCACAAATAGGTAAGTAAGAGTCAGAAATGTAATGCAAACTGTGTAGAATTACAATAGGTTGCAATAGGCAAGCATAGGTCTGGGGGCAACACAAACCATATACTCCAAAAGTGGAATGCGAATCACGAATGGACCCCAGACCTATGGGAGCTTGTAGAGGGTCGCTGGGACTGTAAGAAAACAGCCAGGGTGTCCAAGATACCCCACCCCAAGACTCTGAAAAGTAGGAGTAAAGTACACCTACTACCCCAAGAGAGCACAATAGTCGTGATAGGGGGGTTCTGCAAGAACAACAAACACCAGCAGTGCACTGACAATAGATTTCCGGACCTGAGGACCTGCAAGTCAATGGGACCAAGTCCAATAGTCGCGACACTGTCCAGGGGGGGCAGGAGCCCAGGAAACCCCGGATGAAGGTGCAAGGAAGCTGCCTCCGGATCGAAGAAGCTTGGATTTCTGCAAGAACGAAGAGGACTAGGAACTTCTCCTTTGGAAGACAGATGTCCCACGTCACGATGAAGGTTGCAGAAGTATTCCCATACAGAAATACCGCAAACAAGCCTTGCTAGCTGCAAGGGTTGTGGTAGAGGTTTTTGGGTGCTGCTCAGAACCAGGAAGGACCAGGATGTCGCCCATTGGAGGAGAAGACATAGGGGGCGCTCAGCAACTCAGAGAGCCCCCACAAAAGCAGGCAGCACCCGCAGAAGTACCCCAATAGGCACTTAAAAGATTAGTGAACCGGAGTCCGCGCGAAGTTACAAAGGAGGGTCCCACGACGTCAGAGGCCAACTCAGAGGGTTGAGCACTGCAGGACGGAGTGATGGGGACCCAGGCTAGGCTGTGCATGAAGGAAATCCTGGAAGAGTGCACAGAAGCCGGAGCAGCTGCAAATCACACAGTGCACAGTTTTGCAGTCTAGCGTGGGGTGGCAAGGACTTACCTCCACCAAACTTGGACTGAAGAGTCACTGGACTGTGGGAGTCACTTGGACAGAGCTGCTGTGTTCCAGGGACCACACTCGTTAGGATGAGAGGGGTCCAAGAGGACCGGTGATGCATTCTTTGGTGCCTCCGTTAGCAGGGGGAAGATTCCGTCGACCCACTGGAGATTTCTTCTGTGCTTCTGGTGCAGGGTGAAGGCAGGCTACCCCCAGAGCATGCACCACCAGGAAACAGTCGAGAAAGCCGGCAGGATTAGACGCTACAATGTTGCTGGTAGTTGTCTTGCTACTTTGTTGCGGTTTTGCAGGCGTCCTGGAGCAGTCAGCGGTCGATCCTTGGTAGAAGTCGAAGAGGGAGATGCAGAGGAACTCTGGTGAGCTCTTGCATTCGTTATCTGAAGAATTCCCCAAAGCAGAGACCCTAAATAGTCAGAAAAGGAGGTTTGGCTACCAAGGAAGGAGGATTGGCTACCAAGAGAGGTAAGAGCCTATCAGAAGGAGCCTCTGATGTCACCTGCTGGCACTGGCCACTCAGAGCAGTCCAGTGTGCCCCCAACACCTCTGTTTCCAAGATGGCAGAGGTCTGGGACACACTGGAGGAGCTCTGGGCACCTCCTCTGGGAGGTACTGGTCAGGGGAGTGGTCACTCCCCTTTCCTTTGTCCAGTTTCGCGCCAGAGCAGGGCTGGGGGATCCCTGAACCGGTGTAGACTGGCTTATGCAGAGATGGGCACCATCTGTGCCCATCAAAGTATTTCCAGAGGCTGGGGGAGGCTACTCCTCCCCAGCCCTTCACACCTATTTCCAAAGGGAGAGGGTGTAACACCCTCTCTCAGAGGAAATCTTTTGTTCTGCCTTCCTGGGCCAGGGCTGCCTGGACCCCAGGAGGGCAGAAACCTGTCTGAGGGGTTGACAGCAGCAGCAGCTGCAGTGGAGACCCCGTAAAGGCAGTTTGGCAGGACCCGGGTTCTGTGCTATAGACCCGGGGGATCATGGAATTTTCCCCCCAATACCAGAATGGTATTGGGGTTACAATTCCATGATCTTAGACATGTTACATGGCCATGTTCGGTGTTACCATTGTGACGCTAAACATAGGTAGTGACCTATGTATAGTGCACGCGTGTAATGGTGTCCCCGCACTCACAAAGTCTGGGGAATTTGCCCTGAACAATGTGGGGGCACCTTTGCTAGTGCCAGGGTGCCTGCACACTAAATAACTTGGCACCCAACCTTCACCAGGTGAGGGTTAGACATATAGGTGACTTATAAGTTACTTATGTGCAGTGGTAAATGGCTGTGAAATAACATGGACGTTATTTCATGAAGGCTGCAGTGGCAGGCCTGTGTAAGAATTGTCTGAGCTCCCTACGGGTGGCAAAAGAAATGCTGCAGCCCATAGGGATCTCCTGGAACCCCAATACCCTGGGTACCTCAGTACCATATACAAGGAAATTATATGGGTGTACCAGTGTGCCAATGATAATTGGTAAATTTAGTCACTAGCCTGCAGTGACAAATTTGGAAAGGAGAGAGAGCATAAACACTGAGGTTCTGGTTAGCAGGGCCTCAGTGATACAGTTAGGCACCACACAGGGAACACATACAGGGCACATACTATGAGCACTGGGGCCCTGCCTGGCAGGGTCCCAGTGACACAAGGACTAAAACAACATACATACAGTGAAATATGGGGGGAACATGCCAGGCAAGATGGTACTTTCCTACACATGTAGAGAAGGTTAGGAATATAAAAGCATTGATGATTTTGCCACAATGAGCATGAATTGCAACATGAACATGCAGCAGTATTATCTGCTTAAGAATGATCCATCCGCAGAGGGCAGCGTTTCGGACTGCACATGGTGTCACAAACCAAAAGATTGATGGCCCCTAAGGTGTTAATGTGGGCATGCAAAGACTCAAAGCAGGAGAAGGGTGGTGGGGAGGCAGCCCTGGGTTAGAGCAGGGCTGTGCTGCACTATTTTCTGGCTCCGCTGCACACTGGGCAGATTCTAGCCCATATTTTGATTACCCACCCAAAGTACTTTTCCCTCGCAAACCCGGCAAAATATTGTCTAATTGTGTGCGAAATAGCCCAATCTGGCAACCCTAGCCACATGGCCCTGTAAGACTGTGCTGGAACCTGCAAGCACCTGGGTGTAGGCACAAGAATCCACGCTCACTGTAGCACCCCAAGACAGGCCCGGAGTAACAATCGAGGGGATGCCAGCCTGGGCCATAGATGAATAAAATGGCAGTTGCTGCCAGCAGAGCAGCTTGAGCTGTGCAGTGGTGAGCCCTCGCTGTGGGACAGCATCCTACTGCCCTGAGGGCACAGTGGTGTGGACAGAGTGCTCTGAAGTCAGGCGGTGGTCATGACAAATACTGGCCTGCTTTGTTGGGTGCTCGAGCACTGACAGGCGTTGGTAACAATGTTCCCCTGCTCGTCGACCTCGGAAGAACTCTGAAGAACTGAGCATTGACCCCACCTTGGGGCAGTGGTCCACTCTGAGGACAGGGCTGGCTTTAGCCCTGGGGGCACCCTGTGCGACAATGTTTGTTGGCGCCCCCTATGACCAGCTCCACCACAGATTCTCTCACTACCACTCTTTAACAGTGTCCCTCAAGTCTCCATACTCACTCTCTCTCATGCGTTTCAGTAATTTAATAGAGTCACTCATACCAGTGTAGGGTGTCAGAGCACACACATTATACAGAGGCATCATATGTGTGTAAATCAGTATATAAGAAATGTAACATCAGACAGAGGACTACAAGGTGTAGGAGTCACATTATGCCATACATACTGGAAGGCTGTATTGTTCAAGAGTGCTTGGTCTGGAGAAGCTCAAACTCAGAATAAAAAAATTAACACCATGTTTGGGAGTTCTCTATAATAAGAATTAATTTCTACCCAATGGCGTTGACTCCCCATCTCCCTACTAGGAAGTGCTGCCCTAAATAAAATCATTTACCTCCCTAAGTTTCTTTATGTAGTGCAAAATTAATTGTTTGAAATCCCAGATCATTTTTACTGGGCAGTGGAAGCAGAAGCTAGAACCCTTCTTTGGGACAGTGATACCCCACAGACTGCTAACGAACGTTGACAAGGCGGACAGTTGATGGAGATATTGCCCTGCCAGATTTACAATTGTATTACTGGGCAGAAACCCATTTACCAAGCAACAGGCTGCCCCTGGAAATTTGTAAAGATATTGGACAGTTGGTCCGACTGAGAAATAGGGGGATGGAGGTGGCCCCGAGAACTGTTCTTAGAGGTGACTATCCCAGGAAGCCGAAAAGTGTTTCAAGGTGGAAATGTGCCCTGTAAGATGTGGTTGCACACACACTTGATGGAGGAACCATAGAATCTTCGGAACTGAGTCCCACACAATTAGTCTCAGAATCTGTCACTCAATCTATCCTATCTTTCTCTACACCACAGCAACCAGGGGTTTGGTTGAACTACTTTATATGTTAAGTATTGTTTGCTTCTGATAAATGCTCAATAAAATGATGTATATTAAAATAAGCTTCCTAAGAGAGATATCAATTATTTGAAAACTACCTGTAACACAAGACGGAAGTGGAAGGGCACAGATTGTCATAGTGTATGGATATGAGAAATGAAAGGCCAGCCACTCATTCCAGGGGTTGCTTTTTGCTGCCAAGGTCTGCAGGCAAGGTGTAAAAAGCAGAAAAAAATCAAGCAGTCCTAAATTTGGAGGCTATAAAAAAATGTTGTGGACTGCAGGGTTTGTCAAGTGGACACTGCTTTGAAAGTATCATCTCCACAAGCAACATGTATGAGATACTCCTCCTTGGAGTATAATTACTATTTATTGAGGGTACCAACATCTACAGAGCACATGAGACAAAAAGCGCTACGTTAGTGCCACATGCTACAGCAAAAACAGCAACGTCATTTGAGACGCATGTTGCTAGGATGCCATGGGACTGGAAATAAACCTTAATAATTAAGCCCAATGTTGATAAACATTCCCGGGGTTGCTCAATTTCGCATATACAGGGTGAATGACCTAGCAGTTCAGGCTGGAGTTTTTCTATCAGGATGTGGCAAAGATCGGGTTTATTCTTATCTGCATTGTTCACATAAGCAATGGACTGGTATGTATCCCAGAACAATTGAGATTTTTCTAGCCTTGGTGTCTGAAAGGCTAGATTTGATTAAAGACATGGAGGCCAGTATTATGCATTTCTTTTCTTACAGTAATCAACAGCAGCCAAGAAACTACAAATGCCAGAAACTCTGGAGAAAAAAAAATACCAGGTTGCATCACAATGGAGTAACCAATCACATGTCGAGTATGAACATAACAACCTTGACGGACAGCAACAAGCCCTCTTTTCTTGTGAGAGTCAGTCAAAAACGGTTTCAGAGAGCAACATTAAATCTATATAGAAATTCAGAAGAGCGAAGAAGCAATCCTTAAAGAAGTCTATCAGGAACTTAGAATGAGAAACTGTCAGTCAATAACTTTGGCATGGAGGAACCAGGCAATGTGAAATCGGATGTGGATCAGTCGGGTGCAGTGGAGCTTGTTGAAGGTGCAGAAACTGCAGAACAGAGTAACAGGGAGGGTTAATGCAATTGCCGCAGGATAATACCCGCCTCCGTGTCTTCAATAAAATCTAGTCTTTTGGACACCAATGCTAAGAAAATAAAAATGTTATTACAGGACTGGAGGCTCATATTATGCTTTGTTTAAAGCAAAGATATCACAGTGCCCAATGGATGATCAACAGGCTCACAATAAAAAGTTCTAAACGTACTAACGTTTGACCAATCTGCAAATCTGAGAATATCATGTAAATTATCCCCTGCTCAAAAAGCTCGAGAGGCTGCAGCCCCTCTCACTGAATGGCCGCCATAAGAAAGGGTAGAGACACTAGCTACGGACATGAGCCATCTAATCCAACATGCCAAAGTGGGAGGTGAGACAGGCTTGGGGGGGGTTTCTGAGGAAATAAGTCATTGGGAAGAGGAGGAAATTCTGAAATATGCAGTTTGAGATTCGTAAGTTTTAAACAATTACCTATACACATTTTAGGTTGAGAGGGAAAAAAGGGGAAATGTACAAAAGATAATATACTTTTGGTACATCTACTGACTTCAACATAGACACCTAAAGAGGAATAACGGAATGAGGAAACATCCAGAACCTTAACATCGGATACACATTTGATAGAGACTAAACACAAGAGCATAGTCAATTTGGCAGAGAACTGTTTCAGCGACAAATCAGCATTATCCGGCCATGCGAAAAAGAAGCAAAGTACTGAATTAAAATCCCACATAACATTGTATTTGGGAACTGGAGGCTTAGCAAAACGTACTCCCTTTAAAAGTTCACAAACCAATGGGTGTTCACCAATGGTCCTTCCATCCAGATATGTTCTCAAGAGATCGCAGATCTGTAGGTATTAGTGGTATGATAAGCCTTACCTTGTAATGCCAGGGAAGCCAGAAAGTTTACCACAAAGGTTACATCTGCTGAAAGGGGATCTGAATTCCTGTCCAAACACCAGCTACACCAGGCCAACGAGGCAGATTTGTAAACCCTTGTTGTGCCCGGAGCCCAGGATTGCTGGATGAACTGGACAGCTTCCTCCGAAATTCATAGGATTCTCCTGGAAGACCCTAAATTCTCCAGGCTACAAGATTCAGGTAGCCTTCTAAGACCAGTATTGTGAGGAAGACCCTGAGGATTCAAGACCAGATCAGAAAAAGGAGGAATTTATACTTGAAGATCTGTGGATAGCACCAATAGGGTTGGGTACAAAGGCTGGGACTGCCAGAATGGAGTGATCAGAACGAAGGATGAGTGCTGTCTGCTGGCTTGGGCTAGCACCCAAACAACAAAGAGGAAAGGGGGGAAGGCATAGAGGAGAGAAGGAGGCCATGGCTGGAGGAAAGCATCTGTGGTAGTCCCTAGTGGATCTGGCCTCCAGCTGAAGAAGGAAGGAAGTTGAATGTTAATCCAAGAAGCAAAGAGATTTATTGACATGGGGCCCAAGAAAGATGATTGAATAAGGAAGGATGAATCTTCTGATCGCTTGAGTCGTAGATATGCCTGGAAAACCAATCTGCCACTGCGTTCAGTTTGCCTGGGAGATATTCCGCCTTGACCGAGATATTCCTTGGGAGACAGAATTCCCACAGACTCCTGGCCAATAGTGCCAGAGGTTTGGATCTTGTTCCGCCCAGACGGTTTATGTATCTGAATGCAGACAGGTTGTCCAGTCTCAGTAGCACTGAGCATTTTACCCTGTCTTTTATCAAGGACTGGATGGCAAAAGTACCTGAAAGTATTTCTAAACAATTGATGTGCAGTGACGACTCCTTAATGGACCACGGACCTTCAGTCGAGAGTTGACCACATCTTTCCCCCCATCCTGACAGACTTGCATCTGACTCTAAGATAAGATCTGGGGGGCAGAGAAAATCGCATCCTGGAGGTCCAGACGGACCAACCAGTCGTGCTGAAGCAGAAGGTCTCTTAGATGAAGAATAGTCTCCCTCTTGAAATGGTTATACACCACAAAATTGTTGAAGAGCTTTAGGTTTATAACTGGTCGATGTTTGTTGTTCTTTTTCTTAACTAAAAAGATGGTACTGAGAAAACCTGAATGTTCCTTTCTATAACTTGTTTTGTTAGTAAAGACTGTACTTCCTCCTGAACCAAAAGGAACTGATCCTGAAAAAAATAAAGAGTTTGAGGCAGGTGAGCCTGAAAAGGAACCTGATACAACTCTATGCAGTAACCTTGAACGGTTTGGATAATCCAAGGATCTGATGTTAGAGATAACCAAGCATCTAGACAAGATCCCAATCTGCCTCCTACGGTAGGAAGGCCAGAATTGGAAGTCCTTACCTGCGAGTTGGTCTCTTTTGGATCTATATCTCCTGCATTGGGCTCCACAGAAATGTCAGGGATAGAATTGAGGCTTGTACTCCTGTTAGAATTCTTGTTGGGTTCCTTGATTGAATGAGTCTCTGCTGAGGGACTGCCCTCTTAAAGAATAGCAGCTGGCAAATTGACCCCTTCCTTTGCTGGCCCTTCCAAAAACACACTGAGAAAAAAATATGTTCATTGAAGAATGAGACTTATCCGAAGAAGAAAAAGCAGAAACATATCTGCTCATCTCCTTAATAAACGATTCTCCAAAGAGAAGACCCTCCACATTAGCACCTTCCTCTTTGGTTACCAAAGAACTTAGCTTGGGGTTAATCTTTAGAAGGAGGCTTTCACGCCGTTCCCGGGAGAAATAGGGGTTGGCATTACCCAATTTGCATATTGCCCTCTGAGCCCATTAGAATGTGCATCAGGGTCCACTTGATTCCCTTCCATCTTTGCCTCTTCGGCCAAATATAATATCCTAGTCAAAGGTCCAACTAGGTCCAGAAGTCTATCCTGGCAGTTAGACCAGGCTCTATCAACCCCTTTCTTGGGAATCCTTCCCAAACCTGGTAAAAAATAACAACATGTTGGGGTCAATAGTGGGGGTATCAGCCACCTTAAAGGGAAGGGATGGTCTAGGACACTCAGACTTCAATTTATTTCTAGATGATTTATCTAGCCCATGTCTCAAATAAAAGGACACATAATCAGAGACATGATCGGACGGGAACTACTCGGAAGAATTTGGGTGGTGAATTGACATAGGATCAAACATGGGTTCCCCAAAATGATCAAATAGATCATCAGATACCACATGTGGGAAATCACAGAGGGAGAAATTGTCCTCCTTTTCTCCAAAGTCCCATTATCAGAAATATCATCATTTATCTGTGAATGGGATGTGGCATCATCTAAAATATCATCTCCATCACTGTTAGTGTCTCTAAGATTAAGTATATTAAGGGGAGAGGAAGGGAGCCCCAAGGAATTTGCCTATCGGGTGGGAGGCCCAAATTGAACAGAAACGCCTTTGGAAGGCACATAGGGGCGTGCTGCATGTTTCGTCCCCCTTTTTGAAGAAACATCCTTGGGGCTCTGCTACATTTTAAATAACGAAGCATCTAAGTTCTTTGAAATGTCTAGCATGGTTACAGAGACCGCATGCAGAACAGAGTCCTTAATGAAGAATTTCAAATTATCCTTCAAGGACTGGGCCTGCTCATCCCCTGACATAATAAAATAAGGATTTTGGCAATTAATTAATGAAAACCAGAAACATACTATAAAAATGTAAAAGGATTAGCTGATACCCAAGGAAAAACCCAGGAAAGGCTCCTGTGTAGAAAAAACCCTGACATGGAAGGGTTAAAACTGAGGGAAAACCCAAGAGGGAGGGCCTTGAGAAAGGGGGTGGGAGGGGGCATGCTCTGAGGCGGTCTCCAGATGAAAGTGAAGGCAGCCGCAGGAAAAACGCCTCGCCAGCCGCTGTTCCCACACAAGTGAGTGACAGAAAAGCGGCTGAAGAAGAAGTGAGGAGGGCAGAGCCAGCTTCGGCACAGCAGATGCGGCAGCGCTGACCGGAGCAACGAGCGTCGGACTCCCAGAGGCTAAATCACCTCAGAACGGGCACAACAAATGTTATAGAATGTTCAAGGAACGTGGCAAGCGCATGGCTCACAGCGTGAAACTGTAACAGGAAGCAATTCACGTAATAAATAAGAAATATAAATATTAAGAAATAACAAGTTATAAACAAAAGTAATGTTATAAATGCAATGGCGAGCAGAATACTTATCTTGACTGCGAACAGCAAGAAAAGAGGGCTTGTTGCTCTCAGTCAAGTTTGTGATGTTCAAACTCGATGTATGATTGGTTACTCCATTGGGATGCAACCTGGTAGTTTTGTCTCCCAGGGTTTCTGGGATTTGTAGTTTCTTGGCTGCTGTTTATTAAGGTAAGAAAAGAAATGCATAATATGAGCCTCCGGTCTTGTAATGAAATTACCAAAAGCTGAGAATAACATAAGAATTAACTACTTTGTGTTCTTTTCATGAATCACAACTAACCACATACATGGAGGAAAGAGTAAAAGTCCCCAGTAATTAGCTACTGAGTAGATTTTACATAGAGCATCAGCAGACCCCCTCACAGGGGTATACAAAAAACAAAATTCCTCACCTGGGTTTCAGTTTTGCTAAAAGATAGCTTCTGAGTAGTCTCCTAAGTAGACTGTAGACCTTCCCAACTTCAAGGAAGCTCTATATGTGTTAGAAGAATTCAGATCTAAGACAGAAAATGTAAAAATAGCGGAAAGGATAGGATGGTGTTTGCACTGTGCAAACGGCTCAAACTCAAATATCTGCTGTATCTACAGGGAGTGCAGAATTATTAGGCAAGTTGTATTTTTGAGGATTAATTTTATTATTGAACAACAACCATGTTCTCAATGAACCCAAAAAACTCATTAATATCAAAGCTGAATATTTTTGGAAGTAGTTTTTAGTTTGTTTTTAGTTTTAGCTATGTTAGGGGGATATCTGTGTGTGCAGGTGACTATTACTGTGCATAATTATTAGGCAACTTAACAAAAAACAAATATATACCCATTTCAATTATTTATTATTACCAGTGAAACCAATATAACATCTCAACATTCACAAATATACATGTCTGACATTCAAAAACAAAACAAAAACAAATCAGTGACCAATATAGCCACCTTTCTTTGCAAGGACACTCAAAAGCCTGCCATCCATGGATTCTGTCAGTGTTTTGATCTGTTCACCATCAACATTGCGTGCAGCAGCAACCACAGCCTCCCAGACACTGTTCAGAGAGGTGTACTGTTTTCCCTCCTTGTAAATCTCACATTTGATGATGGACCACAGGTTCTCAATGGGGTTCAGATCAGGTGAACAAGGAGGCCATGTCATTAGATTTCCTTCTTTTATACCCTTTCTTGCCAGCCACGCTGTGGAGTACTTGGACGCGTGTGATGGAGCATTGTCCTGCATGAAAATCATGTTTTTCTTGAAGGATGCAGACTTCTTCCTGTACCACTGCTTGAAGAAGGTGTCTACCAGGAACTGGCAGTAGGACTGGGAGTTGAGCTTGACTCCATCCTCAACCCGAAAAGGCCCCACAAGCTCATCTTTGATGATACCAGCCCAAACCAGTACTCCACCTCCACCTTGCTGGCGTCTGAGTCGGACTGGAGCTCTCTGCCCTTTACCAATCCAGCCACGGGCCCATCCATCTGGCCCATCAAGACTCACTCTCATTTCATCAGTCCATAAAACCTTAGAAAATCAGTCTTGAGATATTTCTTGGCCCAGTCTTGACGTTTCAGCTTGTGTGTCTTGTTCAGTGGTGGTCGTCTTTCAGCCTTTCTTACCTTGGCCATGTCTCTGAGTATTGCACACCTTGTGCTTTTGGGCACTCCAGTGATGTTGCAGGTCTGAAATATGGCCAAACTGGTGGCAAGTGGCATCGTGGCAGCTGCACGCTTGACTTTTCTCAGTTCATGGGCAGTTATTTTGCGCCTTGGTTTTTCCACACGCTTCTTGCGACCCTGTTGACTATTTTGAATGAAACGCTTGATTGTTCGATGATCACGCTTCAGAAGCTTTGCAATTTTAAGAGTGCTGCATCCCTCTGCAAGATATCTCACTATTTTTGACTTTTCTGAGCCTGTCAAGTCCTTCTTTTGACCCATTTTGCCAAAGGAAAGGAAGTTGCCTAATAATTATGCACACCTGATATAGGGTGTTGATGTCATTAGACCACACCCCTTCTCATTACAGAGATGCACATCACCTAATATGCTTAATTGGTAGTAGGCTTTCGAGCCTATACAGCTTGGAGTAAGACAACATGCATAAAGAGGATGATGTGGTCAAAATACTCATTTGCCTAATAATTCTGCACTCCCTGTAGTTGGATGGACTCCACTGAGGCTAAAATTGTAAATTCAGCAACCGGTCAATGACAGTGAAGCAGAATTCGGCCCACAGGAATAACAGAGAAGGGAAATTGCAAACCATGAAGGATTATTAACAAAATAGTAACATTAAAATCAAAATAGAATCAGATTAACCATAAATCAATAATCACCTGAATATTGCATGTGTAAATATTACCCAGACAATTCAAATCGGCAAATGCAAGAACAAGTTATTAAAACAGCATATACACAATTACGTTGCTATGAAGGGAAACTCCCTAGCTGTAATCTAAGACAGTGCTTAAATAGGGAAATTTAAAAGCAGTAGGTGTCAGCAAACAAAGCATCAAAATAGCATCAAATGCAGGTTCCAATCAATGAAAAGGAGAAATGTACTTGGTTTATAATGTAAATAAATGCAGCAGAAGCAAAGCAGAAATATAATGAGCATTGGGTCTTGAGGGAGGAAAATATATGTCCCCCTGCAAAGGGGGATAGGGGCAAGTTTTTCTAGCCAGGGTCTGAGCTACAAAATTAAAACATGAAATCGCCACTAAAAGATACATTACACAAGTACTAATTGATCAAGAGCCAATACAAACCACACATTCATGGTAAGCTCAGTGATGGCCTGTTTCCCATGGTTAGGACAGCATCCAGTTCCAATCTAACGCCCTATGGAGATAACAAAGAAAACGAGGACGCCATTCCCTCTGCCTTCTTCACTTCCCAAGTGCAGGAAGCTAACATTCAGGAAATTTAATTAAAGCCAACGACCTTCACCTACAATTTAGTAAAAATATTTCTGACTATCGAGATCATGGTAGCACGGGGAGCCGAAACAAGAGAAAGATTATGCACAGCAAGGAAAAATACATCTAATTTAAAATGGAGTCAGGGCACACATGCCCACCCATGTCAATGTTAAGATGCATATATTCCAGTTATAGCAAACTTGAAAACATGTGAATTACTTGTTTCACTAAATATGTGTAAAATAACGTGCACTCATATAAGTAATGATTAAAAAGTTCTCATATTACTAAGTGCAAATAAATGATGATGAAGTTGTGTCACTATTGTACATTGTTTTCAGGGGGTCCCATGAAGGAAATCCAGCTAAATTCCATTATTCTGCTGAAAATGTGAATAGAACAGCACTGAATTAATTGTGCAGAATGTATTTTTTTGTTCTTAAAAGTATATTGGAAGTTAGTTTAAAGATCTAGCTGCTTTGCACTATAATTATGGAGTTCTGTGAGCCTCAGTGTGCGGTATGCCTATTTTACTGACATCCTATACAATCCTTTCAGCTTATGACTGCCTGAGTCTCTCTACAAGAGTTAGACCGTCCAGTTTTAAGTTGTGTCTAATTCTATTTAAATCTATTTCTATTTCTCTCCTGACCATGGACTTCTCTTTACAGCTCTGTATTTGAAAACCGATCTATATGGTTCATAAAAATATGTGTTCTTCCATTTCTCTTGGGTAGTTCCATTTGCCCAGGCGTATCTTTTTCAAATAACGAGTCTAAACTCAGTTCCTTTAGGATAGGCGGTACTCTCACTGCTCATCCTCCCAGTGCCCAAGCAGGTCTGGCAATGACACAGCATGTCTTTGTATGACAACCATTCCTTATGACTGATGGCAAGGAAATTTAGATTTTCCAATCCTTGGTGTCAGAAAAGCTAGATTTTATTAAGGACACGGAGGCGAGTATTATGCCAAACCTTTCTTACTTTTTTAAATAGCAGCTAAGAAATACAAATCCCAGAAACCCTTGGAAAAAAACGACAGAACGACATCAGAATGGGGCTGACCAATCACATGACGAGCCCCCTCATAACAATCTTGACTGAGAGCATCAAGTCCTCTTTTCTTGTGAAAGTCTGTCGAAAAAAGAATCCGAGAGAAACCACAAAACCACATATAGAGTCATGATAGCAGAGAGAAAATCCTTGCAGAAATCCATGAAGAGCTGAGAGGAACCAACAGATGAGCAAGATATTCCATGCGAAGATTCCAGGCCAGGAGCAGCCGGAAGTCGATCAACTGGAAGGGGTGGTATTGGTTGAAGTCGTGGCCACTGCGAAAAAGAACAGGGAGGGTTAAAGAAATGTGGTGGGATAATACTCGCATCCGTGTCTTTAATAAAATCTAGCCTTTCTGACACCAAGGCTAGGAAAATCTCAATTTTATTACAAGACCGCAGGCTCATATTATGCTTGTTTAATGCAATGAGATAACAGTGTCCAATGGATGATCAACAGGTTCACAATAGAAGGTTCTAAACGTACTAACATTTGACCAATCTGCAGATCTGAGGATATCAAGCAAACTAGCCCCTGCCCAAAAGGCACAAGAAGCTGCAGCTCCTCTTACTGAGTGGGCACCATAAGAGAGGGTAGGAACACCAGCCAAGGACATTAGCCATTTCACCCAACGAGCCATGGGGGGGGGGGGGGTTAAGACAGGTTTGTGAGGCTTTTGAAAGGAAATAAGCAATTAAGTCGAGGAGGGAATCCTGAGATCTGCAGTTCGAGAAACGTAAGTTTTCAGACAATTACCTACGCACAGTTTAGGTTGAGAAGGAAAAAAGGGATAAAGGACGGAAGACAAATTGGTCTTGGTACGTCTAAACACTTGAAAATAAACACCTAAATGAGAAAATTGAAAGGAGGAAACATCCAGAGCTTTGACATATGATACACGTTTGTTAGAAACTAAACAGAGGAGCATAGTCAATTTAGCAGACAAATGTTTCAAGGAAACTCAGCATTATCCGACCATGAGAGAAATAGACGAAGAACGGAATCAACATCCCACATGACATTGTATTTAGGGGCAGGAGGTTTTGAAAAACGTACTCACTTTAAAAGTCGGCAAACCAACAGGTGTTCCCCAACCATTCTTCCATTTACCCTGACATGTTCTGAGGAGATTGCAGATCTATAGGTATTCACTGTACGGTACGCTTTACCTTGAGAAGCTAGGGAAGCCAGAAAATGTACCACTAAGGTAACATCTGCTGGAACGGGATCGGAATTCCTGTCCACACACCAGCTACACCACACTGACGAAGCGGAGCGGTAGACTCTTGAAGTACCCGGAGCTCAGGATTGTTGAATGAACTGGATAGCCTCCTCCGAAATTCCTGGGCTTCTCCAGGAAGCCCCGAAATTCTCCAAGCTATGAGATAAAGAGAACCCTCTAGAATGAGGTTGTGGGGTTGACCCTGAGGGTTCAAGAGATGTTCGGGAAAAGGGAAAACTGGAAGGTCTGAGGAAAGTTCCAAAAGGGTCGGATACCAAGGCTGAGACTGCCAGAATGGAGTGATAAGAACTAGGGAAGAATGTTGTCTGTGGGCCTGCACCAGGACTCGAGCAATAAACAGGAAGGGGGGAGGCATACAGGAGAGAGGAAGGCAATACTTGTAGGAAAGCATCCATTGTCAAGGCTAATAGATCTGGTCTCCAACTGAAGAAAGCAGGAAGTTGAGAGTTGATCCTTGAAGTGAAGAGGTCTACAGACACAGTTCCAAAGAGAGAAGAAAGAAGCTTGAATATAGAAGGGTGAAGATGCCAATCGCTTGAGTCTTGGGTATGCCCGGAAAACCAATCTGCCACTACATTCAGCTTACCTGGGAGGTATTCTGCCTTGACCGAAATATTTCTGTGGAGACAAAACTCCCACAGACTCTTGGCCAGAAGTGCCAAAGGTTTGGATCTTGTTCCTCCTAAGCGGTTTATGTACCTTACTGCGAGTAAATTGTCCATTCTCAGAAGAACGGAACATTTTACCCTGTCTTTTGTAAAGGACTGGATGGCAAAGGAACCTGCAAGCATCTCTAAACAGTTGATGTGCAGTGAAGACTCCTGACTAGACCATGGACCCCCAGTCGAGAGTAGACCACTTCTTGTGCCCCAACCTGTCAGACTTGCATCTGATTCTAAGACAAGATCTGGGGCGGCAGAGAAAATTGTTCTCCCGTTCCAGGCGTCTAAATGACTCATCCACCATGAAAGCTCTTCCCTGGACTCTGGATCTAGGACGACCGGATCCGAGTAGGCGAGACCTTTGCAAAGGTGATGGATTTTCAACCTCTGGAGGGCCCTGTAATGAAGGGGACCGGGAAATGTGGCCTGAATGGAGGAAGAAAGAAGGCCTACCAGATGAGCTAGGGATCTGAGGGAACTGCAAGGGAGAGATAAGGCATGACAAATCTTTTTTTCATCAAAGACACCTTGTGCTGGGGACTAAAAAAGCCCAGAAACTCGAGACGTTGGGAAGGGATTAGGACAGACTTTTGAAGATTTATGAGAAATCCCAGATGTCACAGGAGGTCCCTACAAAGATTTAACTGAGTTATGAGGGAGGACTTGTCCTGTGCCATGATAAGGAAGTCATTAAGATAGACAATAAGTCTTATCCCTTGATCTCTGAGAAAGGCCACTACTGGCTTGTGGATCTTGGTGAAACACCAAGGAGCCGATGAAAGCCCAAAGGGAAGAGTTTTTAAGCTAAAAGAAAGAAGTCCCCCACTGGAACTGAAGAAACGTTCTGAAGGAGGGATGGACAGGCACCGAAAGATAGGCGTCCTGAAGATCTATTCGGACCAACCAATCGTTGTAAAGGAGGAGATCTCTGAGATAGAGAATAGTTTCCATCTTGAAATGGTGGTATACAACAAAATAGTTGAACTCCTTTAGATTTATAACTGGCCGATGTTTCTTGTTCTTCTTCTGAACTAGAAAGATAGTACTGAGAAACCCAGAGGGGTTGTAAACGACTTCTTCGATTGCCAGCTTTGTCAATAAAGATTGAACTTCGTTGTGAACCAGGAGTCTTGGGAAAAAATTCGAGGACGAGGCAGATAGGACTGACGTGGAACCTGGCACAACTCTATGCAGTAGCCTTAAATCGTCTGAATCACCCAAGGATCTGAGGTTATAGAAAGCCAAGCGTTTAAACACAAGCCCAGTCTGCCTCCTACTGGAGGAAGGCCAGAACTGGAAGTTCTTACCTGCGAGTTGGTCTCCTTTGGATCTGTATCCCCTGTTACGGCCTCCGCAGAACCGGCAGGGATAAAATCGGGGTTTGTACCCCTGGTAGAAGTCTAGGTGGTTGCCTTGGATGTAGGAGCCTCTGCCAAGGGTTTGCCCTCTTGACGAATAACGGCCGGCAAATCGACCCCTTCATTTGTCGGTCCTTCCAAAAACCCATTGGGAAAAAATCTTTTTCATTGACAAATGAGCTTTGTCCAACAAATTGAATGTAGAGACATATTTGCTCATTTCCTTGATGAAGGAATCACCAAAGATAAGGTCATCTGCATTGAGACCTTCCTCTTTGGAAGCCAAAGAGCTGAGTTTGGGGTCAATCCTGAGCAAAAGGCTTTTGTGCCGTTCCTGTGAAATATAAGCGTTGGCATTGCCTAACATACACATTGCTCATTGAGCCCAGTTTGAAAGCACCTCCGGGTCCACTTGAGTGCCCTTCATTTTGCCTCCTCTGCAAGATCAAAAATTCTAGTCAGAGGTCTAACTAGGTCTAGAAGTCTGACCTGGCAGCTCGACCAGGCATGATGAACCCCTTTTTTGGGATCCTTCCCAAATTTAGTAAAAAAATAGTAACATATTGGGATCAATAGAGGGGGTATCAGCCACCTTAAAGGGAAGGGAAGGTCTAGGACACTCTGACTTCAATTTGCTTCTAGATGTCTTAAATAGCGCATGTCTGAGGTAAAAGGAGACGTAGTCCAAAACATGATCGGAAGGAAACCATTCCGACAAATTAGGATAGTGAATTGACGTAGGGTCAAACATGGGCTCATCATCGTGATCCACCAGATCATCGGACACTAAATGAGGGGAACTCACAGAAGGAGAGATTTTACGCTTTTTCTCCAAAGGCACATCATCATATATATCGTCATTTACAGTGTCTTGTAAGACATCATCACCATCGCCTCTCGGGATGGAGGCCCAAACTTGGCAGAAACGCCTTTGGGAGGCACATCTGCGGGTGCAGCACATTTCTTTCCTCTCTTAGGAGGATTATCCTTGGGGTTCTGTAGCATTCTAGATATGGAGGCTTCTAATTTTTTTTAGATATCTGACATAGATACAGAGACAGCATGTTGGACAGAATCCTTGATAAAGGATTTTAAATTGTCCTTCATGGACTGCGTCTGTTCATCTCCAGACATAATTCTAGTGCAAAAATTAGAAAAATGGAGAAAAAAAAATGGAACTTAAACAATTAAATATAAATTTGAATTAACAAAAGTCAGGGAAAACCTGTCAAACAAGCAAAAAAAACAGAACCTGAGGGGTTAAAAATAACCTGAAAGAGGGAAGGGATTTGTCTAACCGAGAAAGGGGCTGGCTGGGGGCTTGATATGGGCAGGACCCAGGGAAACGAAAGGTAGATAGGAAAGCCCTCACCGATAGCAGCGGTGAAAGCAATGAGGGAAGCCGGCAGGCAACACCGTTCCGCTCTGTGGCACGCCTGAAAGGAAGCGGAAGAGCAAGGAACGACACGAGGTAAGAATAGCTCATAACCGAAGAAAATGAACGTTAACGAATGTTCAATTAGAGCCGCACGTGCGCAAGCATGCGCATGATAAGGGAGGACGCGCAAGAACACGCATAAAACAAAACGAAGCACGATAACAGAGCGCAAACTACCCACACATTAAAATGTATACAATAAAAGTCAAACAATTACACAGAATAAAATGGATAGAAAAACGGCGAGCAGAGTACTTATATTGACTGCGAGCAGCAAGAAAAGAGGACTTGATGCTCTCAGTCAAGATTGTTATGAGGGGGCTCGTCATGTGATTGGTCAGCCCTATTGTGATGTCGTTCTGTAGTTTTTTTCCCAGAGTTTCTGGTATTTGTAGTGCTTGGCTGCTATTTAATAAAGTAAGAAAAGTTTGGCATAATATGAGCCTCTGGTCTTGTAATAAAATCAGTCATCTACAGGGAACCAGGAAAATCCTTCCTTCTTCCTCTTCTGGTTTCTCTAAAGTGGACCCATAACTGCGAATCCCTTCCTGACTCATCTGTGCTCCCTTTAAGTGGCTCTCAGCAGTGTAGTCAGGGCTTCCGTAAATCCCAAGTGATGGTGAGCCCACCACAGTATTATTCCCCTGATACTTCATGGTTGATCAAAATGCACATTAACTGGTTTTTGCCAATCTGCATGCATCTTTATTACTTCTGGGGACTGAAATGAGGGCCCATTTGCATTTGCAAATCCCAAATCAGTTTTTGTTGATGCTGTCTTTGTATGTAACAGTTGACCTCCGTTTGTAAGCAATATTACTGAGCTTTAAAGTATGGCTATCAACTTGTAACCCTGATGCCAACATCACAAAGATGTTGAAATTGTTTCTAAATAAATTAGCACACTTTTACCCAATTGGGATGCTGACCAGGCCAAGTGATACAGATGGTATAGTGAGAGTACCTGTAGTGCACCAATCACTAGTATCGCTGGAACTCATATAATTACAACCACTGATCAATCTTGCTAAATGTGGGCATACTGAAAATGTCACTGACTCAAATATGTGATCCTCATGCATTGCCCTTTCTTAATCAACAGCTCGACCCTGTGAGTTTTCAATAAATTAATTCTGTCCTCTTGGTGCAAAGTAGAGAAACTGAAAAACTGGGATGCCTAACTGAGTTAGAGCCCTTTAAACCCCTGTAGAGAACCACAATTTAGTTTTATCCCCAGGCACAGATGTAGTGGTACATTCAGTTTGAGACTGACAATGGTATGGTGTGGGGCGAACAGGTATCCTTCAGCACTCCATTTTAAGATTTTCAGCCTGCAAGCCGGTGCATTCCTATCAGAGATGAGTTGCAGCACCCTCTCTAAAATTTGATGATATATGGCAAATGTTGGAAATGGCCCTTTTTGCAGGGTCATCCCCAATCTTTTTGCCTCCTGCCTCCTATTTTATCTGACCTGTTGATGTTGGCTTTTGAACTCTGAGCACTTTACCACTGCTAACCAGTGCTAAAGTGCATATGCTCTCTATGTAAATTGTATTGTTGATTGGCATATTTGATTTACTAGTACGTCCCTAGTAAAGTGCACTAGAGGTGCCCATGGCCTGTAGATCAAATGCTACTAGTGGGCCTGCTGCACTGGTTGTGCCACCCACATTAGTAGCTCTGTAAACGTGGCTCAGACCTGCCACTGCAGTGTCTGTGTGTGAGGTTTTGAACTGCCAATTCGACTTGGCAAGTGTACCCACTTGCTAGGCCTAAACCTTCTCTTTTCTTACATGTAAGACACCCCTAAGGTAGGCCCTAGGCCGCCCAATGGGCAGGGTGCAGTGTATGTTTAAGGTAGGACATATACTGATGTGTTTTATATGTCCTGACAGTAAAATACTGCCAAATTTGGTTTTCAGTGTTGCAAGGCCCATCCCTGTCATAGGTTAACATGAGGGCTACCTTTAAAAATGATCAAAGCGTAGATTCCCTTTGGGAGCAGATAGAAATGTGGAGTTTGGGGTCTCTGAGCCCACACTTTTGAAATACATCTTTCAGTAAAGTTGGTTTTAAGATTGTGTGTTTGAAAATGCCACTTTTAGAAAGTGGGTATTTTTTTGCTTTAACCATTTCTGTGACTCTGCCTGGTTGTGGATTCCCTGTCTGGGTCAGTTTGCCAGTTGGGCTGTTTGCACCTCTCTCTAGACAGTGACACAAAGGGAGCTGGGGTGTAGCCTACATATCTTTATGAGCATCTTTGCTAGGAGGGAGGGAAGGAGTGGTCACTCACACCTGAAAGGGCTGTGCCTGCCCTCACACAATGCAGTCTCCATCCCCCTGGTGTGTGTCTGGGGCCTGGCCTGGGCAAGGCAGGATTTCACAAACAAGAGAGACTTTTCTTTGACGTAAGCCTACTTCAAAGGGCAAAATAGGTAAAAGAAGGGCACCCAAAACCACAGAGTTTAGATCACTTCTGGAAACCAAGAGGAACCTCTGCCTGGAGAAGAGCTTAAGAGCTGAGGAAGAAGAGCTGCCCTGCCTGTGACTTTGCTTTGTGGAGCTATCCTGCAGTTGCTGCTTCTGCAAGAGGACAAAGACTGGACTTTGTGTGCCTTCCTGCTTGTGAAGAACTCTCCAAGTGCTTGAAACTGAGCTTGCCTCCTGTTGTTTAAGTCCAAGGGACAGCAAATACTTCTCTCTGCCAGCATCTGGAGCCTCTGCTGAGACTCCTGCCCTGCCAAGTGGTGCCCTATCCAGTTCCTAGTGCCTTGACAAGTGAAGCTGTTGGATCAAGGTTGGAAATCCATGCACAGATCACTGTGCAGGGAAATTTCTGAGGCAACCTCCAGGAGCGGCTAAAAGAATGACACGCCGCCGGCTCCGCTGCTGAAATTGACCCAGCGCTTGCAGCGCGGCTGTGAAATCGATGTACACGGCTGGAGAAACGACGCTCGGCATCGCTGACGGAGCCTGCAACAATGGAACGTCGCTGGATGCGGAAAAACAACACAAGCCTGCCCGGACCCGAGGTGCTTTGTCCGGATCGATGCATCTCTCTCCTGCAGGGAAAGAAACAACGCACTGCTTACCTTTTTCGATGCACACTCACCTCTGCAGGTTATTTTGACGTGACCCAGGTACATTTTCACGCTAACAGCATTAGCGTTGTGTTTAAAATCACATGAAGACTCTTTTTGGTTTTTAATTGATAACTTGACTTGTGTATGGTGGGTTTTTGACGTTTTGAATAAATATTTTCTTTTTTTCTAAATCTGTGTTGTGTCATATTATAATGTTTTCTTTGAATTACTGTGTGTTGGTACAAATACGTTACACCTAGTACTCTGAAGTTAAGCCTACTGCTCGTGCCAAGCTACCAAGGGGGTGATTTTCTTTTACCCTGACTAGAGTGAGGGTACTTGCTTGGACAGGGGGTAACCTGACTGCCAACCAAAGACCCCATTTCTAACAGCAAATCTGCAATTAGTAATGTAAAAGCATTACCGGCATAGTTACAATCAATCAATCAAGTCAATCTTTATTCGGTCAAATAATGTTATCGACCATAAAAGTAAAAATCACAGAAATACATCAAAATAAAAAGTATCCAACTATTACATAAATAGTCAAGAACAGTTCTAAATTCATTACCATTTTCACCTAAAAAACATATAAATCATTTAAGAACATTTCAAACAAAAAGCTAAAATCATATCTCATAGCAGGTCTATTACTTGATTATTATTAAAGAGCAATTTTTCTTCTTATAGATAAAGCAGTTAATAAATCATTTAGCACTTGTACGCACATTTCCATGATCAATAGACACTGACATAGTTCGAGAGAATTCTAATGAAGACTTAAGGACTATTTGTTGAAGTCCACCTGTTTTCAAGCACGCATATAGTATCATAATTACTGATGGTAAAAATATTAATCAATGGTGAGAACGGGTGAGGGTTAATCATTCAAACATTTAGTTTACTTGTCTTCTGCATAGTCATCACTATGCCATGATATATTATGGAATGATAATACTTTCCAAATATTTCCCACTTCGATCTAAGTAACTGATGTGTGAGCAACAAAAATAAATGCTTTTGAAGGTGTATTATTAAGATTCAGCAGGCTCAAGACAAAATAGGCAAGATTGCAACCACCTTCACCACATGCACCTCCGAACATTAGTTGAAAAGATTGACTTTTTCATTAGAAAAAGGAACTTTGTGCACAAGACAGAAATAATTTCTGAGGTCTGACAAAAAAAACGAATTTTGAACTTCCTGGCAAGAAACATGTTTGTGGAGTGTAACAAAGTTGTTAGTCAGAGTGGCTTCAAAACAGGTAATATATTAAGATCCAATAGATAAACCTCCGCCACCACTCAAGAAAAGCTTCCACCAGCCCTTTTCTAAAATCAAAAAATCACATCGTCAACATTCTTAACAGTACACATCTAACATTCTGAACATTACTTCTCTAAAATTATAGAAAGGATGATACCATACGTCGCCCTTCCTATAAATACAATTGTTAGAAATAATTCAGCCTAGTTGTGTCTCATGGAATAACGAAGAGGCCAGGGAGAGAAAAGGACAGCTGTCAAAGTGATGAAAGACAGTTCAGAGTTACACAAAATTAATTTAGAATTTGAACATTTCATAAACATATTGAACATAAAATATAGCACCAGAAGTTCTATATGTCTCTTCGTGTGTGAAACAGGCCCCCCAAAAAGTGGAAATCACATATAATCTTTCAGATGTACTGGTTTCTTACATATCGTGCACTCCTTCTTATGTCCATACCTTTTGGACTTTGGTATTCATGCACATTCACCATATTTTCCAACGTACTCACAGTACCGAATAGTTTAGCCACCCTCTTCAAGCTCCATATTTTATGATTTTGCTTTTGACCACATTTGTAATTGCCTTGGAGTCAGAAATTAAGAAGATAAATTACTCTTTCTGGGATTTCTAATCTTCACAGTATGCCCAACCTCAACCAGAATATTCGTGTTTGCTTTACAAACATCAAACATTTTCTATTTCACCACCATCTTCTTCATTTCTATATTTCTCCAGTCACCTCTACAGTTCTCAGCAACTAAATTCTTTCCCACATTTGAGTGGACCCATGATGGACAAAACAGTATTAGCGTTGGAGTGCAAACATCATTAATAAAAATTGTGACAAAATATAGGCCCTCATTATGACATTGGCGGTGAGTGCTAAAGTGGCGGTAATACAGCCAACAGAGACACAGGGAAGAACAACGCCGCCATGGAACCTGAACTGCAAGTATTCCTGATGATCTTCTATGTTATGCTTCACCTGGAACACCAACACTGACGAAAACGACGATGGTGAGTACAGCCGCCTAGCACACAAGGGCGGGAGCGAGGAAAACGAGAGTGACACACACACGCACGAGGCACATCCGACACACACACACCATACACACAACCAGCTGCACACAGAAAACAATTTGTCCCTGAAACATGGCAGAATAATGCAAGGACAACAGGAATGGATGAAAGTGATTGTAATCAACTCCACATCTAAAAAACGTTGTCAATGAAACAGAGATGTACACATGTACACAAAGGGACACTGCCCAATCCAATGTTCAAAGGTCCAACATGGCCACAGGGCACAGTCTAAGGCCCAACTCAAATCCTGACTTAGTACTCTGCAGAGGCATCAGTTTGCAAATGGGTAGGCACCTGTCAAAGCCCAGCTCACCTGAGTCCTTGTTCAGTTCTGATGGAGGTTGAAGACAATCCGACCCCACCCTGAAACTGCTTGTTCCAGCACACTAGTTTTTAAAACAGTGCACTAAGAACAGAAGCTCAAGGGAAGGGGGGAAGTGGATAAAATAAAATAAAGAGACAGCACCGTTCTTGCGTTTCCACTGTTGAAGTGCTGCACAAATCTGCGGCCCTCTCTGACTTCTGTAGAAACTAGTGCCTAATGAAACATAAACAAAGAACAGATAAGTACAACCTATTCCTAACTGGGTTCCTGACTATCCCTTTATTTATTAAAAATTTTCTTCTAAAAGTACCTCTTGGATCCTGGTCTCTAGTTTCCAGGTTTGGAATGTGTTACTGCTCTGGGATGTGCTTTCTATTACTCTAAAGCTTCTAAAACATTAAACAAATACCGTTATCAGAATTACCAATATCAAACATTTATCTTAATATAACTAAAGCCTAAATTCCCAATAGCAGACTCACTTTTCCCATATTTCCAGAATCTTTTATAAAACAAATACTGTACTTTTACGTCAAAATACAGCATGTCATTTTTGCAAGTCCTTGATTTACTGTTTACCTCACAAAGTTCTGCAAAGTATTCTTGTAACAAAGAGTTTGAATCACAATGTTCGTGGAAGGTATCTTGTTTCAAATTGTCTATACACGAATCCAGAAATTGTTGTCAAAGTTCTTTCAGGTAATAAAAGTTTTGCACTTACTTGTTGCTGGCAAGAGATACTGATCAGTCTAACCTTGTCTTCTATCTCTTTTGCAGGTTGCTTGTAGGAGAGAGGCTGAGGCAAGGAGGAACCGGAAACCGGAAGAAGGAAGAGCCAGCAGCTGCGCCCATTGAAGCCAATGAAAGTCTGTAGAGAGCAGGAGTGCCAGGGCCGAGGGATCTGTCCTCAGGTAAGCGGGAGGTAGACGAGCACAAGCACTGGGTGAGGCTCGGGGGCTGCCTTTTATAGACAGGGCTGGGTGTGGTCCTCACATGCTGCACATGTTCTTGAAAGGTGTGCAGAGCTGGGTGTGGTTTGAAGAGCTGGGTGTGGTCCTCACATGCTGCACATGTTCTTGAAAGGTGTGCAGAGTTTCAGTTATTATGCAAATGAGTTAAATTAACACATGGCCTAGAGCGGAGTGTTTTAAAGAAGCCTTGGTAAAAGCAAGGCCCAATGTGTAAACAAAACAGCACATTAAACAACATACACAGAAGTCTAGGGGGGGGGAAGGTGAGATAACAAGAAAGGCTTTCAATAGTAATTTTAAAAGGGAGCTATTAGAGAACCCACTAGTGCAGTGAGAGGGGACATGCTCTTTGCTATGCACAAACCCTAACAGTTGCCCCCCTCAAAGGCCCTCCTACAGGACGGGGTTTTCCTGGATTTTTTAAATAAAACCGTCTAATCAGCTGTGGGGCATGTACATATGATGCTGGTTCCCATGAATTCTCAGATTCATCATATCCTTTCCATTCTACTAAATAAAACAGACGTCCACTAATTCTGTTTGGGTCTTTCATGCTTTTCACTTCATATTCTAGATTTCCCTTAATTGGTATGGGTGGAGGTGGTGGTTCAGGTCGGGTTTTTGGATTGTACGGCTTAAGCAAGGACACATGGAATGTAGTATGTACTGGATATTCTTTTGGTAAATCTAATTTTACTGTTACCCGGTTTACTATGGCAGTTATACTAAAGGGTCCAATGAAACGTGGTTGCAGCTTTCGGGATCCCTCTATGTTTAGGTTCTTTGTGGAGAGCCATACCTTGTCACCGATTTTATACATTGGGGCCTCAGATCTGTGTTTGTCTGCTTGTCTTTTCATGCTTTCCTTGTACTTTAATAAATGTTTCCTGGCTTTGTCTTGTATGTCACCTAACCTCGTTAGTCTATCCGTTACTGTAGGTAACAGAGAATCTTCTAACAAAATGGGTATAGCTCTTGGATGATACCCCTGCAAGAAATAGAATGGTGAGCAAAGTAGAGCTGAATGCTCAGTATTATTATAAACAAACTCCGCTACAGGGAGAGCTTCCAACCATTCACTAGAATAATCAGCCAATAAACAACGTAGCGTTTGAAGTAAGGTTTGGTTCAGTCGTTCAGTCTGTCCATCTGTCTCTGGGTGGAAAGCAGTGGATAATGCCACATCTATTTTCAGTTTTTTACATAATTTTTTCCAAAATTTAGAGTTGAACTGGCTCCCTCGGTCTGACACCACTTTGCTTGGCAAACCATGTAAACGCACAATTTCCCTTATAAAAATATCAGCAAATTCTGCCGCCGTGGGTAATTTCCGTAATGGTACAAAATGTGCCATTTTAGATAAAAAATCCACTATAACCAACACTGTTGTGAAAGATTTTACAGGTGGTAAACCTACAATAAAGTCTACGCTCACAGTGTGCAAAGGTTGTTTGGGTGTTGGCATTGGTATTAACAAGCCGTCAGGGGCCTTATGAGAAGATTTATGTCTTGCACAAATTGGACAGGTAGTGACAAATTGCTTAATGTCCTTTCTTATAGTGTCCCACCAAAAGTGTTTTTGCACATTTTCCAGGGTTTTTACCCAACTAGGATGACCTGCCAACGGTGAGGCGTGATGCCAAATTATCACCTGTGTTTGTAATTCAGAGGTGGGCACTAACAGCATGTTGTCGTGATACAATAAACCTCGTTGTATTGTGTTATGGGAATCCTTTAACCAATTCTGAGGTGCTATTTGCATGTGTGCATTATATAGATCTGTGATGAAATCCTTCTGTTGTACTGGTGCCAAAAACTTTTGGGGAGGAATAATGGGTTCTCCTATTTTATCTTGTTTCATGTCTGAGGTATGTACGTATCTAGATAACACATCAGATTGAATTTGTTGTGCACCTGGTCTATAGGTTATTACAAAGTCAAATGTGCTAAAAAAAATTAACCAGCGCATCTGACGTGGTGTTAGTGCTTTAAGTGATCCAAAAAACTGTAGGTTCCTATGGTCAGAAAAGATTGTAACTGGGTACTTGGCTCCCATTAAATGGTGCCTCCATTCTGAAAAGGCTACTTTGATAGCTAGTAGTTCCCTTTCAGCCACAGTGTAATTTTGTTCAGCTGGTAATAACTTTTTGGAATAGAAGGCTATAGGATGTAACTGGCCATCTACTGCATCTCGTTGAGAGAGAACTCCTCCTAAAGCTACTTGTGAAGCATCCGCTTCAACAAAAAAAGGCAAGTCAGGATCAGGATGTTTCAGAATTGGGACTGAAGTGAACTTTTGTTTTAGGAGTTGAAAGGCGTGTGCCGCCTCATCAGTCCAAAGAAATCGTTGCCCTTTCCGCAACAAGGTAGTTATTGGGGCCGCAATGTCTGCAAAATGTGCAATAAACCTCCTATAAAAATTGGCGAAACCCAGAAATTTCTTAATATCTTTTACAGAGGATGGTTCTGGCCAATCAGCAATAGCACTGATTTTCTTTACATCCATAGTTATTCCTTGAGGTGACAGGCAGTATCCTAAAAAGTCCACCTTGCTGACATTAAAAGTACACTTTTCTAACTTAGCAAAAAGATGATTTTCTTTTAACTTTGATAATACTGCACGAACATGTTGGGTATGTTCTTCTGAGTTCTTAGAGTAAATGAGGATGTCGTCTATGTATACTATGACACAAACGTCCAGGAATTTGTGTAGGACCTCATTTATAAAGAACTGAAAGGCCGCAGGGGCATTACATAACCCAAAGGGCATTACTGTGTACTCAAATAAACCAAACTTTGTCTTGAAAGCTGTCTTCCACTCATCCCCCTCTTTTACTCGGACCAGGTGGTAAGCTCCCCGCAGATCTAGTTTAGTGTATACAGTAGAATGTCTTAATTGATCCAACAACACAGGTATTAGAGGAAGAGGATATTTATTCTTTATTGTAGCCTTATTTAGTCCTCTATAATCGATACACGCGCGCAGGGATTTATCCGGCTTCGGGATAAAAAAGAGTGGAGATGACACCGGAGATGTGGAATGACGGATGAACCCAGACTGTAGTAGGTCATCTAGGTAGGTTCTTAAGTATTTGGTTTCTTCGTCAGTCAAAGCATATACTCTGTTATTAGGTAAAGGGGCCCCTGGAATAAGATCTATACGACAGTCATAAGACCTATGTGGGGGCAGCGCACTAGCCTTTACTGGATCAAAGACATCTTTGAAGTCAGAATATTCAAGAGGGAGACTTGGTTCATCTTGTGTAACACTAGCACAGTGTAATACTGTGCTCTGTTCTGTACCTGCTTCTTGATAGCAATTGGTTCTACAGAAAGAGGAATCCAAAGTAACAGTTCTATTCACCCAATCAATTTTTGGGTTATGAGTTGTTAACCAGGGTACCCCGAGAATCAAACCAAAATTAGGAGTATCTATCAGATCAAAGCTAATCACCTCTGTGTGCCCGTTCTGACAGACCATAACAAGTGGACTTGTTTGTTTTGTGATTAATCCAGAGGTCAATTCTGACCCATCCACTGCACATACTGCTTCTGGACAAGGCTTTAGGCACATAGGAAGTCCTAAGTTTTCAGCTAACTTATTATCCACAAAATTTCCTGTCGCGCCTGAGTCTAGTAGGACAGGGAGAGAATGCCTCACTTGGGTAGTAACAATTAAAACGACCTGAATTATGAAATGTCTAGGTATGTGCGGTACCATGAAGGCTGCAGCATTAGAGGTTTGATTAAGATGTTTTCTCGAACAAGTAACCTCTCCCCTTGTCGAGCTTAATCGTTTCCCGATTCAGTTAAGGAGGTGGAGGAAACAGCACCCTTTCGTGGATTTTTAGGCTTTACTGGACATTCTCTGGCAAAGTGACCTGCCCTTCCACAATATAAACATAATTGAAGTTTTCTCCTTCTTTCTTTTTCCTCTGATGTGAGTGCACCTCTGAGTGTCCCTATTTGCATAGGCTCAGGTTCAGGGAGTTTATTATCTGGGTCTTTCTTCTCGTGTCTAATAAAAGTTAACCGTGATTCCAGTTTGTATTTATCTCCCTTTCTTTCTCCTAGTCTATGTTCTAATTTCACAACTAAATCTACAAAGTCCGAATAGTCTTCTGGCAAATCAACGATATGAGCCAGCGCGTCTTTTAACTCGTCTCTCAAACCTTTATAGAAAAGGGAGACACGCTTTTCTTCTGGCCACTGTGTCTCGGTGAGTAAACGATTAAAACTAGTGAGATAGGTCAATAAATCCTTGTTACCTTGTTTAAGATTTAAAAGCTCATTATCACTTGCCTGCATGAAAGTGTGTTTTGCAAAAAGGCTGGTCATGGTACGTTTAAATTGATTCCAATTATGGAGGATGGGATCATCTCTCTCCACGAAAGGAATTGACCAATTGGCTGCTGTGCCACCCAAATAAGACAAGACGAATGCCACTTTCGTAGCATCAGTAGGGAACTGTTGTGGCTTACAAACGAAGTGTAATTGACATTGATTGATAAAAACATGGAATTTGTTACTATCTCCATGAAAACGTTCAGGTGCTGCTAAGGGCACAGCATTAGGAAGATTAACAGCGACCTCAACTGGGGGAGGCAAAGTTGTATGTTTTGATGGCGCCCCTGTCTCTGAGGAGGTTTTAAACAAAGGCGTAAAAGCTGTGTTCCACTGAGATACCCTAAATTTATACCTGCTTAAATCCTGTTTTAAAGAGGTATTCTCCATCTTTAATCTCTCTATTTCCTCTTGCATATGTTGCAAGATGCCAGACACTGATTCATTATGAACCAAATCCTCATTTAGGGCCTGCGCCATATCCGTGACGTCAATGCCCTCTATTTCTTCCCCGACATTCATCGTCCACCAGAACTGAATTTTGTAAAAAAAATGTTAAGGCTTGTGCTTCTGTCAAAGCCCAGCTCACCTGAGTCCTTGTTCAGTTCTGATGGAGGTTGAAGACAATCCGACCCCACCCTGAAACTGCTTGTTCCAGCACACTAGTTTTTAAAACAGTGCACTAAGAACAGAAGCTCAAGGGAAGGGGGGAAGTGGATAAAATAAAATAAAGAGACAACACCGTTCTTGCGTTTCCACTGTTGAAGTGCTGCACAAATCTGCGGCCCTCTCTGACTTCTGTAGAAACGAGTGCCTAATGAAACATAAACAAAGAACAGATAAGTACAACCTATTCCTAACTGGGTTCCTGACTATCCCTTTATTTATTAAAAAATTTCTTCTAAAAGTACCTCTTGGATCCTGGTCTCTAGTTTCCAGGTTTGGAATGTGTTACTGCTCTGGGGTGTGCTTTCTATTACTCTAAAGCTTCTAAAACATTAAACAAATACCGTTATCAGAATTACCAATATCAAACATTTATCTTAATATAACTAAAGCCTAAATTCCCAATAGCAGACTCACTTTTCCCATATTTCCAGAATCTTTCATAAAACAAATACTGTACTTTTACGTCAAAATACAGCATGTAATTTGTGCAAGTCCTTGATTTACTGTTTGCCTCACAAAGTTCCGCAAAGTATTCTTGTAACAAAGAGTTTGAATCACAATGTTCGTGGAAGGTATCTTGTTTCAAATTGTCTATACACGAATCCAGAAATTGTTGTCAAAGTTCTTTCAGGTAATAAAAGTTTTGCACTTACTTGTTGCTGGCAAGAGATACTGATCAGTCTAACCTTGTCTTCTTTCTCTTTTGCAGGTTGCTTGTAGGAGAGAGGCTGAGGCAAGGAGGAACCGGAAACCGGAAGAAGGAAGAGCCAGCAGCTGCGCCCATTGAAGCCAATGAAAGTCTGTAGAGAGCAGGAGTGCCAGCGCCGAGGGATCTGTCCTCAGGTAAGCGGGAGGTAGACGAGCACAAGCACTGGGTGAGGCTCGGGGGCTGCCTTTTATAGACAGGGCTGGGTGTGGTCCTCACATGCTGCACATGTTCTTCAAAGGTGTGCAGAGCTGGGTGTGGTTTGAAGAGCTGGGTGTGGTCCTCACATGCTGCACATGTTCTTGAAATGTGTGCAGAGTTTCAGTTATTATGCAAATGAGTTAAATTAACACATGGCCTAGAGCGGAGTGTTTTAAAGAAGCCTTGGTAAAAGCAAGGACCAATGTGCAAACAAAACAGCACATTAAACAACATACACAGAAGCAGGGGGGGGGGGGAGGTGAGATAACAAGAAAGGCTTTCAATAGTAAGTTTAAAAGGGAGCTATTACAGAACCCACTAGTGCAGTGAGAGGGGACATGCTCTTTGCTGTGCACAAACCCTAACAGCACCTCAGGGGGATGGGGGGCACCTCAGTCGGATGCGGAAACAAGACCACTGGTTATGGATGGAGCTCTATGCCCAATGCTCTGTCCTGGGGAGTGCAAGGTCACAGTCTCTGGAGTGGGCGACTTTTCCACTGGTTCTGGATGGGGCTTCAAGCCCAATGCTCTGTCCTGGGGAGTGCAAGGCCACAGTCTCTGGAGTGGGTGACTTTCCCACTGGTTCTGAAGGTGGCAACTTGCCCATTGCTTTGTCCTAGGGATTGCAAGACCACAGTCTCTCAGGTGGGTGACTTTCCCACTGGTTCTGGAGGGGGCTCCATGCCCATTGCTCTGTCCTGGGGAGTGCAAGACCACAGTCTCTCAGGTGGGTGACTTTTCCACTGGTTCTGGATGGGACAACTTGCCCATTGCTCTGACCTGGAGAGTGCAAGGCCACAGTTTCTGGAGTTGGTGACTTTCCCACTGGTTCTGGATGCGGCTCCATGCCCATTGCTCTGTCGTGGGGAGTGCAAGGCCACAGTCTCTCAGGTGGGTGGCTTTCCCACTGGTTCTGCAGGAGGTAACTTGCTCAATGCTCCGTCCTGGGGAGTGCAAGGCCACAGTCTCTCAGGTGGGTGACTTTCCCACTGGTTCTAGAGAGGAAAACTTGCCCATTGCTCTGTCCTGGAGAGTGCAAGGCCACAGTCTCTGAAGTGGGTGACTTTCCCACTGGTTCTGGAGGGGGCAACTCATACAGCAGCCCCTAGAGGGTGACTTACATGGCGTCCGCTGGCAGTGACGGCTGAAGTGTGTTGGCGGATGGAGGTGTCTCCTGTGCAGCCTCTGCAGTTGCTGATGGCTGCAGTGTCGTGGTGGATGGAGGAGCCTCCTAGGCAGCCTCTGCAGTTGCTGATGGCTGCAGTGTTGTGGTGGATGAGGAGCCTCCTGGGCAGCCTCTGTAATTGTTGATGGCTGCAATTCATCAGCTGGTGGTGGGGGCCCTGTGACAGCTGGTGGTGGTGGAGGTGTCACCCTGGCAGCCTCTGCCGGAGTAGAGGGATTCATCTCCTCCATTATATGGGGCGTGGATTCCTAACCCTTCCTGGCAGGGGTGGATGGCCCCTCCCCCTTCTTGGATGGAGGTGCAGGATCCTTCCTCTTGTTGCCTGGCGGTGCAGGCTCCTTCCCCTTCTTGCCTGTAGGTGCAGCCTCCTTCCCCTTCTTCGATGGAGGTGTGGTATCCTTAACACCACAACTAGGTGGTGCTACCACTGTCCCCGTGGACAGTTTGGCTGAGGTGCTGGGTTGAGTCTTTGGTATCCTGCTCATATGGGCAGGATAGGGGGGAGGGAAGAGGTCAAGTTGGGAAAGAAAAAGCTTTTTAGGGACGGTGGGGCAGGAGGAGTGGTGGGAGTGCAGGTTGAGGGAGTAGTTGTAGGAGGTGTATGTCTGCTGGATTTGGGTGCAGGTGCATGGGCTATATGCTGATGTGAGGTGGATGGCTGTTGGGTGTGAGAGTGCTTGCATTTGTGTCCTCTAGGAGGGGGGGACAGACAGGGTGGGAGAGGACAGAGGGAATGCGTGCATGGCTGTTGTGGAGGTGTCTGCCAGTGAGGTGTGTGTTCTGCTTGGTGTGGTGAATCTGGTGGTGGGTGTTGATGTAGTGCAGGCAGGTTTGAGTGTGTTTTTAACTGGGAGGGAGGTGGAAGAGAAGGAGGAGGGGGAGACAGTAGGGGCAGTGGATGGTGTCACGTCTGCAACTATGGTGTTTGCATGAGTGCTTGTGGGATGAAGTGTGGTGCTTGTGTGTGCCTGTGGCACTCTTGGGTGTTGTCTTGTGTGCATGCTCGTCTGTATGTGTGCCTGGGATGGGTTGGGGTTAAGGAGAATGGGACGGGGAAGTGGAAGTTGGAGGGGGGACGGTAGAAACAGGGACAATTGCGCTGCCATCAGAGAGGAGGCCAGAGCCTGAAGCGATCTCTGTTGCGCCACCAATCCACTGTGAATGCCCTCCAGGAATGCACTGCATTGCTGCATCTGGGATGCCAGCCCCTGGATGGCAATCACAATGGTTGATTGCCTACAGAGATGGATCTCAGGCAGTCAATAGCCATCTCACTCAGGGCAGCAGGACTGCCTGGGGCAGGGCCTGAGGTGCAGGGGCGAAGGAGATTCCCACCCTCCTGGGTGAGTGGGCACAGACAACTCGGTGAGGGGCTGCTGGGAGGGCGGTGCTGGTACAGGGGTGGCGGCTGTACCTGCAGCTGGGATGGTCACAGAGGTGTTCGCCACCACCAGGGAGCTCCCATTGGAGGAGGTATCTGAGTCTGTGTTGTCTCCTCCAGTCTCTGCTATGATGCTCCCCTCGCCCTCTGTCCCTCTGGGTCCTTTGGCGTTGGTGGACTCTGCCTCCTGGGTCCTGTGGGATGCAGCTCCCTCTGTCACCGGTGCCCATGCTCCTCCACCAGATGATGCTAATGCACACAAGGACAGGATGACAAAACAAGATAGGGGGAAGAGAGACAAAGGAAACAGTGGGTCAATGACTGTACAAACACCACTATTGGCATACACATCACCGTCACACACAGGCAGCAGGCTTTAACACTATGCATTGCACTACCAGGGATATGGCTCATCACTAAAACAAGATGAGGACCAAACACACCGCCCACTGCAGCACTCCTGGGACCCACAATGCCCTGGCTGAAATTGGCTGCTAACAAACTAGGTTACCTGTATTTCCCATACACCCATTACCCTTTCAGATGACCCACGCTGCAATGACTGCTCTGGATTTAGGGGTACCCACTAACACATACCCACACCCGGATACCAACCCCACCAGCCAAAATTTGTAATGATACCCACTGTACTCACCTCCTTGTGGCTGCTGTGATTCCCTCAAGCGCCCATCCAGCTCAGGGTAGGCCACCACCAGTTTGCAGGCAATTAGGGAGGTCAGGGTCCGACGGGCACCCCTTCCTCATTGGGAGGCCATCCCCAGCTGGGCCTCCGCGGTCTTCCATGCCCAGCGTCTCAGGTCCTCCCACCATTTCCGACAGTGGGTTCTCTGCCTGCCATAGACCCCCAGGGTCCGCACGTCAGACAAGAGAACACCATTAAACAAACAGTCCAGCCCCTCACACAAATGGCCCATCATACCCATTTCCATCACTATTGGCACACACATAGCCCAGCGCACACCATGTACACTGCCAAAAGACATTCCCCCTCCCCTACCCCTCATCCCCCTTACACGATGCTTGCACACACAACTCCATGCATCCTTCCCACATGCATCGTGCCCAAAGTGTACTTACCTGTTGGTCTGGAGGCCCATACAGCTGCACGTACTGGGGTAGGACCCCATCCACCAGTCGCTCCAACTCCTCAGAAGTAAAGGCTGGGGCCCTTTCCCCAGACACATGGGCCATGGTAGGTTCCAGGCACAGGCCACAGCAGCACACGCAGTGTAGGTCTTCTCCTGTTTAAGGTCAGGAAACAAGTGAGGAATCAGATAGAAAATGGCGGTCAAGTCCACTGAGGTGTACACCGTCACCACCAGCGTAGATCCCCATTGGCCACTGTACTTTATAGAGCCCCATATTATCCAATGAGGAATTGCACGGCGGTGCAAGACCGCCTTCCGCCACGACGGCCAACGTCGGCGGAATTACCGCACTTCCACCTGTCCCTACATACAGGACAGGCAGTCACCATTTCGGGTTGTGGGGGGAACAGGCATATCGACAATTACTGCTTCACAGATTAGATTGGCACATACTTCACCATTAACACTGTCCCAATACAGAAGTGCACCATGTGGACTGCAGTTGTGGTTTTGTTGTTCCAGTTGTGACAGCATACTCACTCTTATGTTCCTTAGATACCTACAGCTGCGGATGGAGACATACCCCCATGTACAGACCCCTGGTGGACTTAGCTACACTGGAGGACAGGCACATTATACTCACCAATAGACTGGACAGGGCCACAATCACCGGGCTGCGTGCCCAGTTGGAGCCTGACCTGATCTCATCTATCCGTCCTCCGACTGGGATCCCCCCTCTTGTGTAAGTGCTATCAGTGCTTCATTTCCTGGCAACAGGTTCTTTCCAAGTGACAGTGGGCTTGGAAGCAAGAATGTTACAGCCCATGTTCTCAATCGTGCTGGCAAGAGTGTTGTCTGCCCTGATAAAACACATGTGCAGCTACATCGCTTTACCCCAGATGGAAGATTTGGCCACTGTGAAGGCTAGATTCTATGCAATGGGACATATCCCCAATATTATTGGGGCAACTGATGGTACACATATTGCGTTTGTCCCCCCGCCAGAATGAACAGGTGTACAGGAATCGTAAGAGTTTCCACTCACTGAATGTGCAGATGGTGTGCCTGGCAGACCAGTACATCTCCCACGTCAATGATAAGTGTCCTGGGTCGGTGCATGATACCTTTGTTCTGAGGAATAGCAGCATCCCAAATGTGACAGGCCAACTACAGAGGCACAGGGTGTGGCTAACAGGTGAGCCTTGCTCCCCACCAACTGTATGTTAGTGTATGCCTCTGGTGTTAACCCCATAGGATTGTGTGTGGCTAAATGTTGTCCTTCAATACTTGCAGGTGAGTCTGGCTACCGAAACCCATGGTGGCTGCTGACCCCTGTGAGGAATGCCAGGACAAAGGCTGAAGAATGTCTTATAACGAGGCACATGGGCGAACCAGACGGATCATCAGGAGGACCTCAGCCCCATGAAGGCCAGGTTCAGGTGCCTCCATCTGACAGGTTAATCCCTATGCTACTCACCCAAGAACATCTGCCAGATAGTAGTGGCATGCTGCATGTTGCACAACCTGGCCCTCAGACGCCATGTACCCTTTCTACAGGAGGAGGAGACAAGAGTTCCCCCTGTGGCAGTAGTAGACCTTGGTGACAGTGAGGATGAAGAGGCTGAGGATGAAGATGAGGACAGCAGAACATCAGTTATCCATCAGTACTTCCAATGATACACAGGTGGACAGTGCAACTGCACATTTCTATGACTATTGGTGTATTCTGTGCTGCTGTGGCATGATGGCATTAACTTCCTTTCACCTCTACTTACTGTCACCTATGGTTTGTCATTTTACAGATGTTGGTGATGTAACAACTGTGTACTGATGTGCTGACTACAGCCAGCCTCAGGTCATTATTTCTATGCTCTCACAATGTACAGTTCATTTGCTATGGATGTAACTGTTTCCATAAATACACGTTGTCAACACATGACATACAAGTAGTCGAGTTGTGTTCAAGGTTGTTTATTGTAGTGCTAGGAAATTTAGACGTAGGTGCAATGGAATGGGGTGATGATGGAAGAACATCTAGGGTATTGTTCCAGTCTGTTTGTAGCACAAGTCCAGTGTCTAAGGGGCCATAGGAGGGGGAGCAACAGCACTTCAAAGTGGACAAGGTGACTGAGTGGGAAACACAGGGGACAATCAGAAGAGTCTAATTTCCTGGCAGGGGTCTTGGCAAGTGTCTCTGGCTTCTGGCTGGGTCACAGGAAACATTTGCGGGGTGGTTCACCTTCTGCAGGGGGATGGATGCTGGTGGCCCGTGGGTCCTGTGTTGGGGCCTCTTGCCCACTAGCTGCAGTGGAAGTGGAGCTCTCGTCAATGGACTGGCTAGTGGTAGGGGCTCACTGCTGTTCTGTTGCCTCCCTCATGATGTTGGCCATGTCTGCCAGCACCCCTGCTACGGATTTCAGGGTGGTGTTAATGGCCTGCAAGTCCTCCCTGATACCCTGATACTGTCCCTGCTGCAGCTGCCTGTTCTCCTGCATGTTGTCACGGATCTGGCCCATCGGGTTCTTGGAAGGTCGGTAGGCTTCCAGGATCTCGGAGAGTGCCTCTTGGAGAGACGCTTCACTGGTCCTGTCCTCCCTCTGGCGCACAGCAGTCCTTCCAGTTTCCCTGTTGGTCTGTGCCTCTGTTCTATGAATGGTGTGCCCACTGCCACTGACCCCAGGTCCCTGATTGTCTTGGGGCGAGGTGTGGCCTGGGTCCCTGTACAGGTGGGCACACTGCTGATTGACATATCCTCGGGACAGAGATGTGGGTACACTGGGTGGGTGCTGTGGTGCTGGAGCCTGATGGGCGAGGCTCTGTGGTGGTCTGTGAGTGGGCCGGGGTGACCGACTGTCTAGTGGTCCCTGATGGGCCAGGTTGTTGGTCCAGATCCTGAAGTCCAGAGTTACTGTTATCACGGGAGTCATCTTCTGTTGGGGTACTGGACAGTCGTGGCACCTCCTCTCCAGTGAGATTGGCTGGGGCATCTGTGGGTATGTAAGAGATGTATTATGCTTTTGCCTGTGACATATTGTACATCCCTATCCTCCCCTCTATGGTTGCTTTCGCCCTGCCATCTTTGATTGTGTATGGTGATGTATTGTATGATTGTTAGTTCCCCTATGCTGTGCATGCTTTGGTGATGGGTGTCCACGCAGGGCTGGGAGGGCTGTCCATGCATTGGTATGGCATACAGGGCTTGGCATTGGGGTTAGTCATCTGCGTTGGTGTAGTGTGGGGATGGAGTGAAGTGATGGGAGTGAGGGTGAAGGTGTGAGATGGCATGCAGGTATGGGGGTGATAAGTGGTAATTTTTGACTTACCAGTATCCAGTCCTCCGGCTACTCCAGTGAATCCCTCAGGATGCAGAATTGCCAAGACTTGCTCCTCCCATGCTGTGAGCTGTGGGGGAGGAGGTGGGGGTCCACCGCCAGTCCCCTGTATGGCAAGCTGGTGCCTTGCTGCTATGGAATGTACCTTCCCCCGTAGGTCATTCCACCTCTTCCTGATGTTGTCTCTTGTTCTTGGATGCTGTTCCACAGCCTTCACCCTGTCCACGATTCTCTGCCATAGCTCCATCTTCCTTACAATGGATATTTGCTGTACCTGTGCTCCAAACAGCTGTGGCTCTACCCTGACAATTTCCTCCACCATGACCCTTAACTCCTCATCTGTGAAACAGGGGTGCCTTGTTGGGACATGTGTGTTGTGTGGTGTGTGTTGGTGACAGTGTGTTGAGTAATGGGTGTGTAAAGTGGTGTGTGGCTAGTTGTCTAAGTGGTCTTGGTGTCAGTCTGGTGGCAATGATTTGTATTCATAAAGAGTTGTGGGTAATGTAGATGTGTGTTTTATAGTGGTGTGGGTGTGGTGTGTGTATGAGTGTCAGGTGTGTGTTTTTCGCATTGGCCAATGTAGTGTTGTTTTGTACGTGGGTGTCCATTCAGAACGCAGCGATATGTACCGCCGTTGAACATCCGCTGAGGTGATTTGTGGGTTATAATGTGGTGGGTGTTGTTCTGTTGGCATAACGGTATTGGTGTTGGTACCGCCACTCTATCACTGACCTTTGGGCTGGCGGATTTGTGTTTTTGGTTGTATTCTGTCAGATTGGTTTGTATGTTTCATAATATGGCAAACAGATATTCGCCACCGCTGCAGTATGTTGGCGGCCGTCACCATGGTGGTAAGCGGCATTTACCGCCAAAGTCAAAATGAGGACCATAGTTTGAAATAACATTTAATAAAAGGTTGTTTGAAAATCATGTATTAATTAATAAAAACATGTAGCTGATATGGTGGACACCATAAACAACATGCATAAGTATGAAAATAACTGTCAAATTAAAACGTATCTTGTTCGTTCATAATTAAATGTACCGAAAGATGAATATTAATATGTACTAATAGGAATAATAGTTTAAATATTATCAAATGTTTTATTATTTTTGTTCTATCATTTGTTTTTAAAAGTCCTCACGTTTTGGTAATTTTCCAGAAGCAATGTTTTAAAAGTGTTAATGCTGTAAATTAATGTTCCTCTAAGCATCCCGTGTGACTTGCTCACGGTGGAAAAGTTATGTTCTTATTTTGTAACATTTGTCTGTCTTCCTGGGCTGAGAAACAATAGTCTTCAGTGCTCATGTATAACTTGCAACAATTGTATTCTACTGCAGAAACTGGTGACTGCAGTGAGAGAAGATGAGCCAATTGTGAATGGAGAAAATGAAGAAAAGATACTTCTAAAACGTGGAGAAAGCTCATTGGTTCTGAACTAAACCACACAATAGACTGACTAATAGAAGCTTAGGTAGTTGCTTTCTAGGGCTTTATTTGAATACAATTTTAATATAGCCTTAGAACCCGCCGTAGCGGGCTCTACCGGCTATTAAAGGCCCGCTCCCCGCGTTAAATGCCCGAGCCGAAGGCGAGGGCATTTAACAAGGGAGAGGGACTTTAATAGCCGGCAGAGCCCGCTACGGCGGGTTCTAAGGCTATTAGAACATTCTGCCACATAGGGCACAATGTTCTATTAAAAAAAAAAAATTCACGGAGCCCGAGGGGATTTAAATCCCCTCGGGGTCCGTGAGGCTTTGTTCACAGCTGCTGCTGTGAACAAAGCGAACATTGGAATGTTGGTGCTGCGGGCTTTTACCAGCCAGTAAAAGCCCGCAGCACTCCATTGTTTTCAATGGAGCCCCCAGCATTCCAATGTTCTAATATATTTTAATATATAATACAATTTAGGTATTATAAGTTCAGCTGTTCTTTTACTCTGCTAGTGATATTATGTGTTCCTGTTTCTTAGCTCTTTTGCCTATGATTCTGACAGTTCAGATCCATTAAGGCCAAGCATTACTGAACTGTGTCCTATTATGCCATTGCACAATGAAGAAGCAGATTTTTATGTTTTCTCCTTTTTTGAAATTCCAACCATTATTTTGGTTAGCGCCATAATCATATCTTTTCCAAATTAATTATTGTCTTATTTTCTTTTTGCAAGGAGTTCAAACATGGTTATCGAATTAGAGTAATAGTTAAGGAACCCAAATTCGAAACTTGACTGTTTCACATAATTGAGTGTAAACAATTAATCTGTGATAACTATGGGCCAGATGTAGGAAGAAAACATTTTGCGAGGTGCAAGTTGCGAGTACCAGCGACTCGCAATTTGCACCTCGCAAAATGTTATGCAGAAAGGTGTCTCAGACACCTTCTGCGACTCGCTATGGGGTCGCAAAGACCCACCTCATAAATATTTATGAGGTGGGTTGCAGTTTGCGACCCCATAGCGAGTCTAGGCACTCACGGGGATGGTGGCCTGCTGGAGACAGCAGACCACCATGTCCGTGACTGCTTTTGAATAAAGCAGTTTTTATTTTTTATTTTTGCAGCCCATTTTCCTTAAAGGAAAACGAGCTGCAAATGGAAAAAATACCGAAACCTTTTTGTTTCGTTTTTTTTCAGAGTAGGCAGTAGTCCATAGGACCACTGCCTGCTCTGAAAAAATATTTTTGTTTGCATTCACAAAGGGGAAGGGGTCCCATGGGGACCCCTTCCCGTTTGCGAATGAGTTTGTGAATGAGTTACCATCCACTTCAAGTGGATGGTAACTGCGAGTTGATTTGCGGTCACAAATCAACTCTACATCGCGATGCGGTCGCAAATAGGAAGGGCACACCCCTTCCTATTTGTGATTCGGAAACACATTTTGCGAGTCGGTAACGACTCGCAAAATGTGTTTCTGCATCGCGTGAGGCCTTTTGCGCCTCACAAACAGCGTTTTTCGCCGTTTGCGAGGTGCAAAAGGCTACCTACATCTGGCCCTAAATGTATTCTGTTTCCATCATTCATCTCTTACTGTTTTTATCCTGCCTGGTGGCTCTTGAATGTTTAATGATATTTATTCTGTCTAAGTTAGGATTCTTTAGAAGATTTGGTCAGCCTGGGTTATTTCTGTATGTTTATCATTTGGTCTTGTGTTTGATTTACGTGATCTTAGCATTGTTAATCTAAACAGTGTTAGAAATGGGGTCCCTGGTTGACAGTCAGGTTACCCCCTGTTCAAGCAAAGACCCTCACTCTAGTCAGGGTAAAAGAGAATCACCCTCAGCTAACCCCTGCTTACCCCCTTGGTAGCTTGGCAGAGCAGTAGGCTTAACCTCAGAGTGCTAGGCGTAAAGTATTTGTACCAACACACACAGTAACTCAATGAAAACACTACAAAATGACACAACACAGGTTTAGAAAAATAGGAAATATTTATCTAAACAAAACAAGACCAAAACGACAAAAATCCACCATACACAAGTCAAGTTATTAATTAAAAATCAAAAAGAGTCTTTAAGTAGTTTTAAAAACACACTAGCGCTGCTAGAGTGAAAATGTACCTGGTGTGCGTCAAAAATAACCCCGCACGGGCGGGCGTGCGTCGAAAATAACTCCGCACGGCGGTACTCGAGTCAAAAATCCAGCCGCACGATGAGTTGACGATCCAGCCGCGCAGGTTGCGATCTCCCAGCCTCCGTCAGCGATGCTGCGCGTCGTTTCTCCTGCTCCGTGCGTCGATTCTTCGGTCGCGTTTCCTGCGAGCGTCGTTTCTCAGCCGCGGAGCTGGCGGCGCGTCGTTTTTCAGCCGCCGATCGGATTCGCGTCGATCTTTTCCCCGCACGGCGCTCTGTGCGTGGATTTTCTTGTCTTTAGGCTGCCAGCTTCTCCTTTCAGGGTCCCAGGAACTGGATGGGCACCACAGGGCAGAGTAGGAGTCTCTCCAGAGGCTCCAGGTGCTGGCAGAGAGAAGTCTTTGCTGTCCCTGAGACTTCAAACAACAGGAGGCAAGCTCTAGATCAAGCCCTTGGAGATTTCTTCTCAAGATGGAAGGCACACAAAGTCCAGTCTTTGCCCTCTTACTCTGGCAGAAGCAGCACTGCAGGAAAGCTCCACAAAGCACAGTCACAGGCAGGGCAGCACTTCCTCCTCAGCTAACAGCTCTTCTTGAGGCAGAGGTTCCTCTTGATTCCAGAAGTGTTTCTAAAGTCTGTAGATTTGGGTGCCCTTCTTATACCCATTTTAGTCTTTGAAGTCACCTTTCTTCAAAGGGGACTCACACCTACTTGTGAAATCCTGCCTTGCCCAGGCAAGGCCTCAGACACACACCAGGGGGTTGGAGCCGGCATTGTTAGAGGCAGGCACAGTCCTTTCAGATGAGAGTGACCACTCCACCCCTCCCTCCTAGCAGAGATGGCTAATCAGGAAATGCAGGTTACACCCCAGCTCCCTTTGTGTCACTGTCTGGTGTGAGGTGAAAAACAACCCAACTGTCAAACTGACCCAGACAGGGAATCCACAAACAAGGCAGAGTCACAGAATGGTTTAAGCAAGAAAATGCTCACTTTCTAAAAGTGGCATTTTCAAACGCACAATCTTAAAATCAACTTTACTAAAAGATGTATTTTTAAATTGTGAGCTCAGGGACCCCAAACTCCACATGTCCATCTACTCTCTAGGGGAATCTACGCTTTAATCATATTTAAAGGTAGCCCCCATATTATCCTATGAGAGAGACAGTTCTTGCAACAGTGAAAAACGAATTTAGTAGTATTTCACTGTCAGGACATATAAACCACATTACTATATGTCCTACCTTATCCATACACTGCACCCTGCCCTTGGGGCTACCTAGGGCCTACCTTAGGGGTGCCTTACATGTAAGAAAAGGGAAGGTTTAGGCCTGGCAAGTGGGTACACTTGCCAAGTCGAATTTACAGTGTAAAAATACACACACAGACACTGCAGTGGCAGGTCTGAGACATGGTTACAGAGCTACTTATGTGGGTGGCACAACCAGTGCTGCAGGCCCACTAGTAGCATTTGATTTACAGGCCCTGGGCACCTCTAGTGCACTTTACTAGGGACTTACTAGTAAATCAAATATGCCAATCATGGATAAACCAATCACATACAATTTCACACAGAGAGCATATGCACTTTAGCACTGGTTAGCAGTGGGAAAGTGCTCAGAGTTCAAAAGCCAACAGCGACAGGTCAGAAAAAAATAGGAGGCAGCAGGCAAAAAGACTGGGAATGACCCTGCATAAGCAAAAGTCCAACACGACCCCCTACCAGCCTAAAGCCAGGGGAGAACAATCAATACCTTGATGTACTTCCCTGATTGGGGCGATAGAACAAGGACCCAGGCCCACAACAGCAGGGGCATGTTCCAGTTCTACGCCTTCCTGACTCCAGTTGGATCCCTCTGTCCATACTCTCAGGGCCCACTAAGCTAACCCATGGGGAACCCTTCTCCACATCTACAGACACCATCTGTGCAGCACCTAACTTTACTTTGCTCACAGATGAATTGCAATGGGCAGATAGTACCACCAGGGCCAACACAGTGGTGTTGCCCACTCCACCCCTGGGGTGTGACTCTTGTCCCCCCCCCCAGGGGCAACTCTGTCCACCAGGACAGCAAGCCACGGTGACCCCTGACAACTGTCAGGGATGAGAGCCCGACCTCAGGCCTCTCTAACCACTGTGACTGTGGAGAGTGGGGGGCGGTAGCCCCAGGTGCCTGGCACCCTTTGACCACTCTCTCTTCCACCAGGTCAGGGATGACACCATGAACCTGGCCTTCCAATCCAGGGTCTGTACCCTTAGATTGCACTGGGGCCAGGGGTGAGGCTCTTTCTCCCCTGTCCCTACTCTCAGGGTTCTGCACCCCCCCCTCAGGGAGAGTACCCCTTGAAGTCACACCAGGGGGGGTGATTGGGCAAACCGCCCACCCCTTCAGGTCAGGGTTTACCCCCTGCACCTGATCCTCCAGTCCAGGGTCTTTACCCACAGACTGGACCACTGCCTGGCAACCCAGGACTTCCTGGGGGGCATACCTACCCCCCACCAGGTCAGAGTTTACCCTCTGAACCTGGTCATCCAACCCAGGGTCACCACCCTGCGGTTGAACCACTGCCTGGCGCACCAGGACTTCCTTGGGAGCACACTTACCCCCCATCAGGTCAGAGTTTACCCCCTGAACCTGATCATTCAACCCAGAGTCACCGCCCTGCAGTTGAACCACTGCCTGGCACACCAGGACTTCCAGGGGGGCACACTTACCCCCCTCAAGGGACACACTGTCCCCAAGGGCCACACAAGAGTCTGTCTGGCGCAGGTCTCCTGACCTCTGCCCATCGGACAGAGTCTGGATTCCCCCCAACCCAGAAATGGTCTTACCAAGGTCATTCCTGGGGGGCTCTGCTCTCAGAGCTGACCCCTGACCCTCCAGGTTCTCCACTGGGGTCCGCAACCCCCTCTCAACCCTCTGTCTGGACTTCTGCACCCCCTCACTAGGAGTGGTACTGCCAGACACCAGAACTGGTGGGACACTGGCTACAGCCGCCCCCCCAAGTTCTCCTGACACTGTGGGGTCTCCCTCAACAGATGGCCCTATGGTACAGGCTAGGCTCCCCTCCTGGTGTTCCCTCATGGAACCCTCCAGGACCTGGGACCGGATCTCGGGCACCTTGGACCTCAGCCCATCCCCATTCCCTCTCCTCAGAGACTGGACATGGGGTCCCTCACCCATCCCACTACACTGGGACCTACCTGGGACACTACAATCCTTCCCTACCTCACCTGGTTGGGAAATACCTAGACCACTCCTCTCAGGAGCACCCCCAAATGCCTCTTCAGACTCTCTGGTACTCACCAAGAGGTCTGCCTCCATTGTAAGCTCCCTGGGGTCAGAGAACTCACACTCCACCTGGTGTTGGCATAGCTCTGGAAAATAAGGACTAGACATATGCTCTCCAGCAATTACATCACTCAGCCCCTCACATGAATTAACCAAAGTACCCTTCACCCAACCATCCAGTGACTCTGCTTTGAAAAAGCACCCCACATCACCCTCCTGAGACTGGTGAGACAGTACCTGACTGTCCCTGACACTCAACCCACACTCTTCTGGGATGTCTTCACACTCCATAACCAGGACTTCCACCTGGGGGGAACCCCTCTCCCTGTCACTCTCACCTAGAGTCAGTAGAGTGTCCTTCCCACCAGTAGGAATATGACTCCCCATGCCAGTTCCCCAATCCACCTCAGGGACCCTGTGCATCACTGGAGCTACCTCATACCCCTGAACCTCCTGGTGTGTGTTAACTCCCTCCTTCAAGTAGGGCACCACATCTCTGGGCATGTGCATTTCTTCAGCAGCACTAGATATAAAATTGTTGCTGCCACCATTCCACCTGGATTCAGCACTCATGACTTCCAGCGGTTTCAATTTAAACTTGTAAGCATAAATCATCCTTTGTATCTCGAAGTCCCTTTCCCACTTGCCATACTCCCTTTGCATCCTCAACTTTTCTGCCTCCAACCGGCGAACCCTTTCTGCCTGTCTGTCCTGCACATCTTTAGGAGTCAGACCCTTAGACGACACCCTGCTACCCCTCCTGGGGACCCTCCCCCCAGGCGTAACAGGTACCTCCAATACACCACTGTGTATCCTCTGCACTTCCCCACCCACATTCTCCTCCTCTGTGTGCCCTCCAGCCTTCTTGATTGTCACCCCGGCCCTCTGTGCCTTTTGCAGCTCCCCCTCCCTGGTGGAGCTCTTAGTGGGACAGTCAAGATCTTTAAGGAACTGTTTCAATTGAGCAACTGAGTACTCCTTCAGTTTCTCCATTTCAAACACAGCTCCAGCTGTTGCATCTCCAGATTGAGACATGATGGTCACAAGTGCAAAGTTCCAAAGGCAGAAAATAAGTTCCCAATGAAGTAAAAAGAATCAGTCAAGGGATCATCAAAATCATGGAAGTAGAACAAAAAGGAGTCCTTAAGAGAAAAAGCAAAAGATCACCAAACAAGTAGTATGTGGTCACGTAGTGGTCTGAGATCAAACCAGTAGTGTACACTTAATCACTGTATGTCAGGCACAAATACAAGTCCAAATCCCGACCGCTGATCACCAATGTTAGAAATGGGGTCCCTGGTTGACAGTCGGGTTACCCCCTGTTCAAGCAAAGACCCTCACTCTAGTCAGGGTAAAAGAGAATCACCCTCAGCTAACCCCTGCTTACCCCCTTGGTAGCTTGGCAGAGCAGTAGGCTTAACCTCAGAGTGCTAGGCGTGAAGTATTTGTACCAACACACACAGTAACTCAATGAAAACACTACAAAATGACACAACACAGGTTTAGAAAAATAGGAAATATTTATCTAAACAAAACAAGACCAAAACGACAAAAATCCACCATACACAAGTCAAGTTATTAATTAAAAATCAAAAAGAGTCTTTAAGTAGTTTTAAAAACACACTAGCGCTGCTAGAGTGAAAATGTACCTGGTGTGCATCAAAAATAACCCCGCACGGGCGGGCGTGCGTCGAAAATAACTCCGCACGGCGGTACTCGAGTCAAAAATCCAGCCGCACGATGAGTTGACGATCCAGCCGCGCAGGTTGCGATCTCCCAGCCTCCGTCAGCGATGCTGCGCGTCGTTTCTCCTGCTCCGTGCGTCGATTCTTCGGTCGCGTTTCCTGCGAGCGTCGTTTCTCAGCCGCGGAGCTGGCGGCGCGTCGTTTTTCAGCCGCCGATCGGATTCGCGTCGATCTTTTCCCCGCACGGCGCTCTGTGCGTGGATTTTCTTGTCTTTAGGCTGCCAGCTTCTCCTTTCAGGGTCCCAGGAACTGGATGGGCACCACAGGGCAGAGTAGGAGTCTCTCCAGAGGCTCCAGGTGCTGGCAGAGAGAAGTCTTTGCTGTCCCTGAGACTTCAAACAACAGGAGGCAAGCTCTAGATCAAGCCCTTGGAGATTTCTTCTCAAGATGGAAGGCACACAAAGTCCAGTCTTTGCCCTCTTACTCTGGCAGAAGCAGCACTGCAGGAAAGCTCCACAAAGCACAGTCACAGGCAGGGCAGCACTTCCTCCTCAGCTAACAGCTCTTCTCCAGGCAGAGGTTCCTCTTGATTCCAGAAGTGTTTCTAAAGTCTGTAGATTTGGGTGCCTTTCTTATACCCATTTTAGTCTTTGAAGTCACCTTTCTTCAAAGGGGACTCACACCTACTTGTGAAATCCTGCCTTGCCCAGGCAAGGCCTCAGACACACACCAGGGGGTTGGAGCCGGCATTGTTAGAGGCAGGCACAGTCCTTTCAGATGAGAGTGACCACTCCACCCCTCCCTCCTAGCAGAGATGGCTAATCAGGAAATGCAGGTTACACCCCAGCTCCCTTTGTGTCACTGTCTGGTGTAAGGTGAAAAACAACACAACTGTCAAACTGACCCAGACAGGGAATCCACAAACAAGGCAGAGTCACAGAATGGTTTAAGCAAGAAAATGCTCACTTTCTAAAAGTGGCATTTTCAAACGCACAATCTTAAAATCAACTTTACTAAAAGATGTATTTTTAAATTGTGAGCTCAGGGACCCCAAACTCCACATGTCCATCTACTCTCTAGGGGAATCTACGCTTTAATCATATTTAAAGGTAGCCCCCATATTATCCTATGAGAGAGACAGTTCTTGCAACAGTGAAAAACGAATTTAGTAGTATTTCACTGTCAGGACATATAAACCACATTACTATATGTCCTACCTTATCCATACACTGCACCCTGCCCTTGGGGCTACCTAGGGCCTACCTTAGGGGTGCCTTACATGTAAGAAAAGGGAAGGTTTAGGCCTGGCAAGTGGGTACACTTGCCAAGTCGAATTTACAGTGTAAAAATACACACACAGACACTGCAGTGGCAGGTCTGAGACATGATTACAGAGCTACTTATGTGGGTGGCACAACCAGTGCTGCAGGCCCACTAGTAGCATTTGATTTACAGGCCCTGGGCACCTCTAGTGCACTTTACTAGGGACTTACTAGTAAATCAAATATGCCAATCATGGATAAACCAATCACATACAATTTCACACAGAGAGCATATGCACTTTAGCACTGGTTAGCAATGGGAAAGTGCTCAGAGTTCAAAAGCCAACAGCGACAGGTCAGAAAAAAATAGGAGGCAGGAGGCAAAAAGACTGGGGATGACCCTGCATAAGCAAAAGTCCAACAAACAGCAATACATTTTGAACTTTATTAAACTGGCCTGGTGATTGATGGCCACATAGGTCATGGTGCGTATAAAGTTACTGACTCCAAATTGAAAGTGATATTTATTTGATTGGATATTGTTAATGCTGATTGCTAGGATGGTATCTCACTTCTATCTGAGTCCAAGGATTTGTGTCAGCTTTAAAGATAATTTATGGTTACCATATATGTGTCACCTTATAAATAAATTATCGAAAGAAATATAAAGCACAGGCTCCCAGTCGGCCTGGGAACGCCCCGGCTGGGTGCTCTCAGACAATCATAATGCTGCTCTGAGCAGCGTCAGAATTGACCGCAGGACAGGTAGGGAGCCTGTGCCTGTTAAGAGGACGGAGGAGCGGCGGCGCAATGCTAAGGTACGTTTTTTTACATTAATCTTTTTCTATGAATAATATTCCTCCAGCCATACACCGCCCGCCGCGCAACCCGCGACTGTCCAGAAACAATAGTCTTCAGGGCTCATCTATAACCTGCAACAATTGTATTCTACTGCAGAAATTCTCAATCGTGAATGGAGAAAATGAAGAAAAGATACTTCTAAAACAGGGAGAAAAGCTAATTGGTTCTGACCTAAACCATCCTATAGACTGACTAATAAAAGCTTAGCTAATTGCTTTTTAGGACTTTAATATAACAACATTTAGGTTTTGTAAGTTCAGTCGTTCTTTAACTCTGTTAGTAAAATGATGTGTTCCTGTTGCTTAGCTCTTTGCCTATGATTCTGACAGTTCAGATTCATTAAGGCCAAACATTACTGAACTGTTCCCTATTATGCCATTGCCCAATGAAGAAGACCAGAAGGTGCTCCACTGATGAAGACATCGCTGCTTGCTGATCCATGTAGCAGAGGTATAACCAAGTGTGCATTTGTCTTTCTTGCAGATTTTTATGTTTTCTCCTTTTAGAAATTGCAACCCTTATCTTGGTTATCGCCATAATCATATGTTTTCAAAATTAATTATTGTCTTCTTTCCCTTTGCATGGAGCCCAAACATGCTTATTGAATTAGAGTAATAGTTAAGGATGCCAAATTCTAAATTTGAGTGTTTCACATAATTGATTGTAAACAATTCATCTGTGATAACTAACTGTATTCTGTTTCCATCATTCATCAGCTACTGTTATTATTCTGCATAGTGGTTCTTGAATGGTTAATGATAAAAATTCTGTCTAAGTTAAGATTCTTTAGATGAGATGATTTGGTCAGCCTGTGTTATTCCTGTATGTTTATCATTTGGTCTTGCATTTTATTTACATGATATTAGCATTGTTAATCTAAAGGGCAATAAATGTTTGAACTTTATTAAATTGGTGTACTGATTCATGGTCACATAGGTCATGGTGTCTTTAAAATTACTGACTCCAAATTGAATGATGTTCCTTTGATTTGATATTGTTAATGCTGATTGTTAGGTTGATATCTCCCTCCTATCTGAGTCCAAAAATTTGTGTCGACCTCTAAGGGTAATTGATGGCTACCCTATACGTGTCACGTTATAAAACAATTATCAAAAGAAATATAATGCTGGACACGCCCACGAATTTGGTAGCGGAGGATGGTTACATTTCAGTATGAGGGTATGATTTGACGATTTAGTCTCATTTGATGTCATTTAGAAAGAATTAGGAGATTTGGTTTTACCAGTGCTTGTTGACATTTTGAAATTTTGAAATTTGGCTTTGCCAATGCTTGTTTGGATTCAATTTGGTTTTGCCAATGCTTGTTTGAAGATGTTTCTAGTGTTCCGAGTGTGATTTGTGGTTGAGATTTAGCAAATCGCAGGTGAATTGGGATGTTTGAGACAAGTAGGGAGTTTGCATACTCCAATGTAGTTTGTTAGGGAATGTGCATACTCCAAAGGGTGTATGTAGGGAGGTTGCCGTAGTTCAATTAGGTGTGGTGAAATGTGCTCAAAAATTGCCCACATAGTTGCTGGTATACGGACCCTGCGTGGTCTAACACTCAGGAGTATTCATTACTGTACAAGTGTAGCAGAGACTTGGTTGTTGTTGTTGTAACTTGTCTGTTTGGTTGGTCAATCAGGTGTGGTCGACCAATAGTATTCCTAGAGTGTGTTTTAAAGGGAGTGTTAGTTTGACAGTTATTGGTGATTCCTAAATGCACAGGAAGGATCTAGTATTAGTCAAGGGTGAAATTTGCTAGTCAAATTTTACTTACAAATCGGAGAAGTAGTTGTCAGAGCTAAAATCTGCAATCAAAATATTTGTGAAGCTTCCAGAGTGATTGTGTCCCCTACCTGTGGTAAGCAGACACGTTGGTGTGTTGAATTTTCTTTAGTGCTCGCAATATGTGCATGAGTTTCATGTCAATTGAGTTTTGGAAGGCGAATCCACAAGACTTTGTCAGCCGCTGTGCGTGTGAGTTTGACATCACTAGGTTCGCGTTGGGGTAGGTTGGTTGGTGAAAAGGAGTGGTGAATGGATTGGTGGACAACCGTGAAGCGTTATTGGTTGAGAGAGGCAAGCAAAAAGGATATGGGGATTGAATTACTTCCTGTTTTGAATTCAAATCGTGGTTTTAAGCCCAATTGAAGAAAAATTGAATTTTTCAAAGCGTTAAAGTAGGAGAAATTGCCACACCAGAAGGTACATCTGCATTTATCATAATTGATGAGAAAGGTACAGCAGCATGTATTTGGTTGAAACAATGATGCAAAATCACAGAGAAGGAAGGGAGCTCATCATTTTCTGCCAAAGGAACTTTTAATAAGAGAATATTAGAGAATGTGAGCAGAGTGCTGTATGAGTTAAAACCTCCTCGTGGACCAATACAATGTGAAATTTTAGTCATTTGGGAATTAGTGGACAGTCAACAAGAGAAATTAAAATTTGAGAGGAGATTTAGAAAAGTTGAGAAGACACTATTAGAGGCAAGGTGGGACACTGAGCAAAGGTTTTGGAGAACTGAAAATTTGCAGGGAATTAAAAATGTTTTTCTCAATTACACAAGAGAAATAGATCAGTATCTGACGAAAAAAAACAAGAAAAAGAATAAGGGCTCTTCCGAAGAAGAGGAGTCGAAGTCAGATGAGGCTAGGAAATCATTGACTAATGATGATGACTGTTGGAAATGGCCTTTTTTGCAGAGTTATCCCCAAACTTTTTGCCTTCTTCCTGCTATTTTTTCGGGTCTGTGTTTTATGGTATAGTGCCTCTGGGCTCTTTACCACTGCAGATCAGTGCTAACGTGCAAGTGCTCCCTAGGTAAATTGTACTGTTGATTGGGTTATCCATAATTGGCATGTTTGATTTATTGGTAGGTCCCTTGTAAGTGCACCAGGGGTGCCAAGGGCCTGTAAATCAAATGCTACTAGTGGGCCTGCAGCACTGAGTGTGCCACCCACATAAGTAGCCCTTTAAACGTGGCTCACACCTGCTACCGCAGTGTCTGTGTGTGCAATCTTAAACTGCCAATTCGACCTGGCAAGTGTACCCACTTGCCAGGCCCAAACCTTCCCTTTCGGTACATGTAAGGCACCCCTAAGGTAGGCCCTAGGTAGCCCCATGTGCAGGTTGCAGTGTATTTAAAAGGTAGGACATGTACTGTAGGTGTGTTATACATGTCCTAATAGTGAAATACTGCCAAACTCGGGTTTCACTGTTGCAAGGCCTATCTCCCTCTTAGGTTAACATGGGGCTGCCTTTAGATAACTTTAAAGCGCACATTCGCTTCGAGGACAGATAGAAATATGGAGTTTGGTTTTTTTTTAACTCACAATTGAAAAATACATCTTTTAGTGAAGTTGGTTTTTAGATTGTGATTTTGAAAATGCCACTTTTAGAAAGAAGGCGTTTTCTTGCTTAAGCCATTTTGGGCCAGATGTAGGAAAGGATTTGCGAGTCGCAAACGGCAAAAATTGCCGTTTGCAAGTTGCAAATCGCATTTTCCTATGCAGAAATGCATTTTGCGAGTCGGGACGACTCGCAAAATGCATTTCCGAATCGCAAATAGGAAGGGGTGTTCCCTTCCTATTTGCGATTCGCAGTGGTATGCAATACCATTTGCGACCGCATATGCGGTCGCAAATGGTGTCGCAGTTACCATCCACTTGAAGTGGATGGTAACCCACTCGCAAATTGGAAGGGGTCCCCATGGGACCCCTTCCCCTTTGTGAATGGACCACAAATTATTTTTTCAGGGTAGGTAGTGGTCCAAGGGACCACTAACTGCCCTGAAAAAATACCGAAACTAAAGGTTTCGGATTTTTTTTTAAGTGCAGCTCGTTTTCCTTTAAGGAAAACGGGCTACACTTAAAAAAAAAAAAAAAACTGCTTTATTTAAAAGCAGTCACGAACATGGAGGTCTGCTGACTACAGCAGGCCTCCATGTTTGCGAGTGCCCATAGTCGGAATGGGGCCGCAATTTGCGACCCACCTCATTAATATTAATGAGGTGGGTCTTTGCGACCCCATACCGACTCGCAGACCGTTCTGCATTGCAAATTGCGACTTGCAATTTGCGAGTCGGGAGGACTCGCAAATTGCAAGTCGCAATTTGCAATTTTGCTACATCTGGCCCTACATGACTCTGCCTGTTTGTGGATTCCCCGTCTGGGTTGGTTTGACAGTTGGGCTGTTGTGAATTCCCTCTAGAGAGTGACACAAAGGGGTCTGGGGTGAAGCCTGCATATCCTGATGGGCCATCTGAGCTAGAGTGGAGGGAGGAGGGCTCGCTTACACCTGAAAGGACTGTGCCTGCCCTCACACAATGCAGTCTCCCACACCCTGGTGTGCGTCTGGGGCCTGGCCTGGACAAGGACAGATCTGGCAAACACTTGAGGCTTTGCTTTGAAGTTTGCCTACTTTAAAGGCAGAAGGGGATATAAGAAGACTTAAAAGCCCAGACTTTTAGAATCTTTCTGGAATCAAGAGGAACCTCTGCCAAGGAGAAGAGGTGAAGAGCTGGAGGAGGATTCCTGTCCCTTTGCTGTGTTGCTTTGCTGTACTGGCCTGCAGTTGCTGCTTCTGCTTGAAAAGAGTGCAAAGGTTGAACTTTGCTGTGTGTCCTGCTTGATAAAGTTCTCCAAGGGCTTGGAGTAGAGCTTGCCTCATGTTGGAAGTGTCAGGGACACCAACGACTTCAGCTTCCTCAACCTGCACCACTGTGAACTCTGTGTGTTTGTGCTGTTCAAGCGGAGAAACCACGCGCCGCTGCCAACGAAGCTGCTGGCATGCACCGTGACCTGCTGACACTGCACGGAGCTGCATTGCCCTGCTTTGTACCCCGACCCTGGTTTCACCGATGTCATCATCGAACGACTTCACCGAGCCACTGCTCGCACCGCTACCTGCGGGCCCCACACTCCGGCATCGCCTGCTCACACTGCAACCTGGGCATCCCCGAAGACGCAGCTCCTGCTGACACTGGCGCCACTGCCTGCACTGCAGGTGAGGTACACGAAGCCCCATCCCATTCCGAACCACAGCCCCGGTTCAACGATGCCAGCATCATCGACTCCAGTGTCGTCACCAGGCATCCTGCCTGCACCATGGACTGTGAACACCACTTGTGAAGGTCACGAAGCCCCGTCCCGCACCGCTGGCTTGGGCCTACCAACGAAAGCGCTTCCACAACAAAGATGCTGTTTCCTGCACTGTGACCTGGTGACACCACATGTCGCACCACCCCACTTCACAATACAGCCCTAGTCTGACCAATGCCCCTGGACACCGTCACTGAGCCGCTGCCTGCACCGTGACCTGTGGGCACCACACATCGCATTGTCCGACTTTGCACCGCAGCCCCAACGCCATCCACACCAGCGCTCCTGACTTCATCAGCCTGGAGTTCAATCTGCAAGGTGTGTGACTTCAAGGGCCCGACGGCTCCCACACGACTCCAGAACCGATACCGCAATGCCAATGACGCCACTCTCCGAAGCTCACCGCGAGGATCACGAAGCCCTGCAATTCCAAAGGTACTGTTTCTGGGTCTTCCCAACACCCAATATTTGCTCTTGTTTTATATAGATAAATATTGGCTATTTTTCTAAAACTGTTGTGGTGTCCTTTTGTAGTGTCTTCATTTATTACCATGTTTTATGTGCAAATGCTTTACACATTGCTTCTGAGATAAGCATGACTGCTCTGAGCAGGGGGTATCTGAGTAGGTATCTCCTTTATCCTGACTAGAGTGTGGGTCCCTACTTGGATAGGGTGCAAACCGACGGCCAATTTGAAAGCCCATTTCTAACAATGACTCGGATGATGATGAATTTATAATGCAGTTACTGAGAAGTCGTCCTCCACCAAATGCAGCACAAGAGACAAGTCCAGGTATTAGTACTGGTCCAAGTGCTCCAGTGCCAGTTGTAGTAACCCTGAGTCAACTGCAGGTTGCAACTAACATTCCCACTGATACAGTTACTCAGACACCTATGACTCAGGTTGAGCTAACTGTAGTGTTTCCTAAAATTCCTGTCATTATCACAGATTTCACAGATTTACCAGAAACCAATGATGGTTCAGGTGGAAACTACTCCTCGTTCAATGGCTCAAGTGCAGGTTCAGGCAATGCAGAGGGATACACCTGTATCAATATCACAGTCAAATTCTTAATTTATTCAAGAAATACAAATTTTCAATCAAGTCCAGAAGCAGTAACAGTACCTGTTACTATTGGTCTTTTTGTACCATTGTTTACTCAGGGAAATAATGAGAGAAGTGTAGAGAATATTTTTAATTCAAATGGAGAAATGGAGAGACTTGATGTTACTGCAGGAGTCATGTCTCCAATGAATCAGACGTTTAACAAGACAGGTCCACTGATTGACTTGAATTATTCTAGAACTTGAATTTGATAAAGTCAGACTTGTGTTTTTGATGACTCCAGAGACTCCATGTATTACTCCACACAATATGCTCAATGTAAAGCATAATGCTATGCTACAAGTTTTGACAGCTCAGCAGTTAACAGACTGGCTGGAAAAAATGAGTGGAGCAAAAACAAATGCCAAAGGGTAAACTCATTGAACCTGGCAAGACTTAAATTAAAACTAAATGAGATCATTGAAGGAACATGAGTTAAATAGGATTGACATATATCATGAAGATGAGTTATGTTTCATGTGTAAAAATGTTACAAACAGAGCAGGATTGGTACATCAGAAATTAGCAGAACTTGCAGAGAAATATGAAATAGAAATTGAGAAATCAAAGCCACTGAAAAGAAGTTACAGATTAGAATTTGACTCAAAGGATATTGAGAACAAGAGAATACTGGGAATGAAAATTCGTATTAAGGAACTAATTCATAATATTCAGACATGGGAAGCATTAAATAAATGGGAAGGCAGATGGGTAAAGAAAAGAGATCAGAAGAAAAAGGAGTCTGTGAATACAAATGCTGAAGTGCAGCAGACTGATAATCCAGTAAAGATATTGCCTATGAGGGAAATTCCTGGAGGGAATTATGTACATGTTCCTTGGAGCAGGAGTAATATTTTGTCATTTACAAATGGCAACCTGAAATTGAGTGAGAAACCAGTGGAATGGTACCAGCAGACAGATAGATTTGTGAAGCTCGCAAAATGCCTGTGGGAGGAGTTGAATACATTGTTATAAATAGTGGCCCCAGCTGATTTGTGGGTTGAATTCAAAAGGACTGTTGATTGGCCAACAAGAGAGCCTCCATGAGATACAGTTACAGGTGCACCATCTTCTGATGTAAGGAAGTACTATTACAAAGTGATTGAATTTTGGAAAATGAGAATTTCACCTAAAAGTATTGATTGGCAGAGAATTGATAGGACAGCACAGGAAGCAAAGGAATCAATACATGCGTATTATGACATAGGGGGTCGCCGCCCGCCAAAGTAACCCCGTCAGAACACCGCACCGCGGTCGAAAGACCGCTGCGGTGATTCTGAGATTTGCCCTGGGCTGGCGGGCGGCCGCCAAAAGGCCGCCCGCCAGCCCAGGGCAAATCAACCTTCCCACGAGGACGCCGGCTCAGAATTGAGCCGGCGTAGTGGGAAGGTGCGACAGGTGCAGTGGCACCCGTCGCGTATTTCAGTGTCTGCATAGCAGACACTGAAATACTTTGTGGGGCCCTCTTACGGGGGCCCCGCGGCACCCCCTACCGCCATCCTGTTCATGGCGGGTTTCCCGCCATGAACAGGATGGCGGTAGGGGGTGTCTGAATCCCCATGGCGGCGGAGCGCACTCCGCCGCCATGGAGGATTCCCCCGAGCAGCGGAAAGTCGGCGGGAGACCGCCGACTTTCCGCTTCTGACCGCGGCTGAACCGCCGCGGTCAGAATGCTCGAGGGAGCACCGCCAGCCTGTTGGCGGTGCTCCCGTGGTCGGTGACCCTGGCGGTCACCGGCCGCCAGGGTCAGAATGACCCCCATATTGTTGCAAGCATTTACTAATTGCAGTGGTACAGAAACAATTGAGCCCAAAGACATGATTCATTTTGTATTCAGATTTGTTGAAGGGTTGAGACCTGAAACTAGCCAGATGCTTAAGTGTCATTTGATTTGCTGGTAAACAAAGCCGGCTGATGAAGTATTATAGTTCGCTAGATGCTGTAGTGATGAGATTGAAATGAAGCAGAAGAAATTGAAGGAAAAGGTGTTGGTGATACAGATTAAAGGTGCATTTTCAGAAATGCAGGGAATTATTCTGCAGCAGGAAAACATGCAAGTATTTCAAAATCACGGACAGGCAAGAGGTAGAGGATGTGGTGGAAATGGAAATGGAAAACATGGCATTGATATGAATACTGTTCTTAATCCAAGTGATATACAGACAATGAAAAGGATAGTACCTTGTCATGCTTGAGGGGGCCTAGGGCATTGGAAACAGGAGTGTCCAATGATGGTAGAGAAGGTGCTGAAAACAATCTTTTACAAATTGGAGAGGACTGAGAGTAAGGGGTCCTACTTTAAACATCCAGAACATGAGTCCTCATGCAGATTTCTCAGCAAATGCAAAGTCCCCAATTGATGCAACAGATATAGATGCCACGTTTTCAGGTGCCACAGTCACAGCAAATGCAGCCCCAGATGCAAATTATACCAAAGCAACACATGCAGATACCTCAAACTCTAATGGCACAGTAGCAGGTGATGCTCCCTCAGCAGAACACAGGTCAAAAGGTTAATCTAAGTAGTCAGACAGTACAAAAATTCACACTTCACAGTGGGGATGAATCGAATGATGAAGTGATGAGTGAGAGTTGGGATGAAGAAGAATGTGTGTTAGCAGCTTCATGAGAAGTGGATCAAAAGGGTCCTTATGTAAATGGAAAAGTAATGAGTCATCAGGTTTCATTCCTAGTTGATCCAGGAGCTACAGCTGCACAGTGAGAACTGCTGAAGTTCTTAATGTGCCACTTTCTGGGAAAACAGTGCAGTTTGTAGGAGTTGCAAATCAATTCCTGACAAACCCAATTACTAAACCGGCTCACGTTAAAATAGGAAATTTTGAAGGGTTGCACAAATTTGTAGTCTGTGTCTCAAGTCCAGTTTTCTTATTGGGAAGAGACCTGTTATGCAAAACGAAGTGTTCAATTACCTGTACAAATGATGGAATTACTTTTCAGATGACTAGTGATGATGATGGTGATTCATCTATGCCAATTAAATGTGATTCAGCTAATGAAGAATTTCCACTGATTAGTTTCTAGCCTTCATTTACAGTGCACAATCTGCCAACTGATTTACAAGGTACAGTTATATTAAAAGTTTGGGATCTTTTTGGGAAAGACATTGGTGGGATCAAAGGAGTTGAACCAATAAAAGTCATAATCAAGCCTAATGAAGTTTTGCCGAACACTCCGCAGTATGATATGGCACCAGATGTAAATGAAGGAGTAATTCCTGTTATTGCAGATTTTGTGAAGCAGGGAGTTCTAAAAGAAGTGTTGAGTAGCCCATGTAATTCTCCTATTATGGGTTTGTGAAAACCAAGTGGGAAATTTACAATTGTTCAAGATTTGAGGAAAATGAATGACATAGTGGTCAAATGTTGTCCAGTGGTACCAAATCCAGCAGTCCTTTTGTTTCAGATCCCAGGTGGTGCAGAATGGTTCACAGTGGTGGACCTATCAGCAGCGTATTTCTCAGTTTTTCTTAGTGCCTCTTCATGAGGATAGTCAGTTTCTTTTGTGGTATAAGTTCTACAATTGTGTATATTGCTGGTATAGAATCCCACAAGGCTTTTCAGAATCTCTGTCCATATTAATTCAGGTGGTGAAAAAGAATTTAGAATCATTGGAAATGCTTTTCCAATCAGCATTACTGCAGTACATTGATGATCTTTTGGTTGCTTCAAAGACAAAGAAAGCGTGCAGGCAAGATACTATTGCTTTTCTAAATCATTTGGGAGAGAGTGGACAAAGAAAGTCCCCAGCAAAATTACAGTACTGTCAGAAAGAAGTGAAATATTTAGGTCACCAAATAGAAAAAGGTGCAAGGAAGGTGTCCAGAAAAAAAGTTACAGCTATTTTGCAAATGAATCCTCCAGTTACATAAAGAGATGTCAGGATGTTTTTGGGAATGGATTTGCATGGATTTCCAATTTTTCTGTTATTTCAAAGCCATTGCAGAAACTGCCCCACAAACATATTTCTGACCCTGTGCCTTTTGATGAAGCTTGTATGAAAGCTTTTACTGAGCTGAGAGTTTGTGCAGAGCACCAGCTGTAGGAATGCCAGACTACACAAAACCATTTATGTTGTTTTGTCATTAACATGATTTTTGTGCCCTTTGAGTTATTGTACAGGGATATGGTGGTGTAAATCATCCTGTAGCATCTTTTTCCGCTACTTTGGGCCCAGTTGCAGCAGCTTTACCTGGCTGTGTGTGGTCTGTGGCAGCGGTTGGTTTGTCGCTCACTCAATGTGAGTTCTTTAACTGTCCTGGTCCCTCACTCTGTAGAGGTTTTGCTTACTTGAACAAAGACCCAATATTTGACAAATGCACGCCTTACTCAGTATGAGCTTTTGATTTTAGCCTCTCCAAATGTTACCTTGAAGAGATATACAGTGCTTAACCTAGCAACCTTGCTCCCAGAAGACAATGTTGAAATTGAGAAACTGAAAGAAGTTGAACATGATTATCTGGGGGTTACTGAATTGTGCACGAAACACAGACCTGATATTTAAGATACTTCATTGGGGGAAAATGATAACATTGTTTTTGTTGATGGTTCCTGTCTAAGAGATAATGTGGGAACAATTAAATCTGGATGTTCTGTGTGCACAATTTCTGGTATACTCAAAGCTTCATGGCTTCAAAGAGTATTTTCGGCACAAGTATCTGAATTAGTGGCTCTTACTGGAGCATGCTGTATTTCTACACAGCTTAGAGTTACAGTTTTCACAGACAGTCAGTATGGATTTGGTGTAGTGCACAACTTCGGACAGTTGTGGACATAGAGAGGTTTCAGCACCTCTTCTGGCTCACCCATTAGAAATGGCGGTAGAATTCATGAGTTTTTACAAGCCCTACAATTACCTGAGAGGATTACTGTGTTTAAATGCAAAGCACACCAGAAATCAAATGATTTTATTTCAATAGGAAATGCTTATGCAGATCAAGTCGCAAGATTTTATGTGTTGAACTGCATCTCCTTTAATGAAGAACAGAAATAACTAAATGTTGATGAAGTAAATCCAAGTTACACATTAACCGTGATTGATACATGGGAGGAAATCAAACATTTGCAAAAAAATGCTTCGGAAGACGAAAAGAAAGGTTGGATAAAATGAAAATGTTTTGAAAGAGACAATGATTAAAAATTGGTTTTCAGATGAAGGGCAGGTGGTCTTGCCAAACTGTTTATTGACAGGGTGCTGAAGCAATTTGTCACAGATGTGTTACATGACAACAAGTTAATGTGGAGAAAAGAACAATTGTTAATTTGAGTCACATTGGAAGAGCAGGAGATCCATTCAACAGAATGCAAATGGATTTCATTTAAATGCCTGTGTGTGGTGGTCTGAGAAATGTGGTGGTGATTGTCTGTATTTTTAGTCATTGGATTGAAGCTTACCTCACACGTAGAAATGATAGTCTCACAGTAGCAAAGCTTTTACTTAGGAAGTTAATCCCTCACCTCTGGTTTCTGGCCTCTTTAGAATCAGATAGTCACTTCAATAACGAGGTGATTAAATTACTACATTCAGCCTTAAACATTGAGCAGATGTTCCACTGTAGCTGTCTGCCGGAAGCTTCTGGATTACTGGATCAAATGAATGGTACTCTGAAAGCACAACTTGCAAACTTGTGTGCAGCCACAAATCTGAAGTGGCCAGGTGGAAGCTACAGCAGTGCCGCCATCCCAAGACCAGTATCACAGTCTGCGAGCTTGTGATTGTGTGGTCGTCAGGAAGCATGTGAGAAAAACTAGTGGAACATAGGTGGAAGAGGCCCTACCAGGTCATACTTCTTACGATGACTGCTGTTAAGTGTGCTGGGATCCCAAATTGGATTCACACCAGCCACACTTGAAAAGTACCCTCCCCTCTGGAAGATTAGAAAGAGTTGTTGAGAGCACCAACAACTACTATACAGTCTCAAGAAGCAAGAAGAGAGACTGTGGAGACAGAAGCAGAGACAGTGCGAACCAGTGAAGATCCAGGTACTCCTCTAAGAGACAATGCAAACACACCTCTGAGAGATGAAAAAGAGGAACCTCTAATTCCTGAAGTTGTTCAAGCATCAGCAAACATAGCAGGAGAGTCAAGTCAGAGAAAGACTCTCCCAGAAGCAGAGAATTGGGAAGATCAGTTGAAACAAATCTCATTTCCTGAATCAGCCGAGGGTAGAGCTGAGTTGAATCAAAGTCATGCAGATTTCACTCCTCCTGAATTAGCTAGTGTTGCAAGTACATCAAGTCAACATCAAAATCCTGCTGAATCAAGAAGAGTTGTAAGTCCACTTTTGCAACTGTCAAAGAAAGCTGTGGAAAAAGAAAAGTAGCCCAAACTACAGACAAGTGAAAAGGGTTCCAGATGTGCTTTCAACTTAAAATCAAGAGGCAGACAAAACAACAAAATGAAGATCTAAGTGAAGGAGAAATAAGTGCAAATCTGAGACCAAAGAGAAAAAGAGTGGCAAGTCAAAGATACTCAGGTACTGAATGGGCGTGTTTTACAACAGTTGAGTGTCAATGTGAATTTTTCTATTTTTGTTTTGATCGTGAATTTCCAGCTCAATATTTTGGAACTTGAAATTACTTTCAAACTGAAATTTGAAACTACAGTGCCAAATGAACAAGAGCGACATTACATATTACACATGATAATCACTGTCCAGTAGACTATGATCTACTGAAAGTGACTTTGGAAATTGTTTTATTTTCAAGCTGCTAAACTGTTTTTGACAAACTTCGGGAGAAAAGTCTGAAAGCTGCTGTGAATAGTTGCAAAGAAGATTGAAGATTATTTTTGTTTTGATATTTGGCTACATAGTTAAATATTTTTCTATTTCTTTCATGTTCTGATTCTTTGCAGGTATGTATGTATATTGGTTTGGGAATTATATGTGTGATAGTAAGTTTGTTATTGATCGTGAGTATGAGAATCTCTAGCAAAGCTGAAACTAATTATACACCTTCTTTGGAGACTACTACACTTTTGAAGTTAGAAAACTTTAACAGGGATGACAAACAGGGCTTGCAATTAGACAACTCACAGAGAGAGATCTTTTTTTTATTGTTTTCTATTGCTTGCTGTATGAATATGTTGAGACAATGAATGTGAGAGAATGTTATGGTTGCATGCAGATTCCTTCAACAGTGCAGGAAGGAATTAATTACCATAGCTTCATACTACCATATGGAATCAGTTGCAGTCTTTTACTAACAAGGCTTTATAATCAAGAGTGCATACAATAGTTCTACTCTAACTTTGATTTAGTGTTGTCTTTTGTTCTGATTAACAAATATTGTGGGAGATTTCTTTGAGCCTACACTAACATTTGACATAGCTTACGCTCATAGGAATAACCTCACATGCTTGCTTTCGCCAATAGAAACATCTTTTTTAGATGAAACTGATGACAGGATATATAGACCTTGATCTAGAACTGATATTAAGTTTGTGGGAGCGAGTGAATGCAGACATGTATTTTTTTTTTAGAATACATGGGATTTTATGTTAAATGGAAAAGATCCTGTGACGCCTGGGATATATTAGATCTCTGGAAAGAATCCTTATCATTGTCTCACAAGGGGATGGTATGGGACTTGTTATTTGGTAGTTGTATTCCAAAAGATTTACCAGCTTGACAATATAGCTGACACACATAAAACGCATAGATTGCAAAGCCCAAGATCAAAAAAGAGAAACTTATTCTGAAATAATTGGAGATATATTTGGAGCAATTATTCCTTCTGTAGGAGTTTTTCTGAATGCTTTGAAAATTAGAAAGTTGTCTACTGTAATTTTATTGGATACAGAAATAGCTGCGGTCCGTTCAATGACTCTCCAGAACAGATTTGCACTGGATATACTTTTGGCAAAGGAAGGCAGAATCTGCCGGATGCTGAAAATGAAACATTGTTGCAAATACATACCTGACAATAGAAAAGGGATTAGACATTTTGTTAAGAACCTGACAGATTCAAATTCAGACTTAAAAGATTTGAAAGAGCCAGGGATATTGGGAAATAGTGGCAAAGGTGTTACTAAAGTGAAAAATTGGCTGGGTAATCTTGGCTAGGGTATTGTTGGAAAAATTTTAAAACCATTATTAATTGTGGTTGTATGTGTCATCTGTATAATCAGATTTTACAAACTGCATACTGATAAAAAGACAAAGGGTGAAAAATTAACAGAGGAGGGAAGAAAGTAAACTAGAAAAGATGAGAAGACGATACTTTCATGATTTGAGAAAAACTAAAAACTGGAGAAAACCAAGAAACAATAGATATTTTAGACAAACAAAATTTTAGACTGGCTCACAAGTGTTAATACAAGTATTAATAAGTATATTTTGTGACAACACGTATAGACGTCAGAGGAGGGATTGTTGGAGTGCAAACATCATTAATAAAAATTATGACATTAAAATATAGTGTAAAATAACATTTAATAATAGGTTGTTTGAAAATCATGTATTAATAAAAAAAACATGTAGCTGATATGGTGGACACAATAAACAACATGCATAACTATGAAAATAACTGTCAAATAAAAATGTATCCTGTTTATTCATAATTAAATGTACTGAAAGATGAATACAAATATGTACTAATAGGATTAATAGTTTAATATTATGAAATGCTTCAGTCTTCATGTTTTAGCATTGGTTTTAAAAAGGCCTCACATTTTAGTAATTTTCCAGAAGCAATGTTTTAAAAGTGTTAACGCTGCAAATTAATGTTTCTCTAAGCATCCTGTGTGACCTGCTTACTGTGGAAAAGATAATATGTACTCATAAACAATAGACTTCAGCGCTCATGTATAACTTTCAACAATTATATTCTACTGCCGAAACTGGTGACTACAGTGAGAGAAAATGAGCCTATCATGAATGGAGAAAATGAAGAAAAGATACTTCTAAAACTGGAGAAAAGCTAAGTGGTTCTGACCTAAACCATGCCATAGACTGGCCAATAGAAGCTTAGATAGTTGCTTTCTAGGACTTTATTATAACAAAATGTAAGTATTTTAAGTTCAGTTGTCCTGTTATTCTGCTGATGAAATGATGTGTTCCTATTTCTTAGCTCTTTGCCTATGATTCTGACTGTTCAGATGCATTAAAGCCAAACATTACTGAACTGTTTCCTATTATGTCATTGCCCAATGAAGAAGCAGATTATTATGTTTTCTCCTTTTAGAAATTCCAACCATTTTTTTGGTTAGCGTTATAATCATATGTTTTCCAAATTAATTATTGTGTTCTTTTCTTTTTGCATGGAGCCCAAACATGCCTATCAAATTAGAGTAATAGTTATGGATGCCAAATTCTAAATTTTACTGTTTCATATAATTGATTGTAAACAATTCATCTGTGGTAACTAAGGCCATCATTACAACATTGGCGGTAAAAACCGCTTACCGCCGTGCAGAAGACCGCCAACACACTGCCGCGGAATTCCGCCACAGCTATTATGACCCACATGTCGTAATCTGCCAAAATTCAGAGACCCACACAAGGCCGCACACCAAAGGTCAGTGATAAACTGGCGAAAACAAAACCTCCACCGTCACGCCAACAGAAATACGCCCACACTATCACGGCACACGAATCCACGCGGCGGTCTTTCAACCGCGGTATTCCATTGGCGGTACACACCGCCGCGCTAAAAATACACACACTCTTACAAAACACAGCCACATTGGACAATTCAAAACACACACACCTGATACACATACACACACCACTCCCACACACCCATTACAATATAAAACACACACCCACATCACCCACAAACCCCCACGACAAAAAATTCCGAAAGAAGGCCAGAGAGAGAGCACCAGCAAGAACAACAGCATCCACAGACACACAACACCATCACCCACAGAACTTCCACGCACCTCACACAACACACCACTACATATCAGCACACTTATCACCACACACTCCACCCCACACATCACCTACACCACCCCATGGCACGGCAAAGACACCCCAGGTTCTCGGAGGAGGAGCTGAGGGTCATGGTGGAGGAAATCGCCCGGGTAGAGCCACAGCTATTCGGAGCACAGGTGCAGCACACCTCCATAGCTAGGAAGATGGAGTTATGGCGAAGAATAGTGGACACGGTCATCGCAGTGGGACAGCACCCAAGAAATCGGGAGGACATCAGGAAGAGGTAGAACGACCTACGGGGGAAGGTGCGTTCCGTGGTATAAAGACACCACCTGGCGGTTCAGAGGACTGGCGGCGGACCCCCACCTCCTCACCCACAACTAACAACATGGGAGGAGCAGGTCTTGGCAATTCTGCATCCTGAGGGCCTCGCAGGAGTAGGTGAAGGAATGGACTCCTGCGAAGAAAAGACAAATCTTAATTATTACATCCCCCACCCTACCTGCATGCCAGCACATATCCCCACCCTCACCCTCACCCCCAGCACCCCAACTCCTCACATATGTACCCACCATCACAAACCACCCATCCCAACACCAAGCCCTGCATGCAACAACAAAGCATGGACACCCATCACTAAAGCATGCCCACTGCACATATCCATACAACCACCTAAATCATCCTCACACAAGGTCCCACACAGGAATGCAAGTACTGGGGTACACGGTCACCCACCCATTGCACACCATGACACACACAGATGTAATAACCATCTTTTTATACCCCTACAGGACCCCTACCCAACGTCACCTGACAGGAGGGTCCACACGTGTCCACACCACCAACAGAAGAGGCCCAAAGTGATGACAGCATCTCTGTCCAACTGGATCTAGATGACCAGCCCGGCCCATCGGGGACCTCTGGACAGTCGGTTCCCCTCACCCAGTCACAGGCCACCACAGACCTTCCCCCCTCTGGAAACACCAGCACAGCACCCACCCAGCGGGCCCATACCTCCGTCCCCAGGACACGCCAATCAGCTGTGTGTCCACCACTACAGGGAATCCAGGATAACCCACCACCCCAACAACAACAGGGACCTGGGGGCAGTGGTAGTGGGCACACGGTCCAGGGGATGGAGGCCCAGGAACACAGGGGAACTGGCAGGGCTGCTGTGCGACAGGGGGCGGACAGGCCAAGGGAACCCACTCTCCACGAGGCCCTCTCCTCCATCATGGGAGCATACCACCACTCCCAGGAGACGATGACAACGGTACTGGCCAAGTTTCAGGAGACCCAGCGCCTGCAGGAGGAACAGTATATGGGTTTCAGGGAGGAACTCAGAACCATCAGCTCCACCCTGGGCACCATCGTAGGGGTGCAGAAGGAAGTACTCAACACCAGGAGGGACACTGTGGCACTACAAGGGGCCCCTGACACTAGCATGGACGATGAACTGCCCACCACCTCCGCCGGCGCTAGTGGACAGGACGCCCTGCCACAGGACTACCACACCAGCACCCCACCCCCTGCAGAGGGAGAACCACCCCACAAACGGTCCCTGAGATCCAGGACAAAGACAGAGCACAATGCCAAGACCCCCGCCAAGAAATGAGACCACCCTGATTGTCATCCTACTGTCCCACTTTGTCACCCTGTCCATACATTAACTGCCCCAGCTCCACTTCCTATGCCCATTTGGGCAATGCACCCGTGAGACTAATAGACTGGACTCTGCCATGGACGTTCCTCCACCATCAACCCTCACCATTTCACTACCCCTCCAATATTGAGCACTTAAATAAACACACTTAAAGCACAAAACAATCTGGAGTCTGTCTGTGATTTCGAAATAGTGTATTGGCAATTACAGTGACAAAATACTCTTTCAATTGTAATGTCAACATAACTATGTCACACAGCTCTAGTCCATTAGAAATCTAAGCAGATGTCACACAGTGGGACCCACATCTGTGAAATCGTGAGGGAAAGTGACAACTCAGTGACCATACACTGGGTGAAAACGACACATAGTAGAGAGGTAGTAGTGTTAAAGTACATGTAGTAGGCAGGTCTGTACTATTACCTGTGTCTCACTGGAAATATTGCCCGATCACTGAGTCCCTGTTGTTCATGTCTTCTTCCTCTGCTTCCTCCTCTTCACTGTCCACAGGCTCCACAGCTGCAACAACATCGCCATCTGGACCATCCTCCTGCAGAAAAGGCACCTGTCGTCGCAAAGCCAAGTTATGAAGCATACAGCAGGACACGATGATCTGGCACACCTTCTTTGGTGAGTAGAATAGGGATCCACCAGTCATATGGAGGCACCTGAACCTGGCCTTCAGGAGGCCGAAGGTCTGCTCGATCACCCTCCTAGTTCACCCATGGGCCTCATTGTAGCGTTCCTCTGCCCTTGTCCTGGGATTCCTCACTGGGGTCAGTAGCCATGACAGGTTGGGGTAACCAGAGTCACCTGCAAATGGTGAGGGACAACTGTTAGACACGCACTAACCTGCAGGGATATCCCCAGACCCAGACAACCATTCCCACTGACTTGCCTCCAGGTGCTCACCTAATAGCCACACACGGTGCCTCTGGAGTTGACCCATCACATAAGGGATGCTGCTATTCCGCAGGTTGTAGGCGTCATGCACTGAGCCAGGGAACTTGGCATTCACATGGGAGAAGTACTGGTCTGCCAAACATACCATCTGTACATTCATAGAATGATAACTCTTCCGGTTTCTGTACACCTGTTCACTCCTGTGGGGGGGGGACCAAAGCCACATGGGTCCCATCAATGACACCTATGATGTTGGGGATGTGTCCCAGGGCATAGAAATCACCTTTCACTGTAGGCAAATCTCCATCTGAGGGAAAACGATGTAGCTCCGCATGTGTTTCAGAAGGGCAGACAACACTCTGGACAATACGTTGGAAAACATAGGCTGGGACATCCCTGATGCTATGGCCACTGTTGTTTGAAAAGACCCACTTGCAAGGAAATGGAGCACTGACAGCACCTGCACTTGATGGGGGATTCCAGTGGAATGGCGGATTGCTGACATCAGGTCGGGTTCCAACTGGGTACACAGTTCCTGGATTGTGGCACGGTCAAGCCTGTATGTGATAATCAAATGTCGCTCCTCCATTGTCGACAGGCCCACCAACTGGGGGTACACCGGAGGTTGCCGCCATCTCCTCACATGTCCCAGCGGACGGTGCCTATGAAGGACAACAGCGAGCACATAGTCAAACAACTCAGAGGTACGTACCCACAGTTCACCCAGAACACCAAACATACACAAAATGTGGCCTGCATGTGTGTTGAGTCTAGGGCTAGGTATGTGTGACACAGTTGGAAATGAAGCCATGTGGGCCCCTGAAATGGCGGCTGCCTGACCTCTAAAGTGGGACAATGGGATGTGAAGTAACTGCGCTGGCGTTGTACACCGTCATGGTAGACGGTCGAAGACCGCAGCGCAATTCTGCATTTGTTAACATTGGACCCTATGGGTCCCAGGAGCCAATGACGATGTACGCCGGCAGTGACGGTACGCACCGCCACGGATGTGACCGCCATTTAACATCTGTTCAATCACTCGATACCTGATCTTCGACATGAGAGGACCTACACTGCAAGTGCTGCTGTGACCTCGGTCTGGAAGAGACAATGGCTCGAGTGTCTGGGGAAAGGGCCACTGCCTTCACATCGGAGGAGTTGCAGAAGCTCGTGGATGGGGACCTCCCCCAGTACACGCTACTCTACGGTCCTCCAGAGAAACAGGTAAGTACACAGGGAGCATGTTGTATGGGCAATGCCTGTGCGGAGAGGGCTGGATGTAAGAAGGAAGGGGGGAGAGTGCTGCGTGCATGAAAGACAGTGAATGCATGTGCCACATGGCAAGGGTAGGGATGGGGGCCAATCACTTTGACGGTGCAGTTGGTAATAACATCTCTTTTTCTCCTGTACATTTCATGTAGGTCAGCGCCCACCAGAAAAAAGATATTTGGCGGGCCATCGCCGAGGACGTCCGCACCCTGGGGGTCTACCACAGACGGAGCACCCACTGCCGGAAAAGATGGGAGGACATTCGCCGCTGGAGCAAGAAGACATCGGAGGCTCAGCTGGGGATGGACTCCCAAAGTGGGAGGGGTGCCCGTTGCACCATGATCCCACTAATGTTCAGGATCCTGGCGGTGGCCTACCCGGAGTTGGATGGGCGTTTGAGGGCATCACAGCAGCCACAAGGGGGTGAGTACACTCTCATTCTGCTGACTTTGCGCGCAGTGGAGCTGTCTGGGTGGGGGAGGTGGGCTGTGGGTTTCCCTAGGCCAGGGCGAGTTCCGTAGGCAAGGCCCCTCCGTAAGGCAGGCCATGTGGCACCCCATCCCACCTCTGTAGAGTGACAACTACACCTAGTCATGCCCCTGTGTCATCTATGTGTGCAGATGTCGTCCATAGCCTTGTAGACCATTTCCCAGGAATTGAACAGTGGAGCCCAAGAGCGCGGCGTAGTGCAGGGGGCTTCTGTGTCTGTCGTGTCCGCCAATGGTAGCGGTAATGCATGCACTCAACATGTCTTTCTTCTGTCTCCCCCCCCTTTTTGTGGTCTCCCTGTTCTTGTGTGCATTAGCATCATCAGGCGCAGGAGCAGTGGCACCGGAGCACGAAGGAGCTGCATCCCACATGGCCCTGGAGGGCGACACTACGGAGTCTGAATTCACCAGTGTGACGGAGGGCGAGGGGAGCTCCACGGCAGGGACAGGAGCTGACACCAGCAACACAGACTCGTCCTCTGATGGAAGCTGCCTTGTGGTGGCGGCAACATCTGTGCCCCCCGCATCTACAGGTACAGCCGCCACCCCCACTACCAGCACCGCCCTCCCAGCAGCCCCTCAGCCTTTGCCCCGTGCCCGCTCACCCAGGAGGGTGGGCATCACCTTCGCCCCAGGCACCGCAGGCCCTGCCCCAGTCACCCCTGCTGCCCTCACTGTTGGGCAGTCTACCATTTTGAATGCCATCCAGGGTGTAGAGAGTCAGTTGCAACAGACGATTGCATTCCTGGAGGGCATTCATTCTGGTCAGGCGGCCCTTCAGGGAGATTTTCACACTCTGGCCTCAGCACTGATGGCAGCCATTGTCCCCGTCTCTAGCCTCCCCCTCCAACCTACTCCACCCAGACCCAATCCCCTGTACCTCAGCCTATCCCAAGCCCACCTACAGATCAACATGCACACACCTCAACACCCAAGGGAAGCTCAGGCAAACATAAGCACCACATATCCCACAGGCACTCACGCAAGCATCACACACATGCAGACATACCAACATCCACTGCCTCCACTGTGTCCCCCTCCTCCTAGTCTCCCTCCTCCCTCCCAGTCTCGTCTACACTCACACCTGCATGCACTACCTCTACAGCCACTACCTCCCTCTCCAGCACACCCACCCCCACACCCCGCTCACGTGCAGTCACCACCCCCACTACCATTCACACATCCCCTGTGTCCTCTCCCAGTGTGTCTGTGACGCACCCTCCCAAGATACACAAACGCAGGCACACACCCACCCAACAGTCATCCACCTCACGACAGCCTCCAGCGCATGCACCTTCACCCAAAGTCACCAAACGTACACCTCCTACAACCACCACCTCTTCCTCTATTCCCAAACCCCCTCCAGCTACCCGTCCCAGTGTGTCCCAAAAACTTTTCCTGTCCAACCTTGACCTCTTTCCCACACCTCCCCCACCCCGTCCGTCTCCTAGGTCCCGAACTAGCACCTCAGCCACAACATCTCCGGTACCAGTGGTGCCTGTAGTCACCGGAATCTGGAGTGCACCGGCCACCATGGCGGCCAGTGTGGCACGGAGCCACAGCACAGACAGTCCCCCACCTGTGAAGCATCAGAAGTTGGCCAGTGCCCGGTGGGGGACGGGGAAGACACCAGCCACCAAAGCTGCTCCCAGGGGTCCCGTTGGGAGTGTGGAGTCAGCTGTGACACCTTCCAAGGTGGGGAAGGGCCACAAGAAACCCGGCAAGTCTGGGAAGAGCATCACGGCGGAGAAGACCGCCATCATCCCCGATGCCCAGGAGGCCACCGCCAGGATCAGCCCAGCTGCCCAGGAGGCCACCGCCAGCACCAGCCCCGCTGGGTCATGAAGGACCGGCAGCAAAAGGACCGCTGGGCCATGAAGGACCACCAGCAAAAGCCCCGCTGGGCCATGAAGGGCAGCCAGCAAAAGCCCCGCTGGGCCATGAAGGACTGCCAGCAAAAGCCCCGATGAGCCATGAAGGACCGCCAGCAGCTGAGACCCTGCACAGGGCACCGCCATCTCAATCACCGCTGAACAGGGCACTGCCGTCTCAAGCACCGCTGAATAGGGCACCGCCGTCTCAAGCACCGCTGAACAGGGCACCGCCATTGCAAGCACCGCTGAACAGGGCACCGCCGTCTCAAGCACCGCTAGCCCCTGGTGCTCCTGGTAGAGGAGCAGGAAGACTATTGCAGGTAGAATTTGGAGTTCCTGGTCCATGGCGTCCTCGTTACTCGTGGGGTGTGTAGAGGTGAGCGTTTTCCCTTCCGGATTCCTGTTTCCACCGTGTTTTTATCCGCGGTGAATCCGCCCCGGAAAAGGTGGCGGATTGGCCTGTCATAATAGTGTGGGCGGTACATTGTCTCCCGCCTGTCTGTTGGCGGTGACCGCCAAGCTGTGTGTTTGTACCGCTGTGGCGGTCGGAGTGTTAAAGTGGCTGTCTTTGTTGGCGGTTTCCGCCACGGTTGTAATTGCAAATTTGTTACCGCCGGCCTGTTGGCGGTCTTACCGCCACTTTAACACCGACTGCCAGGGTTGTAATGACCACCTAAATGTATTCTGTTTCCATCATTTATCTGTTACTGTTATTATTCTGCATGGTGGTTCTTGAATGTTTAGTGATAAATATTCTGTCTAAGTTAGGATTCTTTAGAAGATTTGGTCAGCCTGTATTATTCCTGTATGTTTATCATTTGGTTTTGTATTGTTAATTGAAAAGGCAATAAATGTTTGAACTTTATTAAACTGGTGTGGTGATTCATGGCTACATAGGTCATGGTGCGTGTAAAGTTACTGACTCCAAATTGAAAGTGATGTTTATTTGATTTGATATTGTTAATGCTGATTGCTAGGATGGTATCTCACTCCTATCTGAGTCCAAAGATTTGTGTCAACCTCTAAGGGTAATTGATGGTTACCCTGTTCGTGTTACCTTATAAATAAATTATCAAAAGAAATATAAGGCTGAACACTCCTACATTAGCTTTCCTTTTTTGAAACTGTTCAAATGGTGTAAGTGGATTGGTTTTTCAATCTGTACACCTTCACCTTCTTCTCAAGTTTCTTCTGTCAATTCACATTAGTCGAGCCAACTCTCAGAATAGTTTATTTTGATACTTTGATGAACTTTTCCACCATCCCATTAATTTCTGGATGATACAGAGCAGTTTTTGTACATTTGGTCCCCCTTTCCAAAAGAATATCTTCCATGTTTTTACATACTAATTGAACACCATTATCTATTCATATAGTGGAAGGAAATTCTTCCCTGCTAAATATCTGATCCAGAAAATATTGACACCACGACTCCACCAAATTAGTAACTGTAACCTAAAATGTCCAATGCCACATCATCCCACGGCTCTCTGGCTAGCTTTCTGAAGACCATGGGTTGAACTCTGCACTTCAAATTCGTGTCTCTATTAGAGCATTCAACACATTCTCTCACCTACCTTTCAATCTGAATATCCACTTCCGGCTACTAATACAGTTCTCTCAAATCTCACTTTGGGTTTTGACATGTCTGGGTGACTTTCATGGGTGACGCCAACCAGATTACTCCTTAGACTGACCAGAGCGATCAATCATGTCTCTCAAAAACAACAACCAATTGTATCGTGAGAATTCATCTCTGACAGTCTAAAGATTTTACATCGGTCTTGGAGTTTGGAGTTATCTTTCTAACCTCTCTCCACACACCTCTGTCTATAGTCTTGAAATTCTCCTGCAAATCTTCTATAAGCCATTGCTCTTTTTTAACGATACCTTCCCTGATCACACATACTTCAAAGTAATCATTGTCGTCATCATTATCATTCTGGTCATCAGCCTCACTCCTTCCTACCATAAGACATGAACAACATTCAGCCAAAATATTCTTTACACCTGATTACAGATGTCACCTTAAACTGAAATTTGTGAAATGATACCACCAATCATCCAATTCTCACTGAGATAGCATCTAATTTTCTTTTCCCAAAAAGCTCATTTAAAGACCTGTGATCCATATCAACCATGATATTTTTCCCCAAACAAATGTTGTCAATTTGTATGCAACCACTGAACTGCCAAGATCTCCTTCTCTAATAATGGATAGTTTAAATCAGCACCACGTAGACCCTGAAAAATAAACAATATGGCATGCTCAACTGCATTTGAGCATTATAACAATACAGCCCCCAAACCTTTTGAAATTGCATCAGTTATTATAATGGTGTCATCATCAGACTTAAAACTATGTAGATTAGGGGCCTTTTCTAAACACTGTTCCAGGTCTGTAAATTATTTCTCACATGCTCCAGCCCACTGAAACATAACTCCATTCTTCAACAAACCACTCATCCTTATAGTTCTCTCAGAATATTTAGGTATGATACTAGAATAATATTCTGACATTCCTAAAAATGTAACTACTTCATCTTTGCAACAGGGGCTGGGCATGTCACAAAAGGTCTTGACCAATTCTAGTTTGAAATCAGTTCTCACAGATGTAATTCTCTGACCCAAACATTCAATTTCTGCTAGACTGAATTTACATTTCTTGGTCTTGAACATCAAACCACTCTCCTTTAACTTCAGAAAAACTTTGCATCCCCTCTGATCATGCTTACCAACATTGCTCCCCAAAACTAGAACATCATCTTAATATATCTTCACTCCTTGCACACCCTTTAAAACCCTCTACATGACTCTCTGAATTGCTAAGGCTGCTGAATTGAGACCAAAAATCTTTCTCAGAAATTTGAAGGTTCAAAATGGAGTCATAAAAGCTGTTATATCCTGAGAGTCCTTATACAATTTCACCTGATGCTAAACTGATGGCAAATCAATAGAAGAGAGGTGTGTGTTATGGCTTAATAATGCACACACAGGATTTCTCATGACTTAGAAACCGTAAATGACTGAAAACGTACATTGGAAGGTGTATTTTGGAATTAGAAAGCAAATTAAAAGACTGAGGCCCTCATTATGAGTTCGGCGGGCGGTGCAAGCAGGCCACCAAACTTATCCTGCTGGAAGATCACCAGTGTGGTCATGACCTCGCCGGCCCTAATATGTGTTCACTGCAGGGCCGGCGGGTGGAAACAGTGTTTCCATCCACCAGTCCTGCATTGAAAGGGGCCTTTAAATTGACGCCAGCTCCTAATGGAGCCAGCAGCAATGTGGCGGTGCAGCGGGTGCAGCAGCACCTGTCGCGTATTCCACTGCCCGTAATTCGGGCAGTGGAATTCATGACGGGCTGTGCATGGGGGCCCCTGCACTGCCCATGCCAAGTGCATGGGCAGTGCAGGTGCCCCCAGGGGGCCCCGAGTCACCCATTCCGCCAGCCTTTCCCTGGCTGTGTAAACCACAATGAAAAGGCTGGCGGAAGGAGACTGATAATCCCCAGGGTGGTTCTGCCTGCAGCTCCACCCTGGAGAATTAGAAACACTAAGACCGCCAGGCTGCTGGGTGATGGCAGCCTGGCGGGGGTGCCGTTTTGACCCTGGCGGCTCCGCCATGGTCATAATATGCAGGCAGACCGCCACAACCGCAGCGGTCCGCCTGCCACTGTGTGTCTGGCGGTCTCTAGACCGCCAATCTTATAATGAGTTCCTGAGTGTTGACATTTCCAGGGAGGAGGTATTTTCTGTAATAGCACAGACAAGTTAAAACTGCTAGTCACTTTTTTGAACTAGTTGAAACCACTTGAACTATTATTGATCTTTCTGATTTGTATTGTGATGTTGGCGTTGGCTGATGCAACAAACTATTGAATGAATCTTTGATAATTGGATCATTTAAACAATAAGGCAATAGAATAGCATTTGAACTTCAGGAATATATTGTTTGGTATGTCAAATCCTGAGAAACTGTTGTAAAGCTAAAGCTTGTTAAACTACTTCTATAAACAATATCTAAAGGAGTGCTGTTTATTTTTAAATATCAGAAAATTCTATTACCTGATTAATTGATGAACCTGTCTCTACAACCAGAAGCCATGTAGTACAGAACCTGAGAAGTCTGATTCTGAACATCCCAAAGCATTGAAGACCTGGTATTTCTCTCTTTCTCTTCCCAACCCCCCTTCCACTTGGGGACTTCACGAGGTGCAGTGGGTATATATCATTGCTTCCCGGGCTGTTCCCAGAGGGATTGGTCAGAGGATAATGATTCACTACTACACACTTATTTCACTTCTGCAAATAAACACACAAATTATTGTTGCAAGGCATGACTACTTGAGGAACCCACTCTGTTGCTTTGCCTACTAAATTTCAATTTTTCCAGCTCTTTGTACGTGGCAACTTTTACCATAATGGTTATGCCTTTAATTTTACTCACCTTAGCTCCTAAGCATTCACACACAAGAATTTTATGGACCTAACCTTTAAAAGAACCAAAACCATTATGAAATGCTTCTGGAAACTCTGTCTCACAATCAGGCCTTCCCAACCAAACTTGATAAATATGTTTTATACCTTTTTATCCTGACTGATCGATTTTTGTTGGGATATCTCTGATGAAACCAGCTTATCAGAGAGTCACCCTCACTGAGACATAAACCTTTCCGGTGGTGTCCCTGCCTTAAAAGTAAATACTACCCATAAAGTAACCTAATAACTTAATGTTCACACCCATGTCCTTCGGGATGAGTAATTTGTTTGTGTAAAACTATTTTGCCTCTCAATTCTTTTCCAAACATGTCCATTGGAATCAAGATGATCATTGCCCCTGAGCCAAACAGCACACGTTTCGAGACATCATCAATCTGAATTACTTCAAATGGCCACTCATGTCAACGTCTCATATCTGTAAAATAATCTCTGCATCAATTTGGTCATCTTCATATGTAATCTTCCTAATTTTCTTTTATAGATTAGTCTACAACAACATTTTGTAACATGTCCTTTTCATACAGAAGTCTTACAAATAGCTTTCTACCCCACCTAATCTTTGCTGTTAGTAATATGGCCATATGTCCCACACCTAAACGAAGTACCAAGAAACTGTTTCCCATCTTTCACTCTTTTTCATTTTTACTACATATATTTTGTCCCTTTCAACCTTCAAACATTGATTACATTCTTTCTTTAGCTCTTTCACACGGGATTAACTGTGTTCACATGACTTGGCAACTGTTACCACTTGAGATAGAGAAGGGTTATCCTTTAACCAAAAGCTATCCATTGCTTTCCCAATACAACAATGCAACATACACTGGTCTTGCAACCGTTCCTGATTATTCATACCAAAGTTGCAGGTGGAAACTAATTTCCTCAACACTGTGATATATTCTCCCCAAAACTATATCTGTCAGGAACTATGGACACTTCAGGTAAACAGTGCATTTCGAGCTTTTTTAGACCAATTTGATGTTGATTTAAATCCTATGCATCCGCTATTGATAACTCTGGTAAGTATCTGATACTTTCTGACTCTTAGGAACCAGACAATGCAACCATGAAGAGGTTTTGCATTCGGCAATCAGGAAAACACCACGATCTTTTGCACAAAGTAAAAATACTTTCTTCCAATTCCCCCCTCTTTAAATTATGTCCCCCTGGACTTTTTAAAAAATTGAGGAGGGCTAACATTTTGCATTATGACATTTTTGTTGGAAATTTTCAAACACTCTGATTTCTGATTTGGTATTTGATCCAATAACAAGCATCGCTATCCAATATGCTACTCGAGAATTGTGTCCAAGTAAAAGAAAGAAAAGAACACAGTAGGAAAACACCCCAAAACATTACAAAAGGTTTGAGATCCACACTGGATTTTGATAAGAAGAAATCCAAATGAGCTAAAATTATATTTTAAACACTACTATAGTGCTGTGTCTAACTTGTAGTGAAATACAATGTATTTAACTGCTTGACTTATTCCATGCTGACATAAAGTTGACTTGATTTCCTCCTTTGAATGGATTGACGACAAAGTCCAATCCAAAATGACCTTTGAATAGATTGATGATGGAGCCCAATCCAGAATAGCACAACTTGAACTTTATTACATATCCAAGGTGACGGATCTGAGTGAACTGGGAGATGACATGGAGGATCACATGAGGAAAAGTATTTAGCACAAGTGTGATGTGGACTTCCCTGAAAATCCCAGGTAATGGGTCCTCGGGGGTTCCAAACTTAATTCCAGCAGAAGTAATCCATGCTGACAGGAAAAACCAACAGTTGAAGACAGTTTCACTGTTTGATTTGAGGCTGTAGACGGACGCGTGATCAAGCACATTCACTTTTGCTACAAGGACAGACTGCATGCTTGGCAGTACTTAATTTGTGCTTGTTTCCGGTGTGGAGCACCAGCACTTATTTTCGAGGGCTGACACTTAGGGCCATATTTATACTTTTTGACGCAAAACTGCGCTAACGCAGTTTTGCGTCAAAAATATTAGCGCCGGCTAACGCCATTCTGATTTATTCAATGACGTTAGCCGGCGTTAGCTGCCGGCGCTGCCTGGTGTGCGTGAAAAAAAACGACGTACACCAGGCAGCGCCGGCGTAGGGGGATATGGAGCTTGGGCGCCAAAAAATGGGGCAAGTCAGGCTGAGGCAAATTTTTCGCCTCAACCCGATTTGCGCCATTTTTTTCTACTCCCAACCCCCATAGAAATGACTCCTGTCTTAGCAAAGACAGGAGTCATGCCCCCTTGCCCAATGGCCATGCCCAGGGGACCTCTGTCCCCTGGGCATGGTCATTGGGCACAGTGGCATGTAGGGGGGCACAAATCAGGCCCCCCTATGCCACAAAAAAAAAAAAAAAAAACACTTATCTGAACTAACCTTAATGTCCCTGGGATGGGTCCCTCCATCCTTAGGCGTCCTCCTGGGGTGGGCCAGGGTGACAGGGGGGTCCCTGGGGGCATGGGAGGGCACCTCTGGGCTCCTTCCGAGCCCACAGGTCCCTTAACGCCTGCCCTGACCAGGCACAAAAAAATGGCGCAAAAGCGGCCGTACGTCATTTTTTTTGACCCGCCCACTCCTGGGCGTGAATTTTGCCCTGGAGTGTAAATAAGACGCACATGCCTCGGAGTCAATTTTTTAGACGGGAACGCCTACCTTGCATATCATTAACGCAAAGTAGGTGCCCACGCTAAAAAATGACGCAAACTCCAAGTATAAATATGGAGTTAGTTTTGCGTCGGAATTGCGTAAAAAAAAACGACGCAATTCCGGCGCAAACAGAGTATAAATATGCCCCTTAGTTTTCTGCCTCAAGCATTTACTGAAAGCAAAAGACAGAAGAAGAGAAAACTTAAAAAGTGTCACAATGGGAGAATGCAGAAAGATGCAGTAGTGAGCTGAAGGGACAGGGAGTGGCTGCAAATGGATTAAAGAGGCCCCAGATGGCTTTAAGATTACACTGCCTCAGTATTCCTTGTTCGCACATTTAATTGCAGCAGCCACAAGTTTAAGAGGAGAGTGTAGGCACCGGCACATTTTTGTTTACAAATTAAGCAATGATGCTTAGCACTCGAGGTTAGCTGAATGCTGTCTTGCGTTGCAGATGATCAAATGTGCTGGAGTCACTTAAATCTTGTGTAACAGTAGAAGATGCTCACAAATCCTGAAAAACTGAAAAATTACATAAAGCAAGTTTACTTCCCAAAAGTTTGGCTCCTTGAGGCAAGGATAAATGTAGAGTCAAATTCATCCAATCCTACAGATAAACGTAGTTGAGGTGAATAACATAATGGATCTTGCCGGCCGTCACCAAATGTACAAAGTAGTTAGCGAGAGTGGCTTTTAAAACAGGTAATACATTAAGGGCCAGATGTATCATTTTTCCAAATAGCAAGTACCTAATTGCAATTATCTATGAATCGTAATTATGTAATCACTATTTGAATCTATGAAACTACAGGAGTTTCCTTTAGCGATTCTCCATAGCTCAAAAATACATCGACCTCATTAATAATGAACCCATTGTGAATGGCTATAATCACAGGGATGGTGCCCTGCTGGGCTCAGCAGACAACCATGTCTGTGATTGCTTAAAAAAAAATATTGTTTTTTAAATGCAGCCTGTTTTCCTTAAAGGAAAACATGATGCAATGCATTTAAAAAAGAAAAATGAAAAGTTTTCTTTCCATTTTTTAAGAGTAGGCAGTGGTTCATGGACAGAAACAATCCTGTCTGCTATGCAGACATCCTTGCACCTTGGCGCAAGAGTGCCTGCATCAGCTCTAGGCAGCCCATTGTGAACAAGAGCCAGTGCCGGGGTGGGGGGACAGAAATGTGCTGTATCTTGTAGATGCTGCACATTTCTACCCTTTCCCTTTGGTGCAAGTCAGAGCAGCAAGGTCACTTTTCCTGCGCCACAGGGCTTGTAAATAAGCTCCACTGCATATGCTTGCTTCTAGGATGGAATGCTCACTAGTTGGTTGTTTAATGAGGATCTGAATGTTTTCAGAGAATATTTGAATGAACTGGTGATCACTAGCAGTGCTTAATTTGAGACTGCGGTTGCCGGTGAGGGGGGAAAACTGGCACTCATATTTAGGGCCACCACTTATTTTCCCTCATCAATCATGGTTCACAAGCAAAAAAAGGAAAAATAGAAATAAAGAAAAATGGAGGAAAGGAACAGATTGAAAAAAATGTCATAAAAGAAGAAAACAGGAACCTGCAAGAGTGAGATAAAGGGGCAGGGATTTCCTAGTGGTACAGTAAAGAGACATGAGGCGGATTCAAGATTACAGAGCCTTGGTACTGGGCACCAACATTTAATTCCTCCAGCTGAAGGGTGCTGAGCACAGCTTTGGGCACTGGCTTCATTCTTATGCAAATTAAGCACTGACTAGTGTTTTATGTGGACAGGAAGATTGTCATGGTTCATGGCTGCTTGTGCCACAAAAAGGTCAGTCATTTTTTTTGCATCTGGCCCTCTTTATACTGAGAGTAGCGGGCAAACAGCGGGAGTATTGTGGTAGATTATGCTGCAAACATAGGTGTGGGTAGAGTTAATAAGGCAAAGGAGAGTTTCATTACTTTACTTAGACTCATATCTTGACATAGGACCTGATTTACAGTTTGATAGATTGGTTACTCTGATACAAATGTGAAGAATATCCTGTCCACTTTATTGCAAGTGCATTATATCATATGGCATTTGCAATAAGGGGGACAGGATATCTGTCATAATTGCAATATAGTACCCATCCACAAACTCTGAATTAGGTCCTTTGACTTATGCTTTTACTGTCAGTCAGTGGAGTAGGATATATAATTTATTTTCCTTAGTTTTGTTGTTCTCTGAATTTGTTTTTTTTTATAAATAATGTAAGCAGTGGATCAGGTTGTGAAGAGGCTAGAGCAGAGGGCATTTGTATAGACAAGTACAGTATTGAGTATGGTGTTGACCATTTGGAGCTGGAGGACCTGCTGTTGGCTATACAGAGAACAAAGCAACATCACAAAACAATATAAAATGATAGACGGAGTGTTGAAACTTTTCAAACACTCACCCCCAGTCACAGATCTGGGTTTAATCCATTGCTATTTTGCTCGCCATGTCACCCCAGTTTGGACCCAGCCATGTGAAAATCAGTATTGACCCTTTTCCCCATGGGAACAGTCCAGCCCGAACTGCTAGGCCAGCTCCTGCCTGGACAGGAAACAAGCATCCTGGGACCAGTTTTAGGGTATCACCCTTCATCAGCCAAGCTAGCTTGAATCCAGTGGTGCAGCGATACTTAGGAAACACAAAGCAACATCACAAAACAAAATAAAATGACGGACGGAGTGTTGAAACTTTTCAAACACTCACCCCTAGTCACAGATCTGGGCTTAATCCATCATTATTTTGCTCGCCACCATCACCCCAGTTTGGACCCAGCCATATGCAAACCAGTCTTGACCCTGTTCCCCATGGGAACAGTCCAGCCTGAACTGCTAGGCCAGGTTCTCCCTGGACAGGAAACAAGCATCCTGGAACCAGTTTCAGGGTATCACCCTTCATCAGCCAGGTTAGCTTGAATCCAGTGGCGCAGCGAGCAAGGGACCCACTTTTGGGCATACCCCTGCCACTTAGGGCACACAGAGCAACATCCCAAAACAAAATAAAATGATGGACGGAGTGTTGAAACTTTTCAAACACCCACCCCGTCACAGATCTGGGTTTAATCCTTCATTATTTTGCTCCCCACATCACCCCAGTTTGAACCCTGCCATATGCAAATAGTCTTGACCCTGTTCCCCATGGCAACAGTCCAGCCCGAACTGCTAGGCCAGGTCCTCCCTGGACAGGAAACAAGCATCCTGGGACCGGTTTCAGGGTATCACCCTTCATCAGCCAGGCTAGATTGAATCCTGTGGTGCAGCGAGCAAGAGACCCACATCTGGGCATACCCCTGCCACCTAAGGCATACAAAGCAGCATCATAAAACAAAATAAAATGATGGACGGAGTGTTGAAACTTTTCAAACACTCACCACGTCACAGATCTGGGTTTAATCTATCATTATTTTGCTCACCACGTCACCCAAGTTTAGACCCAGCCATAAGCAAATCAGTCTTGACCCTGTTCCCCAGGGGAACAGTCCAGCCCAAACTGCTAGGCCAGGTCCTCCCTGGATAGGAAACAAGTATCCTGGGACCAGTTTCAGGGTATCACCCTTCATCAGCCAGGCTAGCTTAAATCCAGTGGTGCAGCGAGCAAGGGACCCACGTCTGGGCATACTCCTGCCACTTAGGGCGCACAAAGCAGCATCATAAAACAAAATAAAATGATGGACGGAGTGTTGAAACTTTTCAAACACTCACCACGTCACAGATCTGGGTTTTATCCATCATTATTTTGCTCGCCACGTTACCCCAGTTTGGACCCAGCCATATGTAAATCAGTCTTGACCCTGTTCCCCATTTGAACAATCCAGCCCGAACTGCTAGGTCAGGTCCTCCCTGGACAGGAAACAAGCATCCTGTGACCGGTTTCAGGGTATCACCCTTCATCAGCCAGGCTAGCTTGAATCCAGTGGTGCAACGAGCAAGGGACTCACGTCTGGGCATACCCCTGCCACTTAGGGCGCACAAAGCACCATCACAAAATAAAATAAAATGATGGACGAAGTGTTGCAACTTTTCAAACACTCAGCCCCAGTCACAGATCTGGGTTTAATCCTTCGTTATTTTGCTCGCCATGTCACCCCAGTTTGAACAGGGAACAGAGAACAGGCACTGCATCCACAGCTTAAAGTTGTGATGAGTGTGTTGATTTAGCAGGGAAGGTAGGGATTGACAGCTGAAGGGTTTGAAAGTCAAAATATGATGAAAATGCAGTTGGAATGGGTGGTAGCACGCAGCCATATATGTGAAAGTTAAGAGTGATCAGCCCATACTATTTATTTTTGACTTGGGTGTGGAATAGAAATGGCATGTCATGAACGCAGATGAAGTTGAGGTGTTCATATATAAAGGAGAGAACACCAGATGTTGAAATCTCTGAGAAGCACACGTTTGTTTCAGTGCCAATGATTTTTTAGTCTGTAGGTGAGTTCAGGAACGATTGGTGGATTCAAGAGAGCTGTGGCACAGGGTAGTTTGATTCTGATACAAGGGTTAATATGAAGGTTGCTGGTGTGGTCTTCAGCTTCTGGGACTGAGAGGTGAAAGGAACATTTTGTTAGGGTGATTGAAGAGCAGTGGGTGATGGTGATGTCACCTTCCCTGAGTAACAATAATAAAAATAAGACATGTTTTTTACGTAGTGCTTCATACCACATCTTCTAAATAAAAGGTTTTACTATTAAATTGTGCAATGGTACTCAGATTACGAAAATTGGAGCATGTTTAAGTTCTATTGATACTGAAACTTGCACTACAAAGCACAATGGTTCTAAAATTTGATTCTAGTTGTTCTTTAGACACATTTTGAGAGGTTTTAGAAATCCTTCCAGAAAATTGATATAAAGTTAAAGTCAACAACACAACAAAGGAGTTTACTTAAAGTATTTTGTATTTCATATTGATATAAACTTGAACATAAGAGGTCCCTCACAAGAAGATAGGTAAATCGGCTCAGTGAATGTGAGTAGTGATAAAGTAGTGGGGAAGTGTGCAGGAACAATTAAATAACAAAACATTTAGACCATTATTCAGATCTTGTTGCATTTGGCAGCTTAATTCTGGGAACTAGTAATATTTACACCCTTTCATAAAAAAACAACACATTTGTCCAAGTCCAAGATCAACAATGTTGATGTTTCGATCCCAGGCTATCTATGAATTTCAATGGGTTCTTAATCAGGGCAGGATAAACAAATGCACTTTGAAGAAGGATGAAAATAATGCCACCCAAACTGCACAGAAGGAAAGTAAAGCCTTAAGTGAGGGAAAGTCAAAGTCTGGTGATAATAGGTAAAAACTAGTTCTAAATATACCTACCAGATTAGATATCGTGCAAGCTCAATCTTCGCATCTAGAAAAATAATATGTGTGCAAAAAACTGCAAATGTCTTCCATATTAGTCACAACAAATAAGATCTACAGTGGAAATATTGTCTATACAAATATGGTTAAACTTACCTGATAATTTTGCTACATTGGGTACTTCCACAACAAAGTCTGTAAAACCCGAAACAATATACATAATTATGGGAAACGTCTCCAAAAGAAACAATTATGAGGCACACAAAGGTGGAACAAAAGCACCCTCATGAGGTTCAAGAACTCACTTCGAAAAACAAAAAGTGTCTGTGCATAGTCTTGAAGCAAGTGAATTGAGACTTGCTGTCACAAGCGGTATCTATTGCAAATCTTCACAGGAGCAGAATGACACCTTAAACCCAATGACTCTCTAAAGTTCTCTGTCCCCAACTATAATCTTATCTGGAGACTAAAAAACTCTTAGAGGGGAAAGTGGTTTGGGATGAAAGAAGAGACTGCCTTGTCCTCTATTCTGCACTTGTCTATCACTTTGCCTGTAGCTTTTTGAGGACTCAGTGGTTATGCTACTCCAGCTGTAAAATAAAGCAAAACATTAATACTCACTCTCACTAGGTTCTACCCTCTCCTTTCCTTTTAACTAGGATTAATCTTTTCTTTCTAAAAGGTAACTTTTAGTGTGACCCACCCCAGTGTAGAGAGGCATTAGCTTCTCTTCTGTGTTTGCAATTAATGGTAAAAAATGACAATGAAATTTTACTTGTGGACATCATTGGTAGGAGATTACACAACCCCTGTTTTCATATTCTTTTCCTCTTCTTCAGCACACTGGATTTGATTTAAATAGAGTATTGTAGGAGAAAACCTGTTCTTCACAATTTTCATCTGACAGAAACGAATGTTCTTGAAAATACTGCTCTTCCTGCTATTCACAGTTTTTTCCTCATGACTAAAACAAATGTTCTTGAAAATTCTGCTCTTCCTGTTCTTTGCAGTTTTCTCATGACTAAAACGAATGTTATTGAAATAACAGCTTTTCCTGTTCTTTACAGTTTTTCTCATGAATAAAATGATTGTTCTAAGAATTACTGCTCTTCACCTTTTGCATATGACAGAAAACAAGTGTTCTTGAAATAACTGTTCTTCCTACTCTGTACTGTTTTCTCAAGACTAAACAAATGCTCTAGGAATAAACTGTTCCTCACTATTTTTAATATGACAGAAAACAAATGTTCTTGAAAATACCGTTCTACCTGCTCTTTACTATTTTCTCATGACTAAAACAAATGTTCTAGGAAGTGAAGGTTTCTATAGCTTGAGAACAGAACACTTAAGAATTAATTCTCTCTCTCTCATAATACTTGTGTGACTGCAACAATTGACTCAGGAAAACAAATGTGTGATGTAGGAGGCTGGCCTGGTTTGTAGTGGGTACCAAAGGTACTCAGGGCCAGATGTAGCAAAGGGTTTGCGCCTCGCAAACGGCAAAAAATGCCGTTTGCGAGGCGCAAAAGCCTCTCTGCTATGCGGAAATGCATTTTGCGAGTCGGATCCGACTCGCAAAATGCATTTCCGACTCGCAAATAGGAAGGGGTGTTCCCTTCCTATTTGCGACTCGCAATGCTATTCAATTTCCTTTGAGACCGCAAAAGCGGTCGCAAATGAAAGCGCAGTTACCATCCACTTGAAGTGGATGGTAACCCAGTCGCAAACGGGAAGGGGTCCCCATGGGACCCCTTCCCCTTTGTGAATGGAAAAAAAATTTTTTTTCAGAGCAGGCACTGCCTGCCCTAAAAAAATCCGAAACTAAAGGTTTCGTTTTTTTTTTCCAAGTGCAGCTCGTTTTCCTTTAAGGAAAACGGGCTGCAGATGGAAAAAATAAATTGCTTTATTAAAAAGCAGTCACGGACATGGTGGTCTGCTGACTCCAGCAGGCCACCATCCCCGTGAGTGCCCATACTCGCAATGGGCCACCTCATTAATATTAATGAGGTGGGTCTTTGCGACCCCATTGCGAGTTGCAGAAGGTGTCTGAGACACCTTTCTGCATAGCAAATTGCGACTTGCAATTTGTGAGTCGCACGGACTCGCAAATTGCAAGTCGCAATTTGCTTTGTTGCTACATCTGGCCCTCACACCTTATACCAGGTCCAGTTATCCCTTATTAGTGAAATGAAGTCAGTTTCTAGAAGCCAGGCTGTCTAGGGGTAGCTTCAGGTGAGCAGCCAAGACTTATCTAGGAGACATGCAAAGCTCTTGCAATACCACTGTAGTCACACAGTACTCACACACATGAAAGAAAATACTCAGAGTTACAAAAATAAAGGTACTTTATTTTTAGTGCCATAATGTCCTAAATACCTTAGAGACTATGGCCCTCATTACAACATTGGCAGTAAAAGCCGCTTACCGGCGTGCAGAAGACTGCCAACACACCGCTGCGGCTGCGGAATTCCGCCACAGCTATTATGACCCACTTTTTCGGAATCTGACAAAATTCAGACACCCACACAAGTCCGCCACACCAAAGGGCAGTGATAAACTGGCGAAAACAAAGCCTCCACCGTCACGCCAACAGAAATACGCCCACACTATCACGACACACGAATCCACGCGGCAGTCTTTCAACCGCTGTATTCCATTGGCGGTACACACCACCGCGCTCAAAATACACACACTTTTACAAAACACAGCCACATTGGACAATTCAAAATACACACACCTGATACACATACACACACCACTCCCACACACCCATTACAATATAAAACACACACCCACATCACCCACAAACCCCTACTAACAAAGAAGGCCAGAGAGAGACAGCATCAGCAAGAACAACAGCATCCACAGGCACACAACACCATCACCCACAGAACTTCCACGCACCTCACACAATACACTACTACATATCAGCACACTTATCACCACACACTCCACCCCACACATCACCTACACCACTCCATGGCATGGCAAAGACACCCCAGGTTCTCGGAGGAGGAGTTCAGGGTCATGGTGGAGGAAATCGTCCGGGTAGAGCCACAGCTATTCGGATCACAAGTACAGCACAACTCAATTGCAAGGAAGATGGAGCTATGGCGAAGAATAGTGGACAGGGTCAACGCAGTGGGACAACACCCAAGAAATCGTGAGGACATCAGGAAGAGGTGGAACGACCTACGGGGGAAGGTGCGTTCCGTGGTCTCAAGACACCACTTGGCGGTTCAACGGACTGGCGGCGGACCTCACCTCCTCACCCACAACTAACAACATGGGAGGAGCAGGTCTTGGCGATTCTGCATCCTGAGGGCCTTGAAGGAGTAGGTGGAGGAATGGACTCTGGTAAGACAAATCCTAACTATTACATCCCCCTCCCTACCTGCATGCCAGCACATACCCCCACCCTCACCCTCACCCCCAGCACTCCAACTCCCCACATAAGTCCCAACATCACAAACCACCCATCCCAACACCAAGCCCTGCATGCAACAACAAAGCATGGACACCCATCACTAAAGCATGCCCACTGCACATACCCATACAACCCCCTAAACCATCATCACACAAGGTCCCACACAGGAGTGCAATCACTGGGGTACACGGTCACCCACCCATTGCACGCCATGACACACAGATGTAATAACCATCCATTTATACCCCTGCAGGACCCCTACCCAACATCACCGGACAGGTGGGTCCACACATGTCCACACCACCAACAGAAGAGGCCCACAGTGATGACAGTAGCTCTGTCCAACTTGATCTAGATGACCAGCCCGGCCCATCGGGGACCTCTGGACAGTCGGTTCCCCTCACCCAGTCACAGGCCACCACAGACCTTCCCCCCTCTGGAAACACCAGCACAGCACCCACCGAGCGGGCCCATACCTCCTTCCCCAGGATACGTCAATCAGCTGTGTGTCCACCACTACAGGGAACCCAGGCTAACCCACCACCCCAACAACAACAGGGACCTGGGGGCAGTGGTAGTGGGCACACGGTCCAGGGGACGGAGGCCCAGGAGCACAGGGGAACTGGGAGGGCTGCTGTGCAACAGGCGGCGGACAGGCCAAGGGAACCCACTCTCCACAAGGCCCTCACCTCCATCATGGGAGCCTACCACCACTCACAGGAGACAATGGCAACGGTACTGGCCAAGTTTCAGGAGACCCAGCGCCTGCAGGAGGAACGGTATATGGGCTTCAGGGAGGAACTCAGAACCATCAACTCCACCCTGGGCACCATCGTAGGGGTGCTGAAGAACCTCGTCAACACCAGGAGGGACACTGTGGCACTACAAGGGGCCCCTGACACTAGCATGGATGATGAACTGCCCACCACCTCCTCCGGTGCTAGTGGACAGGACGCCCCGCCACAGGACCACCACACCAGCACCCCACCCCCTGCAGAGGGAGAACCACCCCACAAACGGTCCCTGAGATCCAGGAACAAGACAGAGCTCGATGCCAAGACCCCCACCAAGAAATGAGACCACCCTGATTGTCATCCTACTGTCCCACTTTGTCACCCTGTCCATACTTAAACTGCCCCAGCTCCACTTCCTATGTCCATATGGGCAATGCACCTGTGAGACTAATAGACTGGACTCTGCCATGGACATTCCTCCGCCGTCACCCCTCACCATTTTACTACCTCCGCCAATATTGAGCACTTAAATAAACATACTTAAAGCACAAAACAATCTGGAGTCTGTCTGTGATTTCGAAATAGTGTATTAGCAATTACAGTGACAAAATGCTCTTTCAATTGTAATGTCAACATACCCATCTCACACAGCTCTAGTCCATGAGGAATCTAAGCAGATTTCACACAATGGGACCCACATCTGTGAAATCGTAAGGGAAAGTGACAACTCAGTGACCATACACTGGGTGAAAACGACAGACAGTAGAGAGGTAGTAGTGAGAAAGTACATGTAGTAGGCAGGTCTGTACTCTTACCTGTGTCTCACTGAAAATATTGCTGGATCACTGAGTCCCTGTTGTTCAGGTCTTCTTCCTCTGCTTCCTCGTATTCACTGTCCACAGGCTCCACAGCTGCCACAACACCGCCATCTGGACCATCCTCCTGCAGAAAAGGCACCTGTCGTCGCAAAGCCAAGTTGTGAAGCATACAGCAGGCCACGATGATCTGGCACACCTTCTTTGGTGAGTAGAATAGGGATACACCTGTCATATGGAGGCACCGGAACCTGGCCTTCAGGAGGCCGAAGGTCCGCTCGATCACCCTCCTAGTTCGCCCATGGGCCTCATTGTAGCGTTCCTCTGCCCTTGTCCTGGGATTCCTCACTGGGGTCAGTAGCCATGACAGGTTGGGGTAACCAGAGTCACCTGCAAATGGTGAGGGACAACTGTTAGACACGCACTAACCTGGAGGGATATCCCCAGACCCAGACAACCATTCCCACTGTCTTGCTTCCAGGTGCTCACCTAATAGCCACACACGGTGCCTCTGGAGTTGACCCATCACATAAGGGATGCTGTTATTCCGCAGGACGTAGGCGTTATGCACTGAGCCAGGGAACATGGCATTCACATGGGAGATGTACTGGTCTGCCAAACATACCATCTGTACATTCATAGAATGGTAACTCTTCTGGTTTCTGTACACCTGTTCACTCCTGTGGGGGGGGGACCAAAGCCACATGGGTCCCATCAATGGCACCTATGATGTTGGGGATGTGTCCCAGGGCATAGAAATCACCTTTCACTGTAGGCAAATCCTCCACCTGAGGAAAAACGATGTAGCTCCGCATGTGTTTCAGAAGGGCAGACAACACTCTGGACAATACGTTGGAAAACATAGGCTGGGACATCCCTGATGCCATGGCCACTGTCGTTTGAAAAGACCCACTTGCAAGGAAATGGAGCACTGACAGCACCTGCACTTGAGTGGGGATTCCTGTGGGATGGCGGATTGCTGATATCAGGTCTGGCTCCAACTGGGTACACAGTACCTGGATTGTGGCACGGTCAAGTCTGTATGTGATAATCACATGTCGCTCCTCCATTGTCGACAAGTTCACCAACGGTCTGTACACCCGAGGATGCCGCCATCTCCTCACATGTCCCAGCGGACGGTGCCTATGAAGGACAACAGCGAGCACAGAGTCAAACAACTCAGAGGTACGTACCCACAGTTTACACAGAATACCATTCATACACAAAAGGTGGCCTGTATGTGTGTTGAGTCTAGGCCTAGGTATGTGTGACGCAGTTGAAAATGAAGCCATGTGGGCCCCTGAAATGGCGGCTGCCTGACCTGTAAGGTGGGACAATGGGATGTGAGGTAACTGCGCTAGCGTTGTACACCGTCGCGGTAGGCGGTCAAAGACCGCGGCGCAATTCTGCATTGGTTAACATTGGACCCTATGGGTCCCAGGAGCCAATGACGATGTACGCCAGCGGTGACGGTACGCACCGCCGCGGACTTGACCGCCATTTTCTATCTGTTCAATCACTCGATACCTGATCTTCGTCAGGAGAGGACCTACACTGCAAGTGCTGCTGTGACCTCGGTCTGGAAGAGACAATGGCTCGAGTGTCTGGGGAAAGGGCCCTTGCCTTCACATCGGAGGAGTTGGAGAAACTCGTGGATGGGGTCCTCCCCCAGTACACGCTACTCTACGGTCCTCCAGACAAACAGGTAAGTACACAGGGAGCATGTTGTATGGGCTATGCCTGTGTGGAGAAGACTGGATGTAAGAAGGAAGGGGGGAGAGTGCTGCGTGCATGAAAGACGGTGTATGCATGTGCCACATGGCGAGGGTAGGGATGGGGGCCAATCAGTTTGACGGTGCAGTTGGTAATAACTTCTCTTTTTCCGCTGTACATTTCATGTAGGTCAGTGCCCACCTGAAAAAAGATATTTGGCGTGCCATCGCCAAGGACGTGCGGACCCTGGGGGTCTACCACAGATGGAGCACCCACTGCCGGAAAAGATGGGAGGACATTCGCCACTGGAGCAAGAAGACGGCGGAGGCTCAGCTGGGGATGGCCTCCCAACGTGGGAGGGGTGCCCGTCGCACCATGACCCCTCTGATGTTCAGGATCCTGGCGGTGGCCTACCCGGAGTTGGATGGGCACTTGAGGGCATCACAGCTGCCACAAGGGGGTGAGTACACTCTCATTCTGCTGACTTTGCGCGCAGTGGAGGTGTCTGGGTGGGGGAGGTGGGCTGTGGGTTTCCCTAGGCCAGGGCGAGTTCCGTAGGCAAGGCCCCTCCGTAAGGCAGGCCATGTGGCACCACACCCCACCTCTGTAGAGTGACAACTACACCTAGTCATGCCCCTGTGTCATCTATGTGTGCAGATGTCGTACATAGCTTTGTAGGCCATATCCCAGGAACTGAACAGTGGAGCCCAAGAGCGCGGCGTAGTGCAGGGGGCTTCTGTGTCTGTCGTGTCCGCCAACGGTAGCGGTAATGCATGCACTCAACATGTCTTTCTTCTGTCGTCCCCCTCCTTTTTGTGGTCTCCCTGTTCTTGTGTGCATTAGCATCATCAGGCGGAGGAGCAGTGGCACCGGAGCACCAGGGGGCTGCATCCCACATGGCCATGGAGGGCCACACTACGGAATCGGACTTCACCAGTGGGACGGAGGGTGAGGGGAGCTCCACGGCGGGGACAGGAGCTGACACCGGTGACACGGACTCGTCCTCTGATGGGAGCTCCCTTGTGGTGGCGGCAACATCTGTGCCACCCCCATCTACAGGTACAGCTGCCACCCCCCCGTCCAGCACCGCCCTCCCAGCAGCCCCTCAGCCTTCACCCTGTGCCCACTCACCCATGAGGGTGGGCATCACCTTCACCCCAGGCACCTCAGGCCCTGCCCCAGTCACCCCTGCTGCCCTCAGTGAGGAGGCCATTGACCTCCTCAGGACCCTCACTGTTGGGCAGTCTACCATTTTGAATGCCATCCAGGGTGTAGAAAGGCAGTTGCAACAAACAAATGCAGTCCTGGAGAGCATTCATTCTGGTCAGGCGGCCCTTCAGCGAGCTTTTCAGACTCTGGCCTCAGCACTGATGGCAGCCATTGTTCCTGTGTCTAGCCTCCCCCTCCAACTTCCTCCACCCGACCCAATCCCCTGTACCTCAGCCTATCCCAAGCACACCTACAGACCAGCATGCACACACGTCAACACATAAGGGAAGCTCAGGCAAACATAAGCACCACACATCCCACAGGCACTCACGCAAGCATCACACACATGCAGACACACCAACATCCACTGCCTCCACTGTGTCCCCCTCCTCCTCGTCTCCCTCCTCCCTCCCAGTCTCGTCTACACTCACACCTGCATGCACTACCTCTACAGCCACTACGTCCCTCTCCAGCACACCCCGCTCACGTGCAGTCACCACCCCCACTACAATTCACACATCCCCTATGTCCTCTCCCAGTGTGTCTGTGCCGCCCCCTCCCAAGATACACAAACGCAGGCACACACCCACCCAACAGCCATCCACCTCACGACAGCCTCCAGCGTATGCACCTTCACCCAAAGTCACCAAACGTACACCTCCTACTACCACCACCTCTTCCTCCACTCCCAAACCCCCTCCAGCTACCCGTCCCAGTGTGTCCAAAAAACCTTTCCTGTCCACCCTTGACCTCTTTCCCACACCTCCCCCACCCCCAGCCCAGCTGCCCAGGACAGGACCCCCAGCACAAGCCCAGCTGCCCAGGAGGGGTCCGTCAGCACCAGCCTACCTGCCCAGGAGGCCACCGCCAGCACTAGCCCCGCTGGGCCATGAAGGACCGCCAGCCCGACCGCCAGCAAAAGCCCCGCTGGGCCATGAAGGACCGCCAGCAAAAGCCCCGCTGGGCCATGAAGGACCGCCTGCACAAGCCCCGCTGGGCATGAAGGACCACCAGCAAAAGCCCCGCTGGGCCATGAAGGGCCGCCAGCAGCTGAGTCCCTGCAATGGAGACCACCGCCTCCATCACCGCTGAACAGGGCACCGCCATCTCAAGCACCGCTGAACAGGGCACCGCCATCTCAAGCACCGCTGCACAGGGCACCTCCGTCTCAAGCACCGCTGCACAGGGCACCGCCATCTCAAGCACCGCTGAACAGGGCACCGCCGTCTCAAGCACAGCTGCACAGGGCACCGCCATCTCAAGCACCGCTGAATAGGGCACCGCCATCTCAAGCACCGCTGCACAGGGCACCGCCATCTCAGGCACCGCTGAACAGGGCACCGCTGCACAGGGCACCGCCATCTCAAGCACCGCCGTCTCAAGCACCGCTGCACAGGGCACCGCCATCTCAAGCACCGCTGAACAGGGCACCGCCGTCTCAAGCACCGCTGAACAGGGCACCGCCATCTCAAACACCGCTGAACAGGGCACCGCTGTCTCAAGCAAGGCTGGCCCATGAGCGCCAAGGGCACTGACGCTACTGAGTCCGTCACAGGCAGAATGAAGCACTCTGGGCACCATGCCCCCTCTAGAACCAGTGGAGACTGTCATCCACTACCTCTGTCCTTAGCAGGATGAAGCACTCTGGGCACAAGGCCCCCTCCAGAACCAGTGTAGACTGTCATCCGCTACCTCTGTCCTTAGCAGGATGAAGCACTCTGGGCACAAGGCCCCTCCAGAACCAGTGGAGACTGTCATCCGCTACCTCTTTCCTTAGCAGGATGAGGCACTCTGGGCACCATGCCCCCTCCAGAACCAGTGGAGACTGTCATCCACTACCTCTGTCCTTAGCAGGATGAGGCACTCTGGGCACCATGCCCCCTCCAGAACCAGTGGAGACTGTTATCCACTTGAGAGACTGTGGCTTTGCACTCCCCAGGATATGGCAGTGGGCAACCCACCCACTGTAGAGACTTGAGAGACTGTGGCTTTGCACTCCCCAGGATGGAACAGTGGGCAAACCACCCACTGTAGAGACTCGAGAGACTGTGGCTTTGCACTCCCCAGGATTGAACAGTGGGCAAACCACCCACTGTAGAGACTTGAGAGACTGTGGCTTTGCACTCCCCAGGATTGAACAGTGGGCAAACCACCCACTGTAGAGACTTGAGAGACTGTGGCTTTGCACTCCCCAGGATATGGCAGTGGGCAACCCACCCACTGTAGAGACTTGAGAAACTGTGGCTTTGCACTCCCCAGGATGGAACAGTGGGCAAACCACCCACTGTAGAGACTTGAGAGACTGTGGCTTTTCCCTCCCCAGGATGGAACAGTGGGCAAACCACCCACTGTAGAGACTTGAGAGACTGTGGCTTTGCACTCCCCGGGATGGAACAGTGGGCATGTGGCCCCCTCGTGAATTTGACGTTGTGCACTCAAGCAGCTGAGGTGCCCCCATTTCCCTCCCCCTGAGGTGCCTGGTTAGTTGCTCTCTGATGCCACTGCAGTGTTCTCTCCGTCATGATAGGGGATCTTGTGTGGGCCTCGCCCATACCATGTGGTCCCAGTGTTCTACGGACTTTCTTGGAGCACTACCTGGACTGCTATGCTTGGTATATATTTTGTACATGGTGTATATATATATTTCTGCCTACTTGCTTTTAATATATTACAATGGTTACACTCATTTTCTTTTGTCTTTGCATTCTTCCGGAGGGTTTGGGGGGTTTAACTGTGATGTATTGATTTGTATTAGTGTGTGTGTTGTAGTGGGTGAGGGTGGGGGTGTTGCGTGTGTATGTCCCTGTTTTTTCCCTCCCCCCTCCCCTGTGTCGTAGGTGCAGTACTCACCATGGTCTTCGCCTCCGGCGTTCGTGCTCCTGGTAGAGGAGCAGGAAGACTATTTCAGGGAGAATTTGGAGTTCCGGATCCATGGCGTCCTCGTTCCTCGTGGGGTGTGTAGAGGTGAGCGTTTTCCCTTCGGGATTCCTGTTTCCGCCATGTTTTTATCCGCGGTGAATCTGCCCTGGAAAAGGTGGCGGATCGGCCTGTCATAATAGTGTGGGCGGTACATTGTCTCCCGCCTGTCTGTGACCGCTGCGCTGTTTGTTTGTACCGCAGTGGCGGTCAGAGTGTTAAAGTGGCTGTCTTTGTTGGCGGTTTCCGCCAGAGTCGTAATTGCAATTTTTTTACTGCCGGCCTGTTGGCGGTCTTACCTCCGCTTTAACACCGTCCGTCAGGGTTGTAATGACCACCTATATTCCTTAGGAGGTAAGTAATATACACGGTATATACACTAGATTGCAGAAATAGCTGTAAAAACAGTTAGAAAACAGTGCAAATAGTGGAAATCACAATAGTTTGCAATGGGCCTAGGGAGAACACAAACCATATTCTAATATAGTGGACTGCGAAAGTCGGTTTCCCACCTCGGCAAGTGTAATGTTTAGAGGGGCGCTGGGAATGTAAGAAACCACCAAAGGTAAGTAGTAGAACCCACCCCAGAAGATTATGCAAAAACAAGAAGAGACTGCAAGACACCAACGATGGATTCCTGGACCTGAAGACCTGGGAAGAAGGAGACTAAGTCCAAGAAGCACTGAAGAGTCCAGGGAAAACCAGAGCTCCTGCTAACCCGGATAAAGATGCAAAAGAAGAACCACAGATGAGAAAACAAAGTTAGTTATGCACCCAAGAAGACAGATGCTGGTTGCTGGTTGGTACAGAAGATGTCCCACCTCGGATGGTTGATTGTAGTCTGGTTTTGCATTGCTGGATTCCGCCAACAAGCCTTGGCACACGCAAAGCTCATGGTTAGCGGAAAATGGTGCTGCCCGGGACCAGTAGGGACCTGATGGCCTCTACCCAGGAGCAGGAGACAGAGGGGGCTCTCAGCAACTCAGTGAGCCCTCAGAAGACCAGGCAGCATGCAAAGGAGATCCACAGCATGGGGACAAAGATGGTGGAAATGGAGGCCCACGCAGCACGACACAAAGGGATCCCACGCCGCCAGAGAACCACTCAGGAAGCAGTGCATCACAGGATGGACTGCTGGGGGCCTAAGCGGTACTGTGCTTGAAGAATTTCTTGAAAGGTCGCACACAAGCCTTGACAACTGCAAGTCATATGGTGCACAGGGATACTGTCTTGGGTGGGAAGGCAAGCCCTTACCTTAACCAAAGTTGGACAGCTGGAACTTGGAACTGTTGGGTCATTTTAGTCTACCACCCATGTTGCTGGATCCACACTCATCATCAGGAGAGGGGACACATGCCACCGGTCGTCGCTGTAGAGGGGTGTCTGCTGAAGCAGGGTAGTGACTCCGTCACTCCACAGGAGATTCCTTTGGTTCTTCTGGTGGAGGCTGAAGACAGGCAGTCCTCAGACGATGCACGACCTGGAAACAGTTGCAGTTGCTGGCCGGAGCTGAAGATAAAATGTTGCAAAAGTCACCTTTGCTTCTTTCTTGCAGTTTGTAGAGTTCCTGGAAGGTTCAGCTGCAGTTCCATTGGTAAAAGATGTTGTAAAGGATGAAGAGGATTCCTGCTGGAGTCTTGCAATCCAAATCTGAAGAAACACCGAGGAGAGAGACTCTAAATAGCCCTGAAAGGGGGATTAGTCAGCTACACAGGTAAGCATCTATCATGGAAGGGCTCTGATGTCACCTGCTGGCACTGGCCACTCAGGTGCTCCCAGAGTGCCCCACCACCTTGGAATCCAAGATGGCAAAACCCAGGGACACTCTGGAGGAGCTCTGGGCACCACACCTGGGGTGGTGATGGACAGGGGAGTGTTCACTCCCCTTTCCTTTGTCCAGTTTCGTGCCAGAGCACAGACTGGGGTGCCGGAACTGGTGTAGACTGGACTATGCAAGGAGGGCACCATCTGTGCCCTTTAAAGCATTTCCAGAGGCTCTGGGAGGTTAACCCTCCCATGACTGTAACACCTTTTTCCAAAGGGAGAGGGTGTAACCCCCTCTCCCAAATAAAATCCTTTGTTCTGCCTTCCTGGGATTGAGCTGCTCAAGCAGCAGTAGGGCAGAAACCTGCCCGTGAAGTGGCAGCAGCTGAGGCTGCCTGGAAAACCTCAGAAGGCTAGTATGGCAGTACTGGGGGTCCATTGTGGACCCCCCAGAGTGCATGGAATTGTAAAACCAATACTAGAATCAGTATTAGGGTACAATTCCTAGATGTTAGACACCTTACATGGCCATATTTGAAGGTACCATTGTGAAGCTGGACATATGTACTGGCCTATGTCCAATGCACATGTAAAATGGCATTCCCGCACTCACGAAGTCTGGAAAAATGGTCCAGGAGGAAGTGGGGGCATGTCTGCTAGTGCAGGGGTGCACTCACACACAGGTACTTTGCAACACAGCCTTCAGGGTTGGAAGGCCTGCCATATAGGTTACTTATAAGTGACCTGGTGCAGTGTAAATGGCTGTGAAATGGTGCATGCCCCATTTCACACAGGCTACAATGGCAGTCCTGTAGAAGCCTTTCCATGGGCTCCCTATGTGTGACAAAAGTAATGCTCCAGCCCATAGGGATCCCCTGGAACCCCAATGCCCTGGGTACCTAAGTACCATATACTAGGGACGTATAAGGGGGCACCAGTATGCCAATTTGGTATAAAATACTGGGTTACCAGTATGTAGTGACAAATCTGAGAGGAGAGAGAGCATAAGCACTGGGATCCTGGTTAGCAGGACTCCAGTGAAACAGTCAAACACACTGACATCAGGCAGAAATTGGGGGTAACATGCCAAAAAGAGGGTACTTTCCTACACACAACTTCTCCAGAAAGGCTTCTGTCTCTCAAAATCTCCTCAGTGAAGTGCACCGCTTCAGAGGCTGCACGCGCACTTCACATCACTCAGCTGCTCCTCCAGCTGCAACACTAGAGCGACAACCTTGAATCTCGGCGGCCACCAATTATCAGAGCCCTCCGCTTCCAGGAAACTCTCCATAATGAAGTCTGTAGATTGTGTGGGTGTCGCCGACTTCAAAGAACCCCCAAAACCTGGAGAGGGGGAGCCGGAGAAACCAAGGATTTCCAAAGACGTGCATACATGTGTGTCTATAAAAAGACAAGATCAGACATCTCAGTAAGTTTAAACACTAGCAGTATAGGGAACAATTAAATGAAAAATTGAAAAGGTGGCAAAACAAATCCATCAAAGTTATTTATAAATGAGCCGTGGAAAACCATTATTGAATGTCTACATGAATAGAATTGAATAAGTGACTAGTAAAAAAAAATAGACAACATTTTTTTCAAGAAGGCAGCAATGAGCAAAAGGTAAAGAGGCTCAAATGTGATAGAAAAAAACAACATTGGCCTGAGGATTTAGCTTCCTTCTTAATATTGAATGATTAATCATTGATGCAGACAAACCTTAAGCAATTCTCATGCACTGATCATATCATCTATGTACAACTAAATCATTTGGCGTGAGTCATTCATGAATGCATACACAGAATACTGAAATTCATACATTGAGAGACCCTAGCCATTAGAGAGTTAGGGTGACATTCTACCCCACTACTCTTAATCATTGAATATATTCATAATAGAGACCAATGTATCCATCCATTTACCTTTGCTGAGATTCAAAGTGGCTGAAATGTCTCCGTTGTTGTGGGTATCGATAACCTTTCTTCTCACATCAGGTGTGATTCAGCACTTTGAAGTAATCGACTAGTGGTGCTCCTAGTATTTCACAGCGGTGTTGGCGTATGTAAGCATTCACTTTTTGCCTTGCCTGTCCATTACGTACTTAATTACATGGCCAAAGTTAACATAAATGATATTCACGATATTACAGTTAGTGTGTCTTCAAGTTCAACTGATTTAGTCTCAATGCATTCTCCACAGCAGTACAGTTTCCAGATTTAAAGAGACCAACTACTGCTGGTAGGTTTCATTATGAGCAAAGAGTGGCCTGTGTTTTTAGTTTTTATGTGTAGTAGTAACCATAACACACAATCCCTTACATTTCACTTATTTCAAAGACAAACAAAGCTTTACTTAGACCACCACATACTCCCTTCACAGATTCCAATGTTTGTTGATAATCGTTTTTATTTCACTACTATAAGTCCAGAATGTTGTTCAACAGACCAACTTTTTGCATTAACTTTTCTGCCTTTAGGATCCAATAAACATTCCCTTGGGGTATGCTACACTTTTTTTCTTGACCTTTTAATAAGCCCAGGTTCTGTGGAATAGAGGTTTACACCATTTGAATACTCATACTCGAGGCCTGCTGGTCACCTCATGTTTTGTTTGTAAGTGATCAATTCACTGAGGCATCCTACTGGTTAGTCAATTCTGTCAGTGGTTTATTGTACTGTAGGTGAATATGAAGTAACACAGTATGAGGATGCAGTGTACACTGAGCCTGGTTTCCTTCATTAACATTTAGATTAATGATTGGTTCATGTGTGAGTAAGGTATTCAATAGTCCATAATGGATATTAAATGTTGTGCATCATTGGTTGTTGAATATGGAATAGAGGACAAAGTGGCTGAACGAAAATACTAGAGGAAAGTTGTCTTTCTGCTGGTGGTGGCACAGATGTTGTACTTTTTAATTGATGTGGGGGTAGATGAACAGTAAGTTGTAACTGGGAGTAAGTTCTGTGACACACAGTCATGGTTTGGGAGATGTGGGAAGGGAATCAAACGTCCGAGACTGGGGAGGAAATTGGAGAAGTAAATTGCAAAGTGGGAAGGTAAGTGAGGCAGAGCGGTTAGTGTTTGCTATGTAATGATTCAAGTGGTGTGGTGTAGAAGGATAAGGTAAAGTGGTCCAGGGAGAGTGAGTGGTGCGAAGGAGCAAATTGGTTGCAGACCCAGTTCTTCATCAACAGCATGCTGTGTATTTACAGCATCCATATAAATTTTGATTGAGGTTGGCTCGTTTGCATCTCATCCAGCCTTCCTCCATACTTTTAGACCTTGGTCTCAAACTGTCATAGTTGGACTCTTGCTCTATGCATGACTGCTGGTTTAGGGATGACAGCACTTTTGTTTGTAGGTGATTAGGCCAATCCTACAATAAGTCGCAACTGTCGGCCCAACCCACCCAGCTCACAAGCAGTACCTGACCAAAAACCCATTAAGTAAAAGGTGATTACGCATGGACTCAAGGGTGCGACATCTCAGGGGAGTGATGGTTAAATGGAGACTACACTTTTCTCACATGAGCAATAAGCCTCATTTACACACTGGTAATGAAGGAGATGCAGTAAGGTTTTCAATAGGTTTTATTAACAAGATTGCAATCTAATGTAAATTTCATGGCCTGCAATGATTAGGATAATGAACAATGTCAGAAACAGAATTGTAAAAACGAGGGTCATGAATATAAAGACTCCCACCATCTTGCAATAACATGAGATGTGAAATAGACCCTAATACCGTAGCATGATGAACCTAATCTCTAACCTAAAGAGAGCTAGGTATGATAAATGTAATCTGCAAGTACCATGTCCATGAGAAGCACCCTCAACCCTTGTTGCCTTGGAATGAGATCTCTAGATCAGACTCTGTGGGGAGACGAAGTCTGGGTCTTCAGCAAGGCGACGTGTAGCACAGATAGCGTTGATGGCATCTGGTAGGAATCCCTTTGATAACCTTGTCTGTGTTAGATGTATTTATACAGATCTTGTACGACCCCTGACGCAAGCATGTTCCCAAACAATAGATAAGAAGGCATGCTTGGGGTGGCAATTATATAAACAATTCCCTGAAAATGTACAGTATGTTTCTGTCACACATAAGTGGGAAAGTACATGATGTGAATACCTACGTATATCATTTATCTTTGACTCTGATAGTGACACCTTCACAGAGTGGCACTGATAACGTGAAATTAAAACATCTTCCTAACTATAAACATAGCAGCCATCTTGGAAAAATGAATTAAATAAATGTGCTAAAACAAAGCAGGCCAAGTAGGTTAAAAGTCACTAGGTGACAAGGGCACAGGCCTGCAAGCCATAAGGCTAAGCTAAACTCCTGATTCCCATTAAAACTAAATAGGATCCACTACAAAACCTGTAGCCAATTGGAGGCCGAGTAGCGGGGCATGTGAAAAAGCCACATACTTGTATGTCCTGAGTGTGATTAGAAATGGAAGCGTAATCTACTGACATCCCCAGGGGATCGGGACCCAGTACCTCAGAGTATCAGTGTAGGCAGAGAGAGCTTGTTTGACAGCTGCAGACCTATAAGATAGGGAAGGCCAGGCAGAGGGTCTCTAATCAATGCTATGCAGTAGCTTGTGTGATGCATAAAGTGGGGTCACTATAAACAGAGTAGCTCTTCCCACCACTCTGTCATCCAGGTCACACAATGTACTTGCATCTTCATCTAAATAAAGAACCCTGGTCTCAGCAGAAGTACAAGTAGAGAGTGGCTCGCTTCTGCAGCATTGTGATGTAAGTCAAGAATGGCTGGGTGGATGAATATCATTTATCTTTGACTCTGATAGTGACACCTTCACAGAGTGGCACTGATAACGTGAAATGAAAACATCTTCCTAATTATAAACATAGCAGCCATCTTGGAAAAAATAATTAAGTAAATGTGCTAAAACAAAGAAGGCTAAGTTGGTTAAAAGTCACTAGGTGACGAGGGCACAGGCCTGTAAGCCATAAGGCTAAGCTAAACTCCTACTTCCCATTAAAACTAAATAGGATCCACTACAAAACCTGTAGCCAAATGGAGGCCGAGTAGTGGGGCATGTGAAAAAGCCACATACTTGCATGTCCTGAGTGTGATTAAAAATGGAAGAGTAATCTACTGACATCCCCAGGGGATTGGGACCCAGTACCTCAGAGTATCAGTGCAGGCAGAGAGAGCTTGTTTGACAGCTGCAGACCTATAAGATAGGGAAGGCCAGGCAGAGGGTCTCTAATCAATGCAATGCAGTAGCTTGTGTGATGCATAAAGTGGGGTCAGTATAAACAGAGTAGCTCTTCCCACCACTCTGTCATCCGGGGGCACAATGTACTTGCATCTTCATCTAAATAAAGAACCCTGGTCTCAGCAGAAGTACAAGTAGAGAGTGGCTCAATTCTGCAGCATTGTGATATAAGTCAAGAATGGCTAGGTGGATGAATCTAGAAGTACTTTAGGTGTTAACTCTTTCCACTACTAGTTCCTTTGCTGGAACATTGGCTTTTTTAATTGATTAAATGTGTACCTGGTCCACTGCCCATGTGATCAATTACTAGATCTACAATGCCCCCAGCGGGTAGCTGAACACTGTTAACTTTGACTTTGGACCAGTTTCACCTTGTGAATCAAAAAATCTGCCTTTTGAGGGGTGAGAAAGGTACTATAGTCCTTTGTGGTCTGTTTTGGGGATTTCTGCAAGATTTCGGAAGTCTTTGGTCAAAGACCTATAACCACTGAGAAACCATGAGAGAGGGCAGCTACTTCATAGCACTTGTGAAATATTTATGTTACTGTGTGTGATAACGGGAGACCTTTAGAGAAACATTGACCATAGAAAAGGGTTTTGCTGAGGACTCACTATCTATGTTTATAAAATGCCATTGTAATAAGCAGGGAGACTTTGACACATGAACAGCAAGTCACAGACTATTGACAGGGAGAAATAGGCAGTGGGTCCAGATGAAACCGGTAGAGTGCAACACAGAGATAGTAAGATGTGCCCAGAGACAGCGAAACAGAAGGTCATACAACCATAAAGGAACACGGAATCATTGATAGTGATAATAGAATGCAGAAATTTTTCAGAGACACACGTATAAAAAGCACACTACCAGTACACTTATATACACCAAAGCAAAACCTGTAACTGGAAGAAAGGATTGGTAGATATTGTGTTATATAAATACAGTAGTTTTAATCACATACTACAAAATCCTATTCACTAACCTATGTGCAAAGATCTCTGTCTCCACCATTCCTATCTTTTCTGTGTGAAGGTCACCCCCACACTTGTGGAGATCTCTGCACATGGAATGATGAAAAATTGACATTTCTTACACCACAACGGGAGGGCTTTAAAAAAGGTAAGATGGGTTTAGAGAGGGGCATAAAAATAAAGACTACCCACAAAAGCACTAAGCCCATTGCGATTTATGAACTACTCTTCCAAAGCAATTACAGCAAAAAATGTCCTCAAACAGTAGTAAATGTGCTCTAACCTAGCCTTGGGGTAAGTCTTGCACCACCTACGGCCACTCACAGGTACTGCAACAAACCCCCATATAAAATAATGGAACAAGCAACATAAAATAACACACAATAGGAAATGATGTTAAAAACAAAATTAAAAAACACTTTTAAAATATAGCTATATTGTTTAATGTTACATTAAGGTAATAAATAATTATTATTATATTATAAAAATAATTACATTTTTGTTAAAAAATAAAAATAATTTAGTTCTACACATATCCTTTAATCATTTTTAATACATTTCAAATAAAAATAAACATTCATATCAAGTGTTTTTTCAATTACACTTTAAAAAATGTTATTCATAAATTAAATAAAAATATTTTGATTATTTAATTATTTAATATAATTTAATGTTAATGTGCTGCAGCATGTAAATTTATTATTTCTAGGTATATTTTAAATTATTTTACATTTGCTTTTCATATAAAATTTGTTTTAATATTTTTTTCTAATTTCACTATACTTGCCTTGTAGAGATCTCTGCCGATCTCAACCTACCTCTGAAAAGTAATGCATAGGAACTTTACAGTTGAGAATCCTGATGTAGGAGGATCCACCTGAAGATGGACACATGTAAACCTACACCTAAGAGTATCTGGCTCATATTATGCATTTTCTTTTCTTCTTTATTTTAATAGCAGCAGTCAAGAAAAACAACAACTCCCATAAGGCCAAACAAAAAGTGGCCAATGGTAGCAAAACAGTAGTTTCAAGTGTCAACCAATGAAAGGGCATCCATCCACTAAATACGTATTTTGGCTGTGAACAGCCCTCTTTTCTTGCTGCTCGCAGTCAAGGTAAGTGTTTAATTTCTATACTCGTGTTTTCATGTTAATTGCCTCGTGTTTAATTATCGAACTTTTTTGGCTTTAATGAAATATTTTTCACATGTTGTATTCTCGTCGGCTTGTAGCGGCAATTTCCTGTTATTTTTGCTTTATGCACGTTGTTCTCCGTGCGCGCGCTCTGCTCCGGTGTTCTAAAACTGCTGTTTCTGTCAGGCGCGTCGTTTCTCGTGCATTGCTTGACAGAAACGGTGGTTTGCCGGTACTTCCCTGCTTTTGGCTTACCGCTTCGTGGGACTCCGGGTTTGTTTGCTCTTTCTGGCGTCCTCGCCGAGCGGTCTTAGTTTCCGGCATTTCCTGCTGCTCCTTACAACTCGGACTTGCAGGTTCATGCCCATAGGCGGCTCCTGTTCATTCCCGCAACTTGGCAAGGGATTGTTAACCCTTTCTGGTGGTTTCTTATCCTTTCCTTCTGACAAAATTGTTTCTCTATCAATATGGAAAGCTCAGAGAGCAGAATTAGCTTAGAGGAGGAGGAACAAATTCACCAACAATTGAATGACAATATTTGTGACTTTATTCAAAGCTCTGTCGAACAAGCTGTTTCCAGTTCCATAAACAATTTGTCTAAAACATTAGAAAATTCTATTTTGTCCTTGGTTTCAAAGACGGTTTTGGCCCAATCTGCGGGGGAATGCAGAAAACGCCCTATTACTAAAAAGATTTCTAAACAGGTGTTAAACAGTGAGGTTTCCTCACATAAGTCAGAGGAAGCGGTTCCTCAAAAGGATCCTGCTAAGGAGCGTCCTTCTTTTTCTCAATCTAAACCATCTTCCAAGTGTGTTAAGAAAACCAAGCATCTCTCTGCGCCCATTGTGATTACCAGTGTGAGAAACTGGGGCTGATTGCAGAGGCCCCATAACTTTTTGCCCCCATTTTCCACTTTATGCTGGTGTTTTCCTGACTCTGATGGTGCCCTGGGTACTGCTAACCAGTCCCAGGGCCTGTGCTCTGTGTAAAATGGATATGCAAATTAGGCTAATTATAATTGGCTAAGTTAACCTACCTATAAGTCCCTAGTATATGGTAGGGCATGTAGGTTTAGGGACCACAGCATAGGTGGTGCACACCTAGGTGCATTGCTGAGGTCCCCAGTGTCATTTTAAAAGCAAGTCTGCCTTGCTGGCTGCTTTCAAATTAAAGTTATATGCAAATTCGACTTTGGAATTAAAGGTACTTCCAAAGTCTTAAACTACCTTATTTTTACATATAAGTCACCCCTAAGGTGTGCCCTATGTGCCCCTAGGGCTGGGTGCCATGTAACTATAAGCAGGGACTTTATAAAAATAGATTTATAAGCCCTGGTGAGGTAAAAACAGCCAAATTCGTTTTTCCCTCATTGAAGTAAATGGCCTTCATAGGCTAGAATGGGCAGACTTTATTTAAAATTTTAAAGTCTCCTTAAATGTTACATACCAAGAATTTGGTATCAAATTGATTGTTATAATAAATCCCACAACTTCCAGTTGTTGGATTTAATATAACTAGTGCAGGTAAAAAGTTTAGACTTTACCTAAAAAGTTGCCAATTTCAGCTCTGCATTGTTTTTGCTGCTGTGCTCTGATTGGCCAGCCTGCAGCAGCTTCTGCCAGGCTACTTTAATGAGGTGTGAAGTGGCCTGACTTCACACAAAGGAATGTGCTTGGGGGAGAGAATCTCCCCTCAGCAGATGGGGAAGCAGGAAGGGGGAGGGCTGCCAAACTGGTCTTCAAAGGCAGAGAAGGACATCTGGAGCACCCAGCAACACCCCCACATCCTGCAACCCCAGACAGCTAGGTGCCCCCTTGATTAGATTAGGAGAGGGCAGGAGAGGGGTGTGTTTATGATTTTTAGCCACACCAGTGGGTGGGCTCAGCCAGATCTCTCCTCTAAAAATCAGATTCATCCATTTTGGATTTTTAGAGACTGTTGCCTTCTGGGATGGATTTTTGCCACACTTCCCAGGAAGTGGTCATCACAGGGGGACGACCCTGTCCCTGATTGGAGGACCAGGGCCCCCCTGCTTTTCACCCAGGAGCAAGGATAAAACTGGCAGACCTGCACCCACGCCTCAGATCCCCACCAAATTTCAAGAAGAAAGAACTACAAGGAGAAGAAGGACTGCCCTGCTGGACCCCTGGCCTGCACCTGGACCCTGCACTCAGAAAGACTGCACCAGCTGCACACTTGGGCTTCACCACAAGAAGGACTTTGCCTGGCTTCCACTGGTTCAAGGAGGGACTCCCTGTTTGCTACAGGTGAAAAATTGCTAACCAGAGTCCCCTGCACCAACTCCTGAAAAAGTGACCAGCTGACCACTGTCCAGTGGCCAAAAAGGAGTTTGCGCCAGGTGCATTCTGGGAGTTGAAGTCCGCACTTCCCAAGGACCATCACAGAACTTCTGGACCCTTGGGGTGAGCTGTGGACCCCAAAAGAACCTTAAAAGAACATCTGGGTGAAGCCCCAGAAGTTTGGAAAAGATTGGAGAAATTTTGGAAAAAAGCTCCATAAAGTGACCGACCCGACGCGGAAATTCTAGCCGGCTTGCCTCAACCGCGACCCGGCCTGACTTCGTGGTTCGTCCCGGTAAAGAAAAACATCCGAAAAAGAGACTAAGTCCGAACGTAAAAAGTTGACCGGGACCTTCCAGCCATCGTATCCGAGAAGGGCTCCACGGACGTCGGATCAAGATCCAGGTTTACCCCGGTCGAAGGATTTTCATCTCGAAAAAACGACTAAGTCCGAAGGTAAAAATCACCACCGAGGAAACCGACTTCGCGTATCCGGACAAGGGCTCCAGGAGGTCGGATCCAACTGGCAGGTTCGTCCCGGGGAAGAAAAACATCAAAAAAGAGACTAAGTCAGAAGGTAACTTTTTAACCGAGGCCTCCCGCGACTTGTAGCCGAGCAGGGCTCCATCGCGGTCGGCCTGAAATTTGACTTTGCCCCGGTCCTGGTGCAACCAGATGACCCGATTGGCGCTTTTTGTTTCTAAGCGCTAGAAAATAATAATACTTTAAAAATTCATATCTCCGGTTCCCCTGAACCGATTTTAATTGTTTTTGTGTCATTTTAAAGATAAAAATATAAGCTATTATTATAAATTGGTTTTGGATTTTTAAACTGTTTCCTGTGTTTTATTTAATTACTGTTTTGTGATATTTGAATGCTTTACACTTTGTCTCCTAAGTTAAGCCTTGACGCTCGATGCCAAGCTACCAAGGGTAGAGCTGGGATTAATTTACTGAGACCTAACTGTACTTTTGTGGAGGTTTGTGGCTTGTTGCTAGGTGTAGGTACCTACCTGCCCTACCAATAACCCATTTTCCAACAACCAGTATTCCAGATACTGATGATGGTGGTTCAGATTCTGTTTCTGATGCACGTGATACAGATGACGATGATTCTGTTTTGCCTCCTCCTCCAAAAAAGGCAAAAGTTATGGCACAAGAGTCTTCCCAACCTCTACTTGTTTCAGACGCTGATGGGGTTCCAATGTTTAACCCAGAGGATATACATCACCCCAATTCCACAGAATGGTTTCCGGCACATCATGTGGGTGATTATGTGGCGTCTAGATTATGTTCATCACTAGACAAGCAAACAAGAGCCAAACTCCGTTCAGAATGCCCTCGTCCTAAATTACTGCCACCCCCCCTGTTATCGACCCTTTGCTAATTACCTTCTTCTTTAAGTTCGGGAAGGATCCGCGAAAAGGTGTTGACAAGGCTTGTCCACGTGCCAGGACAAGCTTCTGGATGTGGTGGGTCCCCTCACCCGCATTTTTGACTTAGCTGAAGTGGCACGTCTCGACAACTGTCCCATTAATCCGGCAGATTTATCTCTGTGGGTCCAGAGATCCTTTTGCCTCTTAGGCAATGCCAATGCGGCTATAACACATGAAAGAAGGAAAGGCTTGCTTCTCAAGCTGGATCCAAAATTAGTCAATCTAGCGGGGTCAGACCCTGGCATCAAGGCAGAAGGTCTCCTTTTTGGAGATTCATTTATAAAGGAGCTAAGTAAATAAGTTTCTACCTTTGCCTAAATGGAAAAGGCCCAACAATCTCTTTAAAAAATGTTCCATAATCGGGTTTTCGCCAGGGCCGGCAGAGGTAGGAACCGCTTTGCCGGCCGCTCCTATTATAACCAAGCTTCCCGTGGTGCCTCCAACATCTCATACCAAGACTACAAGCCTCAATTTTACCCACAAAGAGGACGCAGCTTCCGGAACAGAGGTGGCCGATCTTCCAGATTCACAGCACAAACCGGTAAGTCTGGCTTCTGGCCATTCTATTGTAGGGGGTCGTCTTTTGCTGTTTCTTCCAAAATGGAAGTAGATCACTTCAGACCCTTGGGTCCTAAATTCTATTCAGGGTTACAATATCGAACTCTACTCGGAACCCATTCAGACTCACTTTCCTCAACCTCCCAAGTTTTCACAGGAGATGACGTTGGCAATCTCTGCGGAGATTCAATCTTTACTTCAGAAACACGCCATTGTCCCCTGTCAGCCAGATCCCTCAGGCTTCATCAGTTCAATTTTCCTAGTCCTCAAAAAGAACAAAAAAATGCGACCAGTGATCAACCTAAAACATTTCAATCAATTTGTGGTTTACCGACATTTCAGGATGGAGACTAATCTCCATCTCAGGGATACACTTCTTCAAGTCGATTGGATGGTACGTTTGGATCTAAGGGACGCTTATTTGGCAGTTCTTATGCATCCAGATTACAGAAAATATCTTCAATTCGAATGGGAGAATCACTTTTATCATTTTTCTTCCCTACCGTTCGGGCTTTCTTCGGGCCCGTGGTGTTTCACAAAACTTATGAAGCCGGTAGTGGCTTCCCTCAGGGCTTAAGGAATCAGAATGATTATTTATCTAGACGATATCCTCATCATGAATCAAAGTCAGACTATCCTTCAATCTCATCTTCTCTTGACCTCCAATCTTCTCACCGACCTAGTTTTCCTTATAAACAATGAAAAATCTTCCCTGGTTCCGGTTCAAAACATAGAGTTTCTGGGGTTTCTAATAGATTCAGTTTCTGCAACCCTTCTTCTTCCCTCCGCAAAAATAAAGTCTATCAAGTCCAAAATTCTTCACACTCTCCGTAAATCCTTCATATCCCTCAGGACTTTGGCAAGGATAATAGGCCTTCTTTCTTCTTCCATCCAAGCGATATTCGCAGGTCCTCTACATTACAGAGCCTTCCAAAGAGTCAAAATTCGTCATCTTCAAAGGGGTCTCGCTTATTCGGTCAGCATCGCTATAGATCTCGAGTCCCGTGAGGAGCTTCAGTGGTGGATAGACCATTTAGATGCTTGGAACGGCAGGACCATATTTGTGTCAGCCCCAGATCTAGTATTAGAATCCGATGCAAACCTCTCCGGTTGGGGGGCCTGGTGTGGTACAATCTTGACTGGAGGCGCATGGTCGCTTCAGGAGTCACAGTTGCACATCAACTGTTTAGGGATGCTTGCTGGCTCCTTTGCTGTGAAAAGCCTGGCAAGAGATCGGGTCTGTTGTACAGTTCTTCTCAGGATGGACAACATCTTGGCCATCTGGTATATCAACCGTCTGGGAGGCACAAGATCAAAACCTTTAGCGGAATTAGCAATAGGGTTTTGGGAATTTTGTCTTCAAAGACGAATTTCACTGCAGGCGCAGTACATTCCGGGCAATCTCAATACCGTAGCGGACTGGCATTCCCGTTTTTTCCACGATTCCAGTGAGGTTTTCAGGGCTATTTCTCACAAATAGGGCCCTTTTCAGATAGACCTCTTTGCTTCACGTCTCAACAATCAATTGCCTCAGTTCTTCAGTTGGTGCCCAGATCCGTTGGCTCTTGCCTTCGATGCTTTTTCTCAGGATTGGTCAACCTCTCTGAATTACGCCTTTCCCCCTTTTATTATGATAAACAGACTATTGGCCCACATCAGACGCCAACAAGCAGTGGTAGTACTGGTAGCCCCCTTTTGGCAATCCCAGGCATGGTTCCCATCTCTTCTAGAATTAGCGATAGATTTCCCTTTCCTTCTCCCTTCCTTTCCGGACCTCCTAACCAACCCTCTCAGATTCCATCACGATTTGATTGTACACAATCTTCTCGTCCTTTCAGCTTGGAAATTGTCGGGGATCCCCAGCCAGTCCCTGAAATTTTGGCAGAAGCTTTTAGCCTCATCGAACAGTCCTGGGCATCGGGCACAGAAAAAGCCTATAGCTCAGCTTTATCCCTATGGCATAGCTGGTGCATGGGAAAAGGTATTAATTCCCTTTCAACAGATGTAACCTTTATAGTTATTTCCTGGCGGCTGAGGCTAGTAAAGATAAGTCATATCGTACTATCAGCTTGTACAGATCTGGCATTTCCTCTCACCACCCATATATCAATGGTAAACCTGTTGGGGAACATCCCCTGATTTGTCGACTTTTAAAGGGAGTAAAGTTTTCTAATCCGTCTTTACCCAAATACAGTTCTCTATAGGACGTTAATGCTGTGTTTAATCTGTTTTTATCCTGGCCTGACAATAATATGCTTTCTTTGAAACAATTGTCTGCAAAATTAGCTATGTTACTATGCTTGGTTTCATTTGAACGTCTTTCCGATGTTAGAGCTCTGGATATCACTGCCCGTCAATTTACTCCGCTTGGCGTTTTATTCAATGTACATAGACGCACTAAAACGAATTTGCCATCTGTGTTTTATCCTTACTTTCCTGACCATCCTAAACTCTGTGTGAGTCAATGTTTGAAATCATATGAACATCAAACAGTCGATTTGAGATCATCTTCTGCTTCCCAACTACTTATTTCTTTTAAAAAAAAACTTGAAACCCGTCTCTTCTCCAACCCTAGCTCTTTGGGTCAAATGGATCATGTCCTTAGCTGGTATTGACACTTCCGTTTTTGGTGCTCATTCCTCCAGAGGTACTATGGCATCTAAGGCCTTTTGGGGTGTTTCTCATTTGGGGGATATTCTCAAATCGGCTGATTGGTCTACTGATACTGCATTTAAAGTATTTTATTGCAAGCCTGTTCATCATGCTGCATTGGATGTTGTTAATTTGCTTTAAACTTGCATAAAATGAGCCTCCGGTCTTGCCATAAAATGTAGATTTTCCTAATAATTTATGACTGAAAGTCTTAATTTTATTAAAGACATGGAGGCGAGTATTATCCTGCCTCAACAATTAATGCTTTCATTGTTTTCCCACCCTTGTAGCCTCAGCTACTCCGTCACAGGCTTCAACGTAACTGTCATCCATCAGCAGACCACCATTTTGTACCTCCTCGGATTTCTCCTCCTCATCTACATCGGTTCCATTTGGATGTCATCCTTTCTCCTGCCGAGATACGGTTGTTGAATTTATGTCAGGACTTTCTGGCTTTCATAATGGCTTTTTGCATCATTGGTTCTATTCTACCTTTGTTTTATTCTGTTTGACCCTCGCACAAGAAAAGAGGGCGGTTCACAGTCAAGATATGTATTTAGGGGATGGATGCCCTTTCATTGGTTGACACTTGAAACTACTGTTTTGCTCCCATTGGCCACTTTTTGTTTGGCCTTATGGGAGTTGTTGTTTTTGACTGCTGCTATTAAAATAAATAAGAAAAAAATGCATAATATTCGCCTCCGTGTCTTTAATAAAATTAAGACTTTCCATCATAAATTATTAGGAAAATCTACATTAACATGAAATCTGGTAGTCTTACTGACAAAAGTCTTCAATAACTCGATCGTTCTGTGAATAATTACGATCTATTGCTTCTGTTCTGTCTTTTAAACCAAGCATTTGCAACATCTGCACAGAGCACTAAACCCTGAACTCCTTTCTATTACCTAAATTAATTAATAGAAAATTGCTCTTTAAGAACGTTTCCATCCCACAGTCTTGCCATGATAAAAAACAGAAGCCTGTGTATAATTGTACCTGTATATTAATGCGATTATTTGCTGTATTTACTGCTCCTTTCTTATTATAATGCTAATAATGTTGTCTTTGTTGTTTTTTAAAAACTTTTTTACATGCTGCATTGCAACTCTGTTTGGATATTGCATTCAATTCAATCTTCCAGCAGTCAGAAAACAACTTCGTAGAAAAATATCGGGTCTCGTTACTGTGCTAGTTAATAACCACCACAGTAAGATTCTCTGGCTGTGAAACTAAGGTAATCGTTTCACTTTTCTTAAATTATGCTATTTAATTTTGATATATCCAATTTCCTATGTCTTTAATTAATTTGTTATATTCATTTAGTGTAAATATTTGCTCAGCCTTTTCAAATTTGACTCGTTACAATAAGATCAATTAAATTGTGCATATCCAACTTGGAAATACTCTGTTAACCCAGCAATATTTCCACGTAAAAGGCAAGAAAAATTGCTGGCCAAGCCTTGGTGACTATAAATGTGGTTTATAATAAAGAGGAACTTAGACCTCAGCATGGGGTCTGCCAATGCCGCAGGGGCGGGGAAGGCTCACTCAGTGACCGAGTCGCCAGTCCTCATTAGATTTACCACCCACTTGACTATTAATGTCCGATGAACGTGCTTACGACAATGAGGCGGAAGCTCTTTCGTCAGAAATTAATCCTAAATTAATTTACATATTCTGGCAGCACACTAACCACACTCTTTTGTCTCTCACAAAAAACCCCAAAGTGGATTGATTTGTAGGGCACAAAAACACAATGTGCCTCATTCTCCGAGAGTTTTATTCCAGCCTAACATGTTGGTATCAGGATCACCATGCCATACAGGGAAACTCTCTCTCAGGAGGACTGCCTGATGTAGGACTGACCCCTCGCTTTCTGTTGTCAGGAGGCTCTACTGGTTAAATATCTGTTCCCCACGGTTATTTGAACCAGAGGTAGTTGAAACCACGGGTTTGGCAGAGTATAAGCTTGGCCAGATTGTCGTGAAGCTTCTACACCACCAAATCCTATGCAGGCCTTACGACTGTATTTAAGATATGAATGTTGCAAGGCCTAAATGAAGCCTCTTGTGAAGGCTTGCACACCTCAGTCTTTTGTGTGGGAGCTGCTGTTGTCATGAATGCTCTGCGGAGGATAATTTACATATGGTTGCATTAGAGATCAACAAAAGCTTGGAAGTGGTGGCTTTTGACAGCACGTTTATAGATGAAAGATGATCCATACGAATAGAAATAAACTGTCACAGAGGAGACAGCAGGCTGCCTCCTTCTTAGCGTTAATAATTTGACGCTTACCGGGATGGCAGTGCTCGATGTACCTAGGGTCAGATTTAATGGAAAATGACGTTGCACATTGCTAGAGCAGGTGTTTTAATAAAAATTTTGAATTAGAGTTCATGTACTTTGAGTAATGGATTTGTTTAGAAAATGTAATAACGTAGAAAAATAACACACACATTTGAAAATGTGATCACGATGAGTGGCCGGCAATGTTCACGAAGTATACCTATAAATGGTTTATTAATATGAAATGTTGAGCATTTGTTAGATTAATGTCGTAATATGTCATATTAACAGTTGTGCATCATGTATGAGCTTTATTAATTGTAGGCCTTTGCTTAGTGGAGGTCTTGGCCTAGTTGCACGGCCACATGTCAAGCTGTATTTCTTTAAGTTTAATGAAATTTCTGTCTTAGAGAATTAAACTGTGATTTTCCATTAAATTGTTTAAATGTGTTCCTAGCTAAAAGTCTTTCTCATGAGTACCAATTGCTAGAGGATGCTGTTCTTGCTAAATGTAACATTATGAATGTATTGTGTGTAAGACTGATTTTCTCAGGAGAAGAACAATAGAGACACTGACTGGAGTCTAAGCTGCAACAATACTGTTACCTGACGAGCCGGATGATGAAGACATTGCAAGAGAAGCCAATCAGCAACATGTGAACGGAAAAGTGGTAGAATTCAGAGATGTTAAGTTTTTGTTTTATTGGACAAAGTGTGAACATGCGATCCCTTGACCAATAGGGACTTGGGAAGTAGTCTAGGAAATCCAACTTAATGGGACTGCACTTAGAGGAGATGTTGCGATTCTCTCTATTCTTCTTGAGGGTTTACCTCTATTCTTTCGAGTTGCTTAAAGACTTTGCTTTTTCTAAACTTTGATGCTGATTTCTGAATCCCTGCTGACCAGACTGATGTCCTGAGGACGAAGACTGACACTACATGCTGATCCATATTGAGGATAGGTATTATGAATTAGAATGTTAATTAGTATGACTATTTGCTTTTTCGTTCTAGGTACCAAGCGCACTGTTTTGATAAATCCATAGCTAGATATTTTCCAAATTTGTGTTTAGTAAATTGTTTTGCATGAAGCCCAACATGCTGATGCTAATCTGGTGTTAGGTAAGGATTCTCACTAATGAAAGTCTGTGATAGGGAATAACGTTTGATGCTTTTCTTTACTGAATCTAAATGTATATGATATAATTTGTGCAATTATTCTTGTTATTGATTTGTACTGTAACCTTATAATGTGTAACAGTTCAAGCTTTGATTAGATTGCATTTTTTCCGTCGGTTTGGACAGCCAGTGTTGTTTTTGTATGTTTATCATTTGATTTTGAGATTAATTTACGTGACATTAGCATTGTTAATATAGGGAAATAAATATTCAAACTTTTACATTAACATCATTGACCGCTTTGCGTCCCCTTGTAAGTTTACTTATTAAGGTCATATGCACTAACAACGGCGCTGCGCAAATTTGGCAGTGTCTTGCAACGTAATTTTCACAATGCAGGGATTTGCAGTATTTAATTGGCTATGGCACACCCATGTGTTTCCCCCTGCGCCGGCACTAAATTTGCTGCCGTGTGCCAATGCAGCCACCCTTGCACCATAGTGCAAGGATAGCTGAATTGAAGGAGGAGATTGTTTTTGTGAAGGAAAGACACCTTCCTGCACAAAACAATCTTTAATGGTGATTTGCTCTTTCTATGTGTTCTGCAAAATGCAGCACACATAGAAAGAGCAAAACACAAGGAGAAATGAAAGCATTTCTCCTTGTTGTGCCACTCTAACGCCAGCCTTGAGTGGCGTTTGATTTTGGCACTGCCTCAGGTGTACAAAAACTTGTAAACCTGGGGCAGAGTCAAAATGCAATGGCTGTTGCTGTGGCATGCCCACAGCAACAGCCATTGCATGCCCCTTCCATGCAAAGTGCTGCGTCTGAAGGGGCCATATTTACAAAGTTGCATTAAGGCACAAAAATTGGCTTAACACAACCTTGTAAACATGGTGCAGGGCATCTCGCCATTGGAGCGTCACTAAAAGTGACACTCCAGTGGCGCTAGGAGCTTTTAAATGTGCGGCCTGGTGTCTTTATCTTTGCTGAAATTAAAACAGCTCCCAGATTTAAGGCAAAGCATACTAGCAGGTTGTATATGTTGGTTTTCATTGACATAGATTGTGTTATTATTACAGTAATGCATGTTTGAAACTGGCACCCTGTTGCAGTACTCCCCTCCCCACTTTTTGTCTGGTTTCTGGATGAAACTTGGACTGGAGTGCACAGGGATCCTGCTAACCAGGCCCCCAGTGCCAGTGTCCTTTCCCTACAATTGCAAAAATATTGATACAATTTGCAACACCTTTAGCTGCTACTGTAGGACCCACATTTAAGACAAAGTCAGTGCCGGCGTTGCACCATTTTTTTAATGCAAAATCAGCGCTGACAAGGCACCATTTTTAGATAGTGTTGCTAGAACAGTCTTGCGACACTTTTCAGGAGTTAGCAACATTTTTCAGGAGCGCCTCCTCACCTTGCGTTGTTTCACAACAATGATATGTGTTCCCTCCTAAAAAATTATGCTACCGCCAAATCTACTAGCTGTCTGAAAAACAACACACGCCTAGGATCGGCCCAAAAAAATTACGTTAATTCTGATTAGCATAAAAAATTTAATGCCTGGTCAGCCCAGCTGCAACTACATAAGAAAAACACACAGAAGGAACCCTGTCAAGCAACTAGACAACTTAGACATGTTACTGCTACAGCTCGGCACCTTGAGAAGACAACAGTGATGACGTCAACTGCCACCAGCACCACTGTAGCAACCACAACCACCACCATTGCAGCCACAATGGCAGCACAGAAGTAGGGTGAGAATATTCCACACATGTGCATCCATTCTTGGTCTCAGGGACGAAGAGGTCATCAGACTGCATCATCTCAAGCGGGAGTCCATTGTACGGCTGCTCCACCACATTGCTCCTGACATCACAGCAAGAGGGAAAAGTACTACAGCCATACCACCTATGACCAAAACCCCTGGCCGTCCTCCACATGCTGGCCTCTGGATCATTTCAGACCACTGCAGCACTAGTGGGTGGTATCTCACAACCATCCTTGTCTGCCTTCATCCCTATGATCCTGGAAGCCATCACCCAACTCCCAACCCACCTAATCCGGTTCCCTAACACCCATCAACTGCAGCAGGAGATAAAACAAGGATTCTACCAAATATGCTGGGTTCACACATGTGATTGGTGCAATAGACTGCACACATGTCCAACTTGTCTCTCCTGTTGCCACGGAACACCTCTTCAGGAACACGAAACATACACCTTCAATTAATGTGCAGGCCATTGTGGACCATCTAGAGAGATTCACTAACATCCTCCCCAAAAATTTGGGTAATCAATAACTAACCAACTTTTTCAGGATGGACAACATGGCAATGGTCTACTCGTAGGTAAGTTAGCATACACTTCATAACACAGACAACAAACTAAACATGTGGGACAAACAATACATACACCACACTACACATACATGGACAGGCAAGCACAGATGTTTAGACAATAACACATATGCCGTATGATTTACTACACTGCAATCACCCTCACATACACTCACATGTACAAGTTCTTAGCACCACATGACTGACACTTTTAATGATGCAGTGGTAGAGTAATGCCTCCTCTGCATTCAAAAGTTGGAGTCAAGCCTCTACATGTGCCCACATGTTTATTACGAAATAGGGATCCTTCACACATGAAACTTAGCATGGAATAGCTCAGCTATGTGTATTGCATTGGCCATGCTACCATCAAATAACTCACATATTGGCACTGCCCCACATTCACCATGCAGTAGCACCAACAATTAATGCCACCTTAGTGGTGGCATCCACATTTAAATATCATTAAAAATACCTGATATACTCATAGTGTCCACCATTCCTGTGTGTGGTGCATATTTCAATACACATTGAAATAGGACATCGCCTTCATTAATAGGTCATGGGTAGGAATGGACACCTCAAAGCACAACAACAATCATACCTGTAAATTCCACATCTCCCTACCATGATACAAGGGTGCCTACAGTGGACTTTGGCAGCTGAACTACTGCGAGTGCACTGGTAGAGGCCAGAAACACTTAATATTAAGGAGACGTGGGACTTTGCAGGGCTGGACTGGTGATGCAGGGCAGTGCACCTGATGCCTTGTCCTGTCCAACAGGTGTCTGCAAACTTGTTGCATACATTGCAATACATCCCATACAACTGTGCCACGCTGTACAGATGGAACACCTACACATACGCATGGTAGCCAGCAATTGGCAGAAACACTTTGTGCAAGGGAGGCATTCCAAGGCCAAGGGTGGGGTATGATTCAAATGCAACACAAAGGGCGCAGCACCTGTCTCATGGCACACAACACACAAATAGGTATACATTTATCAAAAATCACTCTTCTGCAGTACTAATGTAATGGTACTAAGGTACAAATATAGACAACACTACCCATATTCTGCATGGGTGAACGGTCAGACCAGAAAATAACCAACAATCACCAGGCCCCTGAGGCACAACCCATGACTGGAAAGTGGACCACCACACACCAATACAACCATGCATTCAAACAGGAACATACACAATACCAGTTGCATGTCCAAATGACCAGCCTACTGAAAACAAAAATGTGCCATGGCATGTAGCAAAAAACAAATATGCACGCCTGAAACTTTTACTGACATTCCATTGCAGCAGACCACGGTTACAGCATCCAGCCATGGGTCATGACCCCATATGGAAACCCACTAACTGACGCTAAGCGGGCTTACAATGAAGCACACAGAAGGACCAGCAATGTGGTGGAGAAGATATTTGACAAGCTGTAATCCAGGTTTAGGTGCCTAGGTCCAACACGAGGAAGCCTGTTATACCCCTTGTGTGCAACATACCACTTGTCTATGCAATTTTGCATAACATCTGTTTTCGCACCAATGTCCCCTGGGAAGAACAGGTAGATGTCCCCAGTGAGGAGGATGAGGACATTGATGCACAACAGGAGGATGGGGAACAACCAAACTGCTGCTGGATCACGCAGAAGAGACCGTATTGTGCACAATGTTTTCACTTTGTGACTGTACTCCAAGCAACATAAAATAAAAATGTGTAAAGAAATCACTTTAACTATGATTTCTCATGGAGTACTTATTTTCATCATCACATACCTATTTAACTCACCCATATCTCAGAGAGCATGACTAGAACACAAAAGATGTAAATAATTTAGGAGCATAGTCAGGAACAAAAAACAAATACAAACAATGCACTACCTTATGAATGTGTGGGTGAAATGTAGGCATAGTTTGTAGCACTAACAAATTATATTGTCATAGACATATTACACAAGTGTGTTGGGTTGACATATGACTGCAGCAATCCAGGAAATACATGTGAAGAGTACTGTACCTATCTCTGGCCTAGGTAGGAAAAGAGTACTAAACACTTACAACACACCTCTGTGTCGGCTATGTAACCAAGCAATGTCTGAATGTCACTATCACAGGTGACAACTGAAAACCTACTCCTCAGTGGCACTCACATGTTTGACCAAGAGAGAGTGAAATACAGAGACCAGAACACCTACATGTATAAGTCTGTCACACTCAATCCAGTTTGGAATGTGCATGTAAGTCAAGCAATGTCTAAGCATGTCACAAACCCTTGCCAATTTGTACGTGTAATAAAGGACACAGATATGTTGAATGTCACATCTTCTCTACTCATAACTGTCATGAGAACTCACACAATCTAAATACACTCATAGCGAATGTGACAAAGGTTGTAGAGAGCAGGTTTGAGTGAGTGTTGATCTCAAAAACCTTATGTGGAAGGACAGCTAAGGGACTCCCTTAGTTTCCTTTGAGATCCGATATGTGGTGGTCGCTCAGACACTAAACAAGTCCTGTGGCTGGTGTTCAGTGATGTGTGGGGGTCAGGCATGTGATCTTGAAAAGCCAAGAAATGTGAGGGCAAAAATTGCATAGCCTGTGGAAGAAGCAATGTGCATCTACAAAGATCACAAGTATGCTTTAGGTGGTCATTACAACCCTGGCGGACGGTGTTAAAGCGGCAGTAAGACCGCCAACAGGCCGGCGGTAAAAAAATTGCAATTACGACCGTGGCGGAAACCGCCAACAAAGACAGCCACTTTAACACTCAGACCGCCATGGTGGTACAAACAAACAGCGCGGCGGTCACCGCCAACAGACAGGCGGGAGACAATGTACCGCCCACACTATTATGACAGGCCAATCCGCCACCTTTTCCAGGGCGGATTCACAGCGGATAAAAATACAGCGGAAAAAGGAATTTCGAAGGGAAAACGCTCACCTCTATACACTCCACGAGGAACGAGGACACCATGGAACCGGAACTCCAAATTCTCCCTGCGATAGTCTTCCTGCTCCTCTACCAGGAGCACGAACGCCGGTGGCCACATGCCCACTGTTCAATCCTGGGGAGTGCAAAGCCACAGTCTCTCAACTCTCTACAGTGGGTGGGTTGCCCACTGTTCAATCCTGGGGAGTGCAAAGCCACAGTCTCTCAAGTCTCTACAGTGGGTGGGTTGCCCTCTGTTCAATCCTGGGGAGTGCAAAGCCACAGTCTCTCAAGTGGATGACCGTCTCCACTGGTTCTGGAGGGGGACTGGTGCCCAGAGTGCTTCATCCTGTGAAGGACAGAGGTAGTGGATGGATCTCTCCACTGGTTCTGGAGGAGGACAGGTGCCCAGAGTGCTTCATCCTGTTAAGGACAGAGGTAGTGGATGACAGTCTCCACTGGTTCTGGAGAGGGACTGGTGCCCAGAGTGCTTCACCCTGTGAAGGACAGAGGTAGTGGATGGATCTCTCCACTGGTTCTGGAGGGGGACTGTTGCCCAGAGTGCATCACCCCGTGACAGCCCCAGTTGCGTCAGTGCCCCTGCCGCTCATGGACTAGCGGTGCTTGAGATGGCGGTGCCCTGTTCAGCGGTGCTTGAGATGGCGGTGCCCTGTTCAGCGGTGCTTGAGATGGCGTGCCCTGTTCAGCGGGGCTTGAGATGGCGGTGCCCTGTTCAGCGGGGCTTGAGATGGCGGTGCCCTGTTCAGCGGGGCTTGAGATGGCGGTGCCCTGTTCAGCAGAGCTTGAGATGGCGGTGCCCTGTTCAGCGGTGCTTGAGATGGCGGTGCCCTGTTCAGCGGGGCTTGTGCTGGCGGTCCTTCATGGCCCAGTGGGGCTGGTGCTGGCGGTCCTTCATGGCCCAGCGGGGCTGGTGCTGGCGGTCCTTCATGGCCCAGCGGGGCTGGTGCTGGCGGTGGCCTCCTGGGCAGCTGCCCTGGGGCTAGCGGTGGCCTCCTGGGCAGCTGGCCTGGGGCTGGCGGTGGCCTCCTGGGCAGCTGGGCTGGGGCTGGCGGTGGCCTCCGGGCAGCTGGGCTGGGACTGGCAGTGGCATCCTGGGCAGCGGGATGATGGCGGTCTTCTCCGCCGTGCTGCTCTTCCCAGACTTGCCGGGTTTCTTGTGGCCCTTCCCCACCTTGGAAGGTGTCACATCTGACTCCACACTCCCAACGGGACCCCTGGGAGCCGCTTTGGTGGCTGGAGTCTTCCCCCTCTCCCGCCGGGCACTGGCCAACTTCTGATGCTTCACAGGTGGGGGACTGTCTGTGCTGTGGCTCCGTGCCACACTGGCTGTCCTGGTGGCTGGTGCACTCCACATACCGGTGACGACAGGCACCACTGGTCCCGGAGATGTTGTGGCTGAGGTGCAACTTCGGGACCTATGAGATGGACGGGGTGGGGGAGGTGTGGGAAAAAGGTCAAGGGTGGACAGGAAAAGTTTTTTGGACACACTGGGACGGGTAGCTGGAGGGGGTTTGGAAGTGGAGGAAGAGGTGGTGGTAGTAGGAGGTGTACGTTTGGTGACTTTGGGTGAAAGTGCATGCGCTGGAGGCTGTCGTGAGGTGGATGGCTGTTGGGTGGGTGTGTGCCTGTGTTTGTGTATCTTGGGAGGGGGCGTCAAAGACACACTGGGAGAGGACACAGGGGATGTGTGAATGGTAGTGGGGGTGGTGACTGCACGTGAGCGGGGTATGCTGGTGGGTGTGCTGGTGAGGGACGTAGTGGCTGTAGAGGTAGTGCATGAAGGTGTGAGTGTAGATGAGACTGGGAGGGAGGAGGGGGAGGAGGGGGACACAGTGGAGGCAGTGGATGTTGGTGTGTCTGCATCTGTGTGTTGCTTGCGTGAGTGCCTGTGGGATGTGTGGTGCTTATGTTTGCCTGAGCTTCCCTTGTATGTTGAGGTGTGTGCAGGCTGGTCTGATGGTGTGCTTGGGATAGGCAGAGGTACAGGGGATTGGGTCTGGGTGGAGGAAGTTGGAGGGGGGAGGCTAGAGACGGGGACAATGGCTGCCATCAGTGCTGAGGCCGGAGTCTGAAAAGCTTGGTGAAGGGCCGCCTGACCAGAATGAATGCCCTCCAGGAATGCATTTCTTTGTAGCAACTGCCATTCTACATCCTGGATGGCATTCAAAATGGTAGACTGCCCAACAGTGAGGGACCTGAGGAGGTCAATGGCCTCCTCACTGAGGGCAGCAGGGGTGACTGGGGCAGGGCCTGATGTTCCTGGTGTGGTGGTGATGCCCACCCTCCTGGGTGAGCGGGCACGGGGCGAAGGCTGAGGGGCTGCTGGGAGGGTGGTGCTGGTAGGGGTGGTGGTGGCTGTACCTGTAGATGCGGGGGGCACAGATGTTGCCGCCACCACAAGGGAGCTCCCATCAGAGGAAGAGTCCGTGTCGCTGGTGTCAGCTCCTGTCCCTGACGTGGAGCTCCCCTCGCCCTCCGTCACACTGGTGAATTCCGAGTCCGTAGTCTCACCCTCCAGGGCCATGTGGGATGCTGCTCCCTCGTGCTCCGGTGCCACTGCTCTTCCGCCTGATGATGCTAATGCACACAAGAACAGGGGGACCACAAAAAGGGGGGGGACGACAGAAGAAAGACATGTTGAGAGCATGGATTACCGCTACCGTTGGCGGACACGACAGACACAGAAGCCCCCTGCACTACGCCGCGCTCTTAGGCTCCACTGTTAAATTCCTGGGAAATGGCCTACAAGGCTATAGACGACATCTTCACACATAGATGACACAGGGGCATGAATAGCTGTACTTGGCACTCTACAGAGGTGGGCTGGGGTGCCACATGGCCTGCCTTACGGAGGGGCCTTGCCTACAGAACTCGCCCTGGCCTAGGGAAACCCACAGCCCTCCTCCCCCACCCAGAAAACTCCACTGCACGCAAAGTCAGCAGAATGCGAGTGTACTCACCCCCTTGTGGCTCCTGTGATGTCCTCTAGCGCCCATCCAACTCCGGGTACGCCACCGCCAGGATCCTGAACATCAGGGGGGTCATGGTGCGACGGGCACCCCTCCCACATTGGGAGGCCATCCCCAGCTGAGCCTCCGCCGTCTTCTTGCTCCAGCGGCGAATGTCCTCCCATCTTTTCCGGCAGTGGGTGCTCCGTCTGTGGTAGACCCCCAGGGTCCAGACGTCCTTGGCGATGGCACGCCAAATATCTTTCTTCTGGTGGGCGCTGACCTTCATGAAATGTACAGGGGAAGAAGAATAGTCATTACCAACTGCACCGTCAAAGTGATTGGCCCCCATCCCTACCCTTGCCATGTGGCACATGCATTCACCGTCTTTCATGCACGCAGCACTCTGCCCCTTCCTTCTTACATCCAGCCCTCTCCACACAGGCATAGCCCATACAACATGCTCCCTGTGTACTTACCTGTTTGTCTGGAGGACCGTAGAGTAGGTTGTACTGGGGGAGGACCCCGTCCACGAGTTTCTCCAACTCCTCCGATGTGAAGGCAGGGGCCCTTTCCCCAGACGCACGAGCCATTGTCTCTTCCAGACCGAGGTCACAGCAGCACTTGCAGTGTAGGTCCTCTCCTGTCGAAGATCAGGTATCGAGTGACTGAACAGATAGAAAATGGCGGTCACGTCCGCGGCGGTGCGTACTGTCACCGCCGGTGTACTTCGTCATTGGCTCCTGGGACCCATAGGGTCCAATGTTAACCAATGCAGCATTGCACCCGGTCTTCGACCGCCTACCGCGACGGTGTACAACGCCAGCGCAGTTACCTCACATCCCATTGTCCCACTTTAGAGGTCAGGCAGCTGCCATTTCAGGGGCCCACATGGCTTCATTTTCAACTGCGTCACACATACCTAGGCCCAGACTCAACACACATACAGGCCACCTTTTGTGTATGGATGGTGTTCAGTGTAAACTGTGGGTACGTACCTCTGAGTTGTTTGACTCTGTGCTCGCTGTTGTCCTTCATAGGCACCGTCCGCTGGGACATGTGAGGAGATGGCGGCATTCTCCGGTGTACCGACCGTTGCTGGACCTGTCGACAATGGAGGAGCGACATTTGATAATCACCTACAGGCTTGACCGTGCCACAATCCAGGAACTGTGTACCTAGTTGGAGCCAGACCTGATGTCAGCAATCCGCCATCCCACAGGAATCCCCCCTCAAGTGCAGGTGCTGTCAGTGTTCCATTTTCTTGCAAGTGGCTCTTTTCAAACAACTTTGGCCATGGCATCAGGGATGTCCCAGCCTATGTTTTCCAATGTATTGTCCAGAGTGTTCTCTGCCCTTCTGTAACACATGCGGAGCTACATCGTTTTCCCTCAGGTGGAGGATTTGCCTACAGTGAAAGGTGATTTCTATGCCCAGGGACATATCCCCAACATCATAGCTGCCATTGATGGTACCCATGTGGCTTTGGTCCCCCCCCACAGGAGTGAACAGGTGTACAGAAACCGGAAGAGTTATCATTCTAGGAATGTACAGATGGTATGTTTGGCAGACCAGTACATCTCCCATGTGAATGCCATGTTCCCTGGCTCAGTGCATGACACCTACATCCTGCGGAGTAGCAGCATCCCTTATGTGATGGGTCAACTCTAGAGGCACCGTGTGTGGCTATTAGGTGAGCACCTGGAAGCAAGTCATTGGGAATGGTTGTCTGGGTCTGGGGTTATCCCTACAGGTTAGTGTGTGTCTAACAGTTGTCCCTTGCCATTTGCAGATGACTCTGGTTACCCGAAACCTGTCATGGTTACCGACCACAGTGAGGAATCCCGGGACCAGGGCAGAGGAACGCTACACTGAGGCCCAGGGGCGTACTAGGAAGGTGATCAAGCGGACTTTCGGCCTCCTGAAGGCCTGGTTCCGGTGCCTCCATATGACAGGTGGATCCCTATTCTACTCACCAAAGAAGGTGTGCCAGATAATCGTGGCCTGCTGTACGCTTCACAACTTGGCTTTGCGATGCCAGGTGCCTTTTCTGCAGGAGGAGTGTCCAGATGGCGGTGTTGTGGCAGCTGTGGAGCCTGTGGACAGTGATGAGAAGGAAGCAGAGGAAGAAGACATGCACAACAGGTACTCAGTGATCCTGCAATATTTCCAGTGATACACAGATAGGAATCCAAACCTGCCTACTACATGTACTTTGACACTACTACTTCTCTGTTGTCTGTCGTTTTCACCCAGTGTATGATCACTGAGTTGTCACTTTCCCTTACGATTTCACAGATGTGGGTCCCACTGTGTGACATCTGCTTAGATTCCTCATGGACTAGAGCTGTGGGACATAGGTATATTGACATTACTATTTAAAAAACATTTTAGCACTGTAATTGCTAATACACTATTTCGAAATCACAGACAGACTCCAGATCGTTTTGTGCTTTAGGTGTGTTTATTTAAATGCTCAATATTGGAGGGGGTAGTGAAATGGTGAGGGGTGATGGCGGAGGAGTGTCCATGGCAGAGTCTAGTCTATTAGTCTCACAGGTGCATTGCCCATATGGGCATTGGAAGTGGAGCTGGGGCAGTTTAATTATGGACAGGGTGACAAAGTGGGACAGTAGGATGACAATCAGGGGGGTCTCATTTCTTGGCAGGGGTCTTGGCATCGTGCTCTGTCTTTGTCCTGGATCTCAGGGACCGTTTGCGGGGTGGTTCTCCGTCTGCAGGGGGTGGGGTGCTGGTGTGGTGGTCCTGTGGCGGGGCGTCCTGTCCACTAGCGCCGGCGGAGGTTGTGGGCAGTTCATCGTCCATGCTAGTGTCAGGGGCCCCTTGTAGTGCCACAGTGTCCCTCCTGGTGTTGAGTATTTCCTTCAGCACCCCTACGATGGTGCCCAGGGTGGAGCTGATGGTTCTGAGTTCCTCCCTGAAGCCCATATACTGTTCCTCCTGCATGCGCTGGGTCTCCTGAAACTTGTCCAGACCTGTTGCCATCGTCTCCTGGGAGTGGTGGTAGGCTTCCATGATAGAGGAGAGGGCCTCGTGGAGAGTGGGTTCCCTTGGCCTGTCCGCCCCCTGTCGCACAGCAGCCCTCCCAGTTCCCCTGTGTTCCTGGGCCTCCGTCCCCTGGACCGTGTGCCCACTACCACTGCCCCCAGGTCCCTGTTGTTGTTGGGGTGGTGGGTTATCCTGGGTTCCCTGTAGTGGTGGACACACTGCTGATTGACGTGTCCCGGGGACGGAGGTATGGGCCCGCTGGGTGGGTGCTGTGCTGGTATTTCCAGAGGGGGGAAGGTCTGTGGTGGCCTGTGCCTGTGTGATGGGAACCGACTGTCCAGAGGTCCCCGATGGTCCGGGCTGGTCATCTAGATCCTGTTGGACAGAGGTGCTGTCATCACTGTGGGCCTCTTCTGTTGGTGGTGTGGTCATGTGTGGAACCTCCTGTCCTGTGACGTTGGGTAGGGGTCCTGCAGGGGTATAAAAGGATGTTTATTAACTCTGTGTGTGTAATGGTGTGCAATGGGTGGGTGACCGTGTACCCCAGTGCTAGCATTCCTGTGTGGGAGCTTGTGTGATGATGGTTTAGGGGGGTGTATGGGTATGTGCAGTGGGCATGCTTTGGTGATGGGTGTCCATGCTTTGTTGTTGCATGCAGGGCTTGGTGTTGGGATGTGTGGTTTGTGAAGTTGGGACATATGTGAGGGGTTGGGGTGATGGGGGTGAGGGTGAGGGTGAGGGTGGGGGTATGTGATAGCATGCAGGTAGGGTGGGGGATGTAATAGTAAAGCTTTGACTTACCAGAGTCCATTCCTCCACCTACTCCTGCGAGGCCCTCAGGATGCAGAATTGCCAAGACCTGCTCCTCCCATGTTGTTAGTTGTGGGGGAGGAGGTGGGGGTCCGCCACCAGTCCGCTGAACCGCCAGGTGGTGTCTTGAGACCACGGAACGCACCTTTCCCCGTAGGTCGTTCCACCTCTTCCTGATGTCCTCCCGATTTCTTGGGTGGTGTCCCACTGCGTTGACCCTGTCCACTATTCTTCGCCATAGCACCATCTTCCTAGCTATGGAGGTGTGCTGCACCTGTGATCCGAATAGCTGTGGCTCTACCCGGACGACTTCCTCCACCCTGACCCTGAGCTCCTCCTCCGAGAACCTGGGGTGTCTTTGCCGTGCCATGGGGTGATGTAGGTGATGTGTGGGGTGGAGTGTGTGGTGATAAGTGTGGTGATATGTAGTGGTGTGTTGTGTGAGGTGCGTGGAAGTTCTGTGGGTGATGGTGTTGTGTGCCTGTGGATGCTGTTGTTCTTGCTGGTGGTGTCTCTCTCTGGCCTTCTTTCGGAATTTTTTGTCGTGGGGGTTTGTGGGTGATGTGGGTGTGTGTTTTATATTGTAATGGGTGTGTGGGAGTGGTGTGTGTATGTGTATCAGGTGTGTGTATTTTGAATTGTCCAATGTGGCTGTGTTTTGTAAGAGTGTGTGTATATTGAGCGCAGCGGTGTGTACCGCCAATGGAATACCAGGGATGAAAGACCGCCGCGTGGATTCGTGTGTCGTGATAGTGTGGGTGTATTTCTGTTGGCGTGACGGTGGAGGTTTTGTTTTCGCCAGTTTATCACTGACCTTTGGTGTGACGGACTTGTGTGGGTGTCTGATGTTTGGCGGATTCCGAACTGTGGGTCATAATAGCTGTGGCGGATTTCCGCAGCCGCAGCGGTGTGTTGGCAGTCTTCTGCACGGCAGTAAGCGGCTTTTACCGCCAATGTTGTAATGACCGCCTTAGTATGCTGTGCATGAATGAAGGGACAATGTTGATGACGAAGATGGGCATTAAGGGTAATCTGCAGAAAGAATGCCAGCAATGTTAAACTAGAAGCATACTTGTCAAAATATCCACTCAATGTATGTGAAGGAACACACAGAGACTAATACTAACTGTACAACACAACAATGTTTCCATCTAACACCAGATACATATTCACAGAGATTGTGTAGGTCTGTACATGCTCCTATCACATTAGCAACAACTAAAACTATGTGTTTGTCCAGCACAAACAAGTGTGACAGAAGCAAGTGACAAATGACAGTATCTGTACCCTGGGTCTGCAGATATGACCCAGTTCCATAATCTATCAATGACCTAGCCAGGCTTCATAGGAATAATGTCACCTATGTATGACAAGTGTTGTCAAACCTTAGCAAATGATGAGACATGTCCAACACAAACAAGCTGTAAGTCTCTAGTAAATAATATGACAAGCCTGACATCAACAACCTTAAAGTCACAAAACATAGCTGGCCATGGGACTACAATTGTGCAGGTGTATATCTGCAGGTGACTGTGCATTGTAGTGCTGATTGATATTGAGGATGGCACCCCCCACTAATCCCCAGAGGAGGCTACATTGACTCTTTACACAATCAGCGGCCTGCTGCCTGTGCACAGTGAACTGTGCTGAGGTGACCACAGTCAATACATGCAATGATGGGCCTGTGTGGGCATACAAAGTGCCACTGGAGCACTGATGGCTTGGCTGCCATCACTGCCTGAGAGCAGCCTTGCCATACAGATTGTATGCTGAAAGGGAGCTCTGGCGAAAAAATGGAGATTCATTCTGCATTCAAAGTAAATGTGCTGTTCATACCATCCCTATATTTTAGCACACATGTCCCACCTAGGTGGACTAAGCTTGGTGCGGTCTATTTGCGAATAGAGAAAAGTGAACAAGTTACATATGAAATGTATGTGTCTAAAATATTTACTTACAAACTTATAGGAACAGTACATATGTATCTACATAGGGGAACATAGTAAACACAGATCTTAGTACACCGCTTTTCTGCAGTGATCTACACATATCCTTGCTGGAACAGAGATTGGTAGATGTCATATCCCTAAACACCGCTGTAGTATGCATTACTTATCACACATGATAAATATATTTCCACACACAAAACATGTCACGTACATAACAATCATGACACATGTCAGCAACCATCTTCAAGAATAAGCAGACATGTGTTGCATTGCATCATGAAGTCTGAGCCTTAGAACACACCAGAGCATGATACACTTGCACTTACATTGTTATGGGTTACCGGATCATAACCCAGCATTAGTCAACAGCATCCTTAACTAAACATTTGTCAAGGGCATCATATGCATGAACATGTTTCGCACGTAGCCCACATATCTTATGCTGTGTTGTGAAACAAACAGTGGTACTTCTGACATAACACTGTGTTAGACCTACAAAACGTGTTCCATCACATGTGTACACTCTCAGTACACACATTGGACACATTGGACACACGTGGAAATATGTATGTGGAAAAAGTCTTCATACACATGCACATTTGCAAACAGTATCAGTCCTTCCGTGCATCACACACACCTTTAAACATTTGGGCCCAGATTTAAGAAAAGTGGCCCTTCATATAATGAAGGGCCACTTTTCTTGAGGCTCTTTTGAGGCCCCCTAATGCCACCATGTGTGCACCGTATTTAACATATCACGCAACATGGCACAGTTTATTGGCAATAGCATCATAATTTTTGATGCTATTGTTGTTCTTTGCAGGATTGGCGCCAAAAATGTTGGTGCTAGTCCTGCAAAGTACATGGACGCCCATTAAAAATAATGGTGTGCTTCCTTTTTAACGTCTGCAACATGTAGGAGTTACAAATGCCACACAAAATGGCGCAGTGGCATCTCATAGATTCCCTGAAACATTTTTGCAGGCAGTCTAATGGGGGAACACCCAGGTTGCATTATTACTGAGGCAGGCATATTGTAGCACAAGGGTTTACAAAGTGGCACAATGCAAGCATTGCACCAGTTTGTAAATATGGCACAGCATTTTTGCCACACTATCATTTCATTAGCGTAAAAAATAATGATGCTAATGTGGCAAATGGAAACACATTACTATGTTACCGGAACACAGTGAAATGCACATGCATACATATGTTGCCCTAGCATACAAACAATAAATATGCATAGCACCTGTAATTTGCAATGTGATTCTGGGAGCCCTGTCAGCCTTCCCTCTAAAATCCACGCATGCCCATCATGCGTCAAAAGAAATTACGCATACGGTAGTGTTTCAAACAACGTAAATACTAAAATTGACACCTTCGCGTCTAAACTAAAATATTATGCCTTGTCAGCCTTCATACAAAAGTGCATGCATTGCCGTCATGCATCAAAAAAAGTGACGCATATCAGAAACCATGATGCAGATGCCCATGAAGTGACGTAATAGGACTTCCTTGGTGCATCCATAAAAAAAGTGAACTCACTTTCACTTTTACTTTATATTCTTATTATCTGTGCTTTGGAGAGGTTGTGTGGTGCTTGTGATGTTGTGAGGAGTGGTGGAGTTCGAGTCTTTTGTGCTGTGTGCTGTCTGTGTCTTGTTCATTTATTAATTGTTGTCATTGTATTAGTAATATTTGTGATGTTATTGTGTCAGTATTGTCAGGAATTTGTCTTGTGGTAGATACGTTTGTAGGAGTTAGTCGGGATACCATAATCATTCTTTTTTGGGTATTTAGTTTGCAGTGGAGGGATACTGGAACATGTCAGGGAAGGGAAGGGCAAAGCGGATGACTGGGGATGAGCTTGGAGGCTTCATCTGGTTGGTCTGCCACTACCTCCCTAACATGGTGGCCATGGGTGGTCGTGTGATGATGGGCTACTGGACAGAGGCATAGAAGCTGTGCTGAGCCAAGGTGCTGTACCAGCTGACATGCATCTTCTCTGTGCAGCACACTGACCACCAGTTCAAGCACCAATGAGCACCCCTGTTATAGAAATCTCCTGGACCACTTAGTGATTCAGGTCAGCGGAACTGTTGGTAAGTACCCCTTAAACGTAGCTACATCCTTATTTGCTTGAGTATGACAGTAGGACATAATGATTACTTCAGCATGTCATGGAAAAGGTGAGGACAGCAAGTTATGTGTCTCAGCCAACCTGCTTTAATGAGAGGTCAGCAATGCACTGGGTGCTGACAATTAGTACATTCCTCTCCTTGTACTTTGTGTATCGCATATACATATTTAAATGCAGAAAACTAAACGCAGATGTGTAATGGTGCAGGGGTTCATGTTTTCCAGGCACAGCCGTCCATGTCCATTATGGGTTTGACAACTGTGGAAATTTGAAATGTATGTTCAAGTGATGACAAACATGATGCTGGCGTATCGGTAGTTATGGATGTGCCTGTTCCTTGAGTCATGTGCAGAGTGACACAAAAAGAGCCCAAATGTAAGAAGGGCTTAGTTCCTTTTACTGCAACATTAGCATCATATTTTTGAAGGGAATGTGGCTGATGGAGGCAAGTATTGCTGCATCATATGTTACATATGTATGCCAGAGGCGTTGCAAGAGATTTTTGCACACATTACAAATGGAGATGTACAGAATATTTTGCATTTGATTTTACAGATATACTGTATGAGTAAGTACTTGACTCCTCTGCCACCCCACGTGTGTTGTTAGAGTGATGGATGGGTGTGAGCTGTCCACAGGTATCCTTCAAGCCACTTAGAGTCATGTGTTCAGCATCCTGCACCACCCATTGTGGGATTCAACCACATTGTGTGCATGTGTGCAAACAGGAATTTGTCCCTTCCTGCAGAACAACACTCAATCCGTGCATCACAGGTTTCCTTATAGCATAGCTGCAAGGATACCTGCATTTCTGGACTGAGTGTTGGTTTGCAGGCAGGTAGACCTTCCTGTTTGCACACATACACACACAGTGGTTCATCATTACAATGTGTGGTGCAGGATGCTGAACACATGACCCAAAATGGCTAGGAGGATGCATGTGGAAAGCCCACCCACTTCCATCACTCTAACAACACATGTGGGGGGGCATAAGGACCTGACACATTTTGATGTTTGTTGATGTCTGGATGCATCATGTTGGCACACCACATTAAGGGTGTTATTGTAGTAGTGGTACAAAGGAATTACATTGTGCTATTCCTATTGTTGGCTACTTACAATGTGTGTTGCAATCATCATCTATCATTGTAAGTGGCAAACAGCATTCCTGTTAGTAGAATTTGCAGGATGTGTACCTTCCTGCACATGTGCATTTGGACCGGTAAGAGGGACACCCCTACACCATAGAGGTCTTTTAGCAATGTTGGTATTGTCTGTCATTTCTTTTCCCATACCCAAGGTTAATAGAGGGATACACTGACTATCTGTGACAAATACTCATCCCTGCACTTTTGTGATGATAGTGCAACAGCTCAGCTTGCTGTGCTGTGCAGTATGTCTTTCATTATAAATGGGTAAATATGTGCCACAATGCCCAGACACAGACAACATAGTGCTCAACCAATGCATATTTTTTAAACACGACACTCATGTGGTGGAAAATAGTAGCTCATACTTACTTTGCCCTGGTAAGGCATCTTGCATACCTTATCCTGGCCTAGTTCTCATGTGCCCCTCTCACACCTGACACAGCATGTAGTTGGCATGCCATGTGTATAGCTGGGATATTCCCATGCAACACATGTGTGACCCACCCAGCTTCTGATGCCATAAGAAAATGTACACACCTTGCTTTGGTTCAATGTAGTCCAAGAACTCAAGGATGGTGACAAGTGGTTGTGTGACAAGTTTGTATTTCCAAAGAATGTGGTTGTTTAGTTGTTCAATGTGTGTTGCAATGTGCATGACACGTAGGGCAAACATTTATGTATATGGTGCATTGATCCCAAACCACCTTTATCGCTGAAGCCCCCTTCCCTAGCAAACAACACAATGGAAGCACCATATTTACGTTACTGGTCACCATGGTGGACAAATTTACAGCAGCCTCATGAGTTATGGCACTATTGTAGTGCTTTACTGCATTGGCACCATAAATGATGGCATTAGTACAGCAAAGCACAGGGAGGTCAATTACTTACAATGCTTGCATCATTTTAACATCTGCCTTTGGCAGGCCTCACAAAAAAGTTTAACCAATGGCACAATGCACTCTTTATGGATTGTATGCCCCATTTGTTCTTCCCTCCCTGCGTAAGAATTTTCCCTTGCATAAATCATATCTGGCACAAGTATTTTGTGGTGCAAGGATGTACAAAGTAGGTCTATGCATGCATTGTGTGACTTTGTTAATGTAGCACAAGGGGAATAGGCTGCTTGAGTCCACATTGACATCAATCAATATGCTAATAATGTTGCAATAAGGGCTTGTAAATATGGGCCCCTTGTGAGACAGTAAGACCACTTGTAGCTAATGTAATGCATGAAGGTGTCCCTTTGTGCACAACACCAACCATCCCCACTATACAGGCAACCTTGCTACATGGTGACATGGAAGCTGCTTTTACAGCCTCACAGAAGATAATCACAGACATGCCCCATATGTTCTGTATGATCACTTTTTGTGCCCATTCCCAATGGTGCATGGATGCGTACCGCAGTTCTTGATGGCCCACCCGATGCAACAAGCGTGGTACATGTTGCCCAATGAGTGTTATACATGGGCAGGTGGTTCCGTGGCAACAGAGAAGGGATTGATGTGAGGGTTGAGAAATGGTCTGTGCATATAGGGGGGAAGGTGTGAGCACATTAGCAGTGTTTGGCCATTATTGTGTCCCCATGCAAGCCTTTTGCATGCATTTAGTGTGTCCTATGTGCTTTCCCTTCTGCCATTTGTTAGTTTCCAGATTGCCCCCCACTGAAAATTACCCTGCATTTGGGGCAGGTCTTAGAAGTCTGCATTGTCTTGTCCTGAGACTCCAGTGACCAGCTCCTCCGGGATGACCACTGACACCATCTCCTCCAGCTCATCCAGGTCCTCCTGGGGTGCGGGACTTCCACCTCCAGTCTGTAGTGGTGACTTTTGGTTCCTGTCGAATTTCTCTTTAGTTTTGCACTTGCAATTGTGCCAGAACTTCTTACAATCGGTGATAGTCCTCTTCACTTCTGCCACACTTTTGACTTTTTTGACAATGGCCTGCCATATGGCCTCTTTCCTACCTCTTTGCAATTTAGAGGTGACAAAGAGCTGGTGTTGGTGCTCTGTCACCTCTCTGACCAAGATGGTATTCTCCTCCTCACTCAATTGACACTTCCTCTTCCTTTTCACCTTCTCCTGTGATGTTGTTTGTCCATCATGGCTTGTACTGGGTTGATGGGGACCTCTTTGATGTCTCTCCTGTCCTACAATCTCCATCTGGGGGCCTTGTGTTTTTTTTTGCATTCTCACAGGCTTTTTTTGAGGCTTTTGATGCAAAAATGGCACTAGCATGATTAGCGTAAAAAAACATGCCGCTAATCATGCTAACGCCACTTTTGCAGCATTAACGTCATTTTTATTTACACCCTGTTGTAATGGTTAGCATTTTTTTTTTTTTACACTAACCTTTCCTTAGCGCCGTGGTGCACCGTTTTTTAAATACGCGCACAGATGGCACTGAGGAATGTCATTATGCAGCGTTAATGTTTTTGGCACACAACTGCGCTAGCGCAGTTATGTGTAATTTTTCTTACGTTTGGACCTAAGTCCCTAGCGAATGGTTCTTTGGCATCCTGGGCCTGAGGTACTAAAGGAAGGCCCTTGCGGGCAGCAGCACAGGTTGTGCCACCCTCTTGGACCCTGCATCCAAGTGCACCCAGCACTGCAAATGCAGGTTGAGTAAACTGGTGCAATCCTAACATGCAAACATGACATGGCACCCAGCCTGTGTGACCTGTCCACTACACATTGCATGCAATATAGGTAAACCACCCCTATGGCAGGCCTTCGAGCCCTAAGGCAGGTTGCACTATAATGCATGTGTAAGCATAGGTGCATGAGCAATATGCCCCTACTGTGGCCTTGCCAATTCTTGGAGATAGTAAGTGTACATAGCAGTCATTTTAAATGCATGTGCTGGTCAGTGCGAGTTTCACATCTACATGATGGCCACTCTGAATTCTGGGTTGTTTGGTATCAAACAACTCAGAATAATAATCCAAACTGGTACTAGTATTGGCTTTATTGCACCAAGGGGCCACCTGCAAAAGCTAACGAATCCTGGAATGTTTACTGGCTGGTAACCAGCCTGCCACCACCAGACAAGATTCTGGATCCCTGGGGTGAGGGTGTTTGCTCTCTGGGACCAGAAAACAAAGCTCCTCCTGGGCAGAGGTGTTACACATCATCTCCCAGGAATGTTCACAGCCCTGCCCATTACCTTCAAAGGGCTTGTCACCCTTGAAACTAAACCCCCAGCCCTGCTTCTAGCAGCAGATAGCCGCCCTTTTGCAAACCCCTACTCTTGGTGGGAGCAAAGGTGGGAAAATGCAGAAAAGACCAGGAGGAGACCCATCCCCAATTTGCACCACCCCCAAGGTGTTGCACATACGGTGACCTCTCCATTTCATTTTCCTCATCTTGTATGGTAGGAAAATGGCCAGTCAGGGATAGGGATGGATGTGACCTCTGACTACAGGAAGTGTCATCTGTAGACCTGCAGATCAGATCAGACAGACACAAGAAGGCCAGCAACAAAAATTACCCAGGCTACAGAATTGAAGTCCTGCTACACCAAGAAAAAGGCACCAACCTCTGCCTGCTGCACCCAAGAATGAACAATTGATGCTGAGTGGTTGACTGGACATCGGACAGACACTAAGAAACCTGAGAGGCCATCCAATGTTCTAAAATTGCCAAGAACCTCCCTCCAGAATAGAGGCATCACTCTCTGCAACCAAAAGGCAAGTCCACTTCACTGACCGGCCACTGGTCAAGGAGCTGGACACAGCAGCCAGATTGTATTTCCCCTGACAGACGCAGTGGAGAAACTGTGTAAATGTGCCACGTTGAGTGGCACTGCAACCTCCAGTGACTGAACCATGCAATAGCCAGTGGTACTGTACCCTAAACATCAGACAACCAGAAGAAAAGTCCACTCCGGATTCTCCGAGGACCAGAAGCAAGCACCAGCCAAGGGACTTCAGGACACTCAAGTACCCCATTCCCCCAGAGTGGCCCTGCTGACCTACAACCACGCTCCAAGTGACCTGCCCCCTGGTTCCAAGGGCACTTTTGCACAAAGCTCTTTGCTGACCGATCTGCACTGCCTCCCTGGCCCCTGCATCGGAGATCCAGCTTTGCTCTAAGGGTCCCCTACCGATTGCAACCTTTCCACTCGAAGGGGACCCACTGGACTCATCATGAAGTGTGCCTGTGCAGTTCATTTCCAAGTGATGATTTGGGGACGATGGTCGCTCTCTGTGTGTTGAACGATACAATAACTTTTTACTGAAGGGAGCATTTCAATGTGGCAGATTGTGTACGAGCAAGTTTTCCCACTGGTTATTGACCAGTTTGGTGGTATGTCTTGTGGAAACTGCCTGTTCAGCACTTTGTAGCCCATGCTGTTGAGTTGAAGAATGAAGAGGTCACCTAACGGGCTTCGTAGACAGCCCCTGGGCCTAAATTGTTCAATAATGTTCTGAAAGCTCCCTGGAAGAGACCCATCAAAGTCCTCATGATACTTTTGAAAGAGATTTGCCTTGAAATCCCCAGACTACCCTCAAGCAGACTATCAGATAACTGGGGACAGATAACTGGGGACAGTCTGCTTGGAGGTAGGCCCTGGCTAAACTACAAAAGTTCAATATTAAACATTGGGTTTTGGCCTCTTCTTCCATGCACAAGGATTGATATAAACGTTGATCAACAGAAGGGAGTGCTGCGGTCTCAAATTGCTGATTATGATTACTGACAGCCGGCTCTCTTGTAGCTTTATTGAATAGATGTTCCCTTGTAGTTTAACAGAGGCGTAAATAGATAATCCACCCTTTGACCTGCGATACATGTGGTGTTTGAGAGCTGACTTCCAGTGCTCATGGAATCTCATTGTCTGGCAGCTCAGCTCAGCCCATGCTTCCTGCAGAACTAAAACATCATGGCCATTAAGAAAAGTAATTACATGAAGAGACTAGTTTATATGGAAGGCCGTTAATGTTCCATGAGCACAGAGATAGTTGAAGTGGCTTGGGGCATGAAGATGCCCTAGAAATAATTCAGTCAGAGAGTCTGCGGGACAGAACAGTGGGCAGCCAGTCGCAGTCATTCTTTGAGGAGTTGGTAGTTACTGCTCTTTGTGTGCTGCAGACTGTGACAGCGCAGCCCTGGGTGTTTTTTAAGATTGAAAAGGGTTTCCTCCCAGAAGTCTCTAAAGGGGGCTGTGTCTTAGGACAACCAGGTAGCCAGTCACTTTGAAGAGGTTGATCTTGATGCCCCATGCATGTAACGTCTCCGATCTAGAGAGCACTGTAGGTGAGACGAATGCTACTAATGTGACTTCTGATGTTTGAAAATCCTAGTGCACACATGGCCCTTGACTGTAACAGCACTTTACAGTGACAGCACTTACAAGGAATTCCAGGCATTAAAAATAAATGAAATCAGCAAATATACAGGATGCTGCTGCTAGATAACCAAGCAGTTTTAAACATCACTGAAGGAAGCAAACACAGATTAACTTTATTTATCCTGAGTTTTAAAGGGAAGGGGGGATGAATCCAGGTTGGTCAGTTAAAGAAGAGGCTGTCTTCAAGAAGGAGGTCAGGAGAAAGAACAGGAAACAAGATGAGAAGGATGCAATTGTAAAAGGACGAAGGAATGAGGTAGAAGTTGTTTCATCTCCTTGTAGAAGGTGCTTATTGAGGAAGTGGTGCGAATACTAGGCCAAATAATGTCAAATTCTAGAAAAGGAATATGTCATTGTACATTACTCTCTGAAGGCTTGAGGTTATAGGAGCATAAATACTGCTGTCCATAGAGACCTGAGCACAACTGATGCTTTTAGTTTGTGGGGAAGGTGCCATAGAGTTGACATGTTTAGGACCTTGTAAGTTATGCAAACAGTCTTATACAGAGCTCCAGATTCCTGGGGAAACCATTGTGAAAAAAAGAAAAATGTGTTAACATTTTTGGTCTCCATAATAAAGTGAGATGTAGCACGTTGAAGTGCCTCCAAGGAGGCAATATGAACTTTAAAAAGATCTATCAGAAGAGGGTTCCATTAGATTATTATTGACACAGTGTGTTGACTTTATTGTCACTGAGGTCACTACTGTAGAGTTTGAGAAATATGATAGAAAGAATAGTATTGGAAAGAGTGAGTTGATTGCCCAAATGCTGCATGGATTCTTCACAAAAGATTTGGGTTGCCCCTAGGAGGGTAGTAAATTATGTTAGGTTTAACAGGAGGTGAACAATTTGTTTTAATTTCTATGGACAAACATCGTAAGGAAGCTGTTGTATTTTGTTGTTAAGCTGTGTAGGTTACCCTTATGGAACCAAGGGGTGGAATGTAGAATGTAAGGGGTGTTGGACTGAGAGGAATGTTGGGGCTTTCGGGAAATGGAAATGGACGAGTAGGACGTGCTGTGCTGTTATGTAATAAATCATCTTTAATTATTCCTCTTGTCTGAAGCTGAAATCGCTACAACATTTGGCAACGACTTGCTTGAAAGTGCACTTACTACGAGTCTACACAGAGCAGCGCAGGTGTGGTGTTCCTTCCTTTGTAAACCCACGAAGATTTAGCAAGAGACTTCTATCGGCCACATCTTATGAAGACATACCGGCGATATTCTATGAAGACATGTCAGTAATGTCTCTTGCGAATGCATATGTACTTTTATGGTGTTACCTTGGGCATTTCCTGACAATTTACACGTGTTGTTTTTTAAATGGATGACGCGTTTTGAAGAAAGTATTACTCGCGTGCTGCCTTCAAGTGCTGAGTAACGCGCTCGGCCACTAATCACGTTTTCTTTGTGCCCAGCAATGCGGAAGTTAGATTGATTGAATTTACACATATCTCTTACCGGATTGCCAGAACCGTATTTTCCTGTTCCTGGATGCTTCAGGATGTGTCAGGATTTGTGTAGGACTTGATTGTTTCCTCTGCCAGATCACTTCCTGCTCTACAGTGAAGAAAGACTACCAGTCTTTCTCTCATATCACTGGTAGTTCTAAGTTAATTGTTGTACACGCTATTTGTTTTTGGGCTTTTTTAATTATTTTTATTGCTCTAGTTGTGTCTTTTTTTTTTTTTTTTTTTTTTAAACAAAGAAAAAGAAAAGAATAAAGGAGGGAAAAAATGCAGTTTGAACCTCCTGCCAAGTTTCTACAACATAAAGGAGAGCCACCTATACCATGGGTTAGGTGGAAAGAAGAATTTTTGACGTATCTGAAGGCCATTGATAAAGATGGAATGTCATAGGAAAGGAAAAAGAATATCTTGGTACACTGTCTTGTGTCTGAAGGCCAAATGATTTTTAGAACTCTACCACAAGGGACCATTCAAGATGAGGAAGTCAATGTGTTTAAGGACACACAAATTAAACTGGAAAATAGGTTTAAGCCCACTACAAGTATAGCTTTGAATAGATTCAAATTTTATACCAGAATCAAACAAGTGGAAGAAACTTTTGATGAGTTTCTCACGGATGTAAGTGGATTATCCATGCATTGCAATTTTGGACCAATTACAGATGAGATGATCAGAGACCCAATTATTGTCCATGCTAGAAGTAGAAGAATTCAAGAACAGCTGTGGGTGATCCCAAACTGCAGGATGTGATCAATATGGCAAAAGCTTTGGAACAATTGGAAAAGTGGATAAAATCCATCCAAGAGACTGAAAAAAACAAAAATTCTGAGTTTGAAGTTGTTAGAGCGGTAGGGGGAACTGGACCGAGCAGCAATGCTTCTACCAAGAATGTTGCATGGAATAAGAAAGAGGACAACAAAAATGTAAAAGCGAACAATTGTCATGTTATCGTTGTGGTAATTTAGGCCATTTTGCTAATTCACTGCAGTGTCCAGCAGTTGGTAGAGAGTTTAAGAAATGTGGGTGAATGGGACATTTTGCTAGAGTTTGTAAGGAATTTAGAAGGAGCAATAGCAACAGTAAAGGTAAAGCTTTGTACGTGAATGAGGAGGGAGAAAAGGGTGTTGTGTTGTCTCTCAAGAACGATGGTGACAACAATGGTTGTGGTACAGTGAAACAACCTAAATACAAGGTATTCATTGAAGGTCAGGAACTCGAAGTAATGGCAGACTCAGGATCGCCTTGCACAATTATTGCATTTGATTATTGTGTACAAAAATTCAAAGATGTATGGAAAATGTCTGACTTGGCTTGTTCTGATATTGTTGCAGAAAGTTTTGACAGAACTGCAATCAATATCAAGAGATCTGTAGAGACTGTAATTTGTTTTAAGAGTAGGTCTGCTGAAATAAAATTGTATGTAGCAGAAAAAGGGGTCAATGTGGTAGGTTGGAGAGATCAAACGAAATTAGGGATAATTCTGAACCCCAGATCTTGTGAACCTGTGTTAGTGATTGAAGATGGTGATGAGAAAGATTGGATTGTATCTAAATTTCCACATGTGTTCATGGAAGTGTTAAGTAAATTATGAAATTACAGTCACAAAATTAAGCTAAAGGGAAATGCACAGCCAGTAGTACAGAAGTTCAGAAATGTTCCTATTGGTGTATGAGAAGAGTAAAAAAATATTTTGGTGGAGATGGTTGAAGAAGATGTCATTGAAGAAATAGAGTCACCCGAATGGGTATCTCCCATAGTTTTAGCACAGAAATCTGATATTTCTTTGAGGTTATGTGTAGATTCATGGGCATTGAATGCGAACATCATTGTTAATTGTCACCCTTTACCTAACATAAATAAAGATGTCAGTATTTTATATGGTGCCAAGATTTTCTCCACGTTAAACTTGAGGTCTCCATACCATCAGATTGAGCTTACTGAGGATTCCAGACACCTCACTACCTTTATTATACCGCAAGGGTTGTTTCAGTTCAAATATATGACATTTGGGTTGGCCTCTGCGGCATCAGTTTTTCGGAGAGCTATGTTTATTTTGTTCAAAGACATAGATACCTTTGTAAAATGTTTCCAGGATGATGTATTAGTTTATTTGAAAGATGAGAAAGAACACAAAAATCATATGTTGAAGGTGTGTGAAGTTCTTAGCAAGAATGGGTTAACCTTAAAAATTAAAATATGTAATTTCTTTGCTAAATCAGTAGATTATTTAGGACATACGGTGTCAGGGGAAGGAGTAGTACCGAAGCAATCACTAGTTGATGCTATTGTTAATGCTCCAGCCCCAGATAATCGATAATCGAACTCTTTTGTATTTTGCAGGATGATGTGAATATTATAGCAAGTTTATAGAAACTTTTGCTACCAAAATGGAACCACTAAGGGAATTGACTAGGAAGGATGTGGAGTATGTATGGTCAGAGAGGCAGAAGAATGCATTTGAAACAATTAAGCAAGAAATTGTTGATGCGCCTATACTCAAACCTTTTAATGTTAAGCGCAGTCCATTGTGACAGTTGATGCGAGCATGTACGGTATAGGAGGTGTGCTGTCTCAGAGATGTGGCAAGGATGTTTGGAATGTTACAATTGCACCTTGTACCTTATCTGATGATTAAAGGAGGTATGCTGTTATTGAAAAGGAATTATTAGCATGTGTATGGGCAATTGAGCATTTCAGGAATTATATTTGGGGTTCAAGTTTTGTGCTTCAAACAGATCAAAAGCCTTTAGTTGGCATTAGTTGGCATTCTATCACCTGGAGGAGGGTGGAATGCCACTGCCCACATTGCGACATTGGTCTAGAGACTGCAAGAATATTATTTTCAGGTTGAGTATGTGCCAGGAAGAAACAATTCGGTAGCTGATTGCCTATCATTTCTCCCTCAGGATGAATCTAGCGATTTGGGTGCATGTGGTACTTTGGAATTGGATGTTGTATCTGTTTTGTCAGAGTTTATGTCTGAAGAATCAAGGCTATAGAATAAAAGCTGGGCTAGAATGTGATCATGAAGATTTGATATTACAGGAGGTCAAGGAGTATATGAGGTGTGGTTGGCCAAGAAAAGGAAAAATTCTGGAAGAGATCGCACCTTTCTTTAGAGTGAGAGATGAATTGGAAGTTGAAAATGTTCTTGTGTTCAAGAGGGGTAAATTTATCCCACCTAAAGGTATGCAAGCTGTTATTTTAAAATTAGCACATGAAGGTCATCCTGGTATGTCATCAATGAAAAGGTTGATATGGACATGTTTTTGGTGGCCAGGTATTGATGAGATGATGGAAAGAACTGTCAGAGATTGCTGTATGTGTGTTCATGCTGAGAAGATGTTGAAGACAGTGCCAGCCCATTCCGTCTGGTTCAATGGCCTGAATCTCCATGGCAGAAGTTAGGGTTTGACATTTCTGGTCCTTTCCATTTCTTGCCTGTTGAGGCTCGGTATGCATTGGTATTAGTGGACTATCATTCTAAATGGCCAGAAGTAAGTGAAACTTGTATCCCAGGTCACTTCTAACATTATCATTAAATTTTTCAAAGAAGTATTTGCTACAGATGGGTATCCGGAGACTGTGGTATCTAACAATGGCGTTCAGTTGGTGTTGAAGTAAATGCAAGGATTTTTTAGGTATAGCAATGTTAAACATGGTACTACTTCATTATATGAACCACAAGAGAATGGGCAAGGTCAGAGGTTCAACCGTGTTCTGAACGAAAGTATTTGTTGGGCGCGGAGTTTTGGAGTGTCTTGGAAGGAGAAAGTAAAAGAGAAATTATGGTATTACCGTATCACTCCCCACAGTACCACTGGAGTGAGTCCCTTCAGGTTGCTAAGAGGAAGAGATCCTGTTTCCAAACTCTGTCCATGGTGGTTTAAGAAGAAACAGGGTAGAGAGTTCGAGAGTGTGAATATGGAAGAGTTAAAGAGTAAAGTGAGAGTGAAGCAGGAGAAGTGTAAAGTGGCGTATGATGGAAAATGGAAAGTAAAGAAGCCATCATTTGTGGTAGGAGATTGGGTCAGAGTGAAAAAGCCAGGGTAAGGAAAGGTATGCCAAAGTTTGGTAAGGCTATGAAAGTGGTGAAGGTGTTTAATAAGACTGTGGTTACACAAGATGGCAGGGTTTGGGGTGTCAAAAAATTGGCTAAGTGTATTCCTGGACATAGTTGTGCACAAGGTGAGAATTCTGCTGGTTCTTGACCTATGATGAGAGAGAAAAAGGAGATGCCAGTTGTTGATGATGTGGAGATAGATGGTGTGAGGTGTGATGCTGAAGAAAGGGAGAGATCCTCAAATGTAGATCATATTGAGAATGATGTTGAGAGCAATAATGAAGAGAGTTTGAGAGTAGATTCTAGAGAAGATTCTATAGCTTCAAGAGTCAAGTTTGAGGCTCGTACAAGACAAGTATCATCAAGTTTGGTGGACTTTGTGTACTTCTGGAAGCTTTTCTTTATTCTTATATCTGTAAATATTGCACATTTTGACTTATAGTTTTATTATTGTTTTATTTTGTTTAAGAGTGGAAATATGTTGTATTATGTTGCTAAGCTGTGTAGGTTTCCTTTATGTAACCAAGGGGTGGAATGTAGAATGTAAGAGGTGGTGGACTGAGAGGAATGTTGGGGCATACGGAAAATGGACATGAAGGAGTAGGACGTGCTGTGCTGTTATGTAATTAATCATCTTTAATTATTCCTCTTGTCTGGAGCTGAAATCTCTACAGAAGCGCAGGATTCTGTCTATCAGTCTGCAGTAAAACAGAATTCTTGTGTATTAATACAACCCCTCCATTTGATCTATTCTCTTGCACTTCCATCTCATGGGGAAGGTGTCAGAAAGACAAAGAATCAACTTTTTTTTGGATGTGTCATTGAGCCAAGTCTCATTGAGAACAAGTATATCAGGATCATTGTGGATAACAGTGTCAGTAATTTTCAGCCTTTGTTTAACCACTTATCAACAGACAATGCGTAGAGTTTCATAATTTTTGCGAAAGGAGTCGTTAGAGGTTTAGGTTGTTTTGTTCCAATTTCTTGGCGTAGTGAAAGGTCAGTAAATGCCAGCAGTCTTTAATAATTGTAATGGGCATATGGAGACAGGCTAATCAGTAGGTGGGGCTCTGCATTTAATGTGAGATCAGCAGTGCTAGAAACTGAGGTGGGAGAGTGGGAGTCATAGTCTTTGAGGAGGGCATGTAAATACTCATTAGAGGGTAAAGAGGATGTTTTGTGAGGCAAGGGATCACATATACTCCTAAGGACAGTTCTTTGGCAAATAGGTAGAAGAGTTTGAAGGGAAAGAGCGGTCCAGAAAAAGGAGAGCTGAATGAAGGTTGGACAACGAGTTTTTAAACTGAGGCAAATTAGTTTAGTAGTCAATATTGTGAGACAGGTCCCTCTTTAGGAGTGTTAGGGTTGATTCTTTCTACACTAACAAATGAAGAGATAATTGATTTGAGTCTCCGGGGTACGGTATAAACATCTACTTTGACTTCTAACCTCCAAGTTGGTTTTCTTAGTACCAACATTACTGTTAACTGAGAGATGATGAATGGTAGAACCAATTGAAACATCAGCAAAAGAGGAGAGATTGGGTGAGATGGAGGGCGAGAGGTGGGCAGCGAATGGTGAAAGTGGTGGGAATGGACAGAACGAAATCAAGATTGTGACAGAAATGAGTCTGAAGTGAAAGGAGGGGCAGAAGTGTCTGAAGGGGGTCTGGAAAGATGGTGTGTGATGAAGTTTGGAGTTGTAGGAAAGTATGGGACATCTTACGGGTAATGTTGGAAAAGGGGAGTGCCCAGGCTATAATTTAAGTCTTCTGGGGGGGGGGGTGACAGCAGGTAAAGGGAGCAAATTGACAAGTGAGGGGAGAGAAGAGGAGCAGTCAAAATATGAAATCTCCAAACAAGGAAGATGGGAAAGAAGGTTCTGAAATGAAGATGGAGACTGTGGGAAAATAGGTGCATTTAATCTAATTGTGAATCATTTACATGTCAGAGGCTATCCTCAAACGTTGTCATGGCTTCGGCTCTCATGATCCACTATTCATTAGCATTGTTGTAGAAGAGCTAGGAGAGCTAGGAAAATTGTGCTCCCTGGTGCCAGTGAAGTCGGCTCCTTTAGATCGCTGCCTCATGGTGTTAAATTACAACAAAAGACATGAAGTTGCTTTTTTCCAGTAGATGACAGCAGTCCAGGAGGCAAAATGCAGTTCTTCTTGGGTCACTGCAAAACCCTGCACCATTCTTGCTGTGGGAATTAAGGGTCTAAAGGTCCCTCCATAACCCCTTCATAATCCCATCAGACGTACATGTTGCAACATGCTGCAGGATAAGGATGTAAGAAGGAGACCAAATAATGCAGTTTCAGAGATAGATTGTGCAGTGATGATGAGTGCAGAAACGTTATTTGACCTTCAGCAGTTGTTGGATTAAAAGATTCTATCACTGACAGGCTTAGGTCTTTGGACCATACTAGATATTTTTACATGAGCATAGATTGTGCTAGATATGCAGTTCACTGGCAAGACAGCCGCACTGTTTTCATAATTTCAAAGAGGATGATTGCTTGGAAGCTGATGATGTACTTGAAGTGGTGGAGATTTAAGTTCATGCTCTGGGAAAAGAAACAGTGTTCTCCCTTGTTAAATTTCAATCAACTTGCTAAGATCAGAAGGACTAGAGTTTCATAATCTGGATGTCACCACCAAAAATGCACTTCTGCCCACGCACTTTTCAGTACCTTTGAAGGACTTTTTCTCAATATTGCAAGAATGATGGAATTAAGCTGATGAAATTTATGAATCTCCCTTACTTGTTGTTGTTTACAGTCCAACAAAAGGTGGGGGCAGAATGATCACAAATGATGTTAGATCAAGGGCTGGACAGAATTATTATTACACACACTCTTTCTCCCTCTCTCTTACACAGACACTGTGACTTTTTACGTTTTTCCACTAACACGAAAATGTGCTGCATACGCATTTATTCTTGGTAGGCATTGTCGCTCTGTAGTCTGCACACACACAAGCACACACACAGTCTCTCTCTGCCTATCACTTCTATATTAATTTTTATCTCTGCATTTTTACTTTGTCACTGTTTTCCTATTTCCTATTTCCTTACTCCTTCTCCCATATCTGCCTTTCTCTCTATTGCTCTGGGTCAAAAGCTGCTAAAGAAAAATATGCTCCAGGCCCCGCAATTCAGTGCCTTGCCCACTACATGCACAAATTATGCACTAAGCATAAAGCAATTGATTCCCGTTTTCAAGGACAGTAAAGTGAGTAGATCAGATCTGTTTGTCCTTAAAAGAACATTGGATCATATGTACAATAACATTTTCCAATCCCAAACCAAGCAATTTGCACAAATCACAGGGTTTGCGACTTCAAAATTGCTTATTAGCTTTTTGGTATGTATTAAAATTAAAAATTAAATTAAAATTAATTTAGTGATCCATATCAAATCACCATTAGGAGAGGTCATGAAAGGGGCATCACCTCCTAAATGCAATTTAATATGGCATGAATCAGTGGTTTGAGACCACTATTTTGGTTCCCAACCATTGATCTGCCTCCAACACTTTAAAGGAGCTAGTACATGATTCGCAAGGTGAATGATGTCCCACGGGGAAACCTTTCCTTCTGTGAATGGTGTTGGATAGCCTCTATGGGAGAAAGCCCACCATGAAGTTCTCCGAGACCGGAAACTTTTTAAAGCACCACTGATTCCTGGGCTGCTTAAAAGAAAAGCTTCCTGTTTGTGAGTTCAAATACAGAGACGGTGGTCTGCTGTTCCATGCAGGTCGTCATCCCTGTGTGTTTCCTGCCTAATTAATATTCAAAAATCAACCCATTCTGCGACCCCTGCAACTGGGCATTGAGCGAAGCAGCATCTTATCATATAGGTCACATTGCAGAATCATGGCATGCCTTTTGTGACCACATTTTGAAGTTAGTCTCCTAGTGGGTCCAACCCAGTGCATCTTGTGATAAAAGGTCATACTTATCAAGTCGTACTGCTCTTAGAATTTGTAGTTATTTGTAGTTAGTACTTTCAGTGAGCTGCCAGGTTGTCAATGGAGCACTGGATGAGAGCATTTTAACTGTGCTTATGACCAACTTGCATCCCTAAAGAGTAATGCACACTGTGTTTAGTGCAAGAGTCAGTAAGGCAAATGTGAAGATTTAGATACTCTATGGAAAAGTACATCTTGTTACACCGTTTCGTCCTGTCCATGGTTACCTCCATGTGTGGTTTGTATACATTGCTGACCTTAATTTTTTGCCCAGCCCCGACTCCCAGTGTTAGCACTCAGGCCGGTTGCCTGGCCCTGCCTATCCCTAAACTAGCGCTGACTATACTTATTTTCTGAACTGATCTACTGTTTTTCTATTTCTCTTTGCTTACTATGTCTCATAGTGCTTCAAGCGGGTGCTAGGACACTTTCGGCTCTACTTAAACCAACTAATCAAAGTCACTGGGGAAAAGAACACATTCCTGATATGTTAAACGACCACAGGGTTCCTGTGCCCGAAAATAACAGGTTGTACAGTAATCTGGTACTGGAGCTCAACTGTTGTTTTCGCCCATTATCAGGGCGGCAAGATGGATATTGCACAACCGTAAGAACAAAAACTACTGTGTGTGATATGTTTGTATTACCACATTATTGCACGCTTCAGACCTCAAAGTGGAATATGACTTTCTAATACAGTATATTCATCCCTCTTCCAAGTCAGTGTGTGGTGTTTGATTGCACGATTTACACCATTATTTGTAATTTCAATTTAAGCATTTATGGGACTTTTTGCCTGAACTGAGATTTGTAGAGATGACGCAATAATGCCCTAAATATTTATTTTATATATAACGTCGATTGTCCTACACTTTCATAAAACCATACGTGAACGATTGAGGAAGGGGTTGACAATGAAGGCAGGGAGTTTGTTCGGAAAACAAGCTGAGAGTACAAATAGTACTTTGCTTTCTTTTTTCTAAACACACTTTTATTGTCAGTTTAAGACAAATACATGTTCGTAAATACTATGCCATAATCCGATAATAATAGTTGATAGGATAAGTAGAATAAATATAATACCGCCTTCCGCTTCATTCCTCTCGTCAGCGATGCCGAAGTATTAGCGAGGTTTTTACCGTGCATCACTCTAGTCAATTCATTTATTTGAAACAATTACATATACATGTACGTCAGATATGTGATTCCATTTGAAGTTAGTCTAAAAGCCGTGGCACTTCCAGTCTTGGTGTGCTTTGGACCTCTGAGTTCTTTGCACATGTAAATTAGCACAGGCCTCCATAAGGAAAGTCTTCTTTTTCATTGTCAAAGTGTTAAGACAGCTTCTCCATTGCCATGGTATCCCAAATGTTCTTAGGTTATAGGACTAAGGCTGGGGCTGTTGTTTTTTCACTGACAAGCTATTGCTGTTTTTGCCATGGCCAAAAGTTGGAAAATTAGGGGCAAATTCTTTTTTCATTTTGGACTCGCAGTTTTCAAACCTAAATGCGCTATTTTCGAGTAATGGGGAATCAGGAATACAATTCTTTCTTTATAGCAGCCAGATTTTCCTTCCTAAAAAAGAAATTTTTTGGCATCCCCGCCACACATGGATTGGACTGCCTCTCTTTCAATGTTCAATCAAGCATCAGTTACTGGTCCCACAAACATTTAACTCTGCTTGTCTGGTGTCGAGTACCAACCTATGAAAACTAATTGAACGATTCTCTGTGGATCCCATATTTGGGATACTTACGTATGAGTATTCACAATAGCTCCCCTGGCCAATATAAACCCACCTCCCCTGGGTATGGTGAGTGAACAGTATCTTGTATATTTTTGTGGTTGCCCCAGGGGCATTTCCCAAAGACTTCACACATTTTTAAGTGATATAAGTGATCTGGTCGCTGTGCTTCTAAATATTGGGCTTGTTGCCCAGCATCACAGTTGATGCTATCTAAATGATTCTTGCTGGGTCACCCTGAACACCTTCGCAGTTTTCAAAAGACTGACATTTTTCCTTTCATATGCATTCGTAGGTGTTCGGCCATTGCCATCCTGGGACTCTTTGTAGTATTTTCCTATATAAGCTGGTGTGAAACTTACATTGTGATGGATGGACGTCAGTGGGGAGTGGAAGGGTATCAGTCTCTTAGACTATGTTATGGAGTCCTAGATGTCTTGAACGGTGATGGTTATTTGGCTGCAGTACAACCTCTGTGGCCTTATGGACTTAGGAAGACATAAAACATCGTATATAGTCCAATATGCTGCTGCTCTGTCAAAATGTATCCAGTGACAATTGAACGTTCCCAGGGGCCAATCACTTAGGATTGGGGCTCTGTAGTAAGATATATCTTGAAATCCCAGGCCTCCCCTTTCCACAGATGTTGCGAGTACCTTCTGTGATCCTCTCCCTGTTTGGCTCTATACATTCTCTAATGCGGTCATGGACTGACTTATCCTTTTACAGCAGTAACATTTCCGAATATCAGCCTTACTTTTATGCACGGAAGCCCTTGTAAATTGTGCTAGTAGTTTCAGTAAGTGAGGCAGTGATCTCAACTGATCAGTTAAATGTACAAAGACATTGTCCACTAAGAGAGAAATCTTCTGCTCTGCCCCTTCAAATCCCAGACTTTGAATATCTTTGGATTGTCATAATGCCAGCAATAAGGGTTCTCTTGCCATTAAAAAATGCATCAGAGACATCTGATGTCCCTGCCTTCTGTCACGCTTTATATTGTAACTATCTAAAAATATCCCATATAGAAGTAAGCATCTATTCTCAATAGTTCAATCGGTCAGTACTATGTGCATTCCAAACCTTCATTCCCCAGCTTGGCCTGAAACACCATATCTGCAGTTTTCATAGAACTAGTAACTTCTTCTTTGTCTGACATGTAAATAAAGCATGTGCCATAGTCTGTGACTGCTAGTTCACAAATGTCTTCTAAAATGCACCTGTGAACCCATGCAGGGTGAGCTGAGTAGAAATTGTAATACAATTAATGACTAGTTCATACTAATCTATCATATAAGGCACAGTAATATTATCCTTCTGGTCTGCTGCTACGGTTCATTTTACTCTATGCAGAATTGCTGTCTGATTCTTGAAGGATCCTCTCCCCCATCTATATAGAGTGGTCTACTAAGCTAACAGAAAATTACTTACTTCTCACTATCTCCGAAAAATTGCTTCCTCTCTTGTTTTTCATGGCATTGGATGACGTCCATGTTTCATATCACCTGAAAGGCTTGTGCCTGCAGTTTGTAGGGTTTGTTGTCATGTTCATAAGTGGTTCTTCTCAGAGACAGCAGAGGCTTCTCCCAGTTATTAATTAAGATGTCAATACATTAGTACCTAAGAGCTGTAACTTTTCTCAGTCCAGCTCTATTTCCTGATGGTTTGTGTTTATTTTCTGCTTCTCTTAGCTCATTTTCAAGGTTTCCACAATTTATGCACCATCTACAACACATCCCGTAATGTGCTCCCATATGTGTGCCATTGAAATCAAAAGAGCCTTTTATATTTTGTGCTAATTCAGCTATGTGTGGAGAGTTCTGCTACAATATCTCCACAGCCCCATCTGGGCTTTTCTGTTTTAGTATTAGCGGAGTCTGATATTGTGATTATTGAGACTTTGGCCCTTTCCACCATTCTCAACAAATGAGAAGATACATATATCATGTATATCCTAGACTAACTGTGATGGAGCTGTCACTAGAATGTGGAGCTCTTCTCTCTGTGGAGGACCCCCATGCATCAACAAATCCCATTATCCATAAGATATTTTTTGTGCCTGTTACATCAGGCTAGCTATCCTACTAAATCGAGATCTGTCCAATTCTGCATTCACCCACTGATTAAAGATCCTTCCCATTATCACTTCCCCTTCGACAAAGCCCTAGAACTTCCTCAAATGTTCCATCTTGCCACGATTCTTGGTGTGGATTGAGGTGACCTCCACCTGCACTTGAACAGCGTATACTGCAAACTGCAGGACAGTCCTTTTGCTGTCGAAGCATTCTCCAGTCTAGTTCCAGGATCTAGGGGCAAACCACCATAGACATCAATGGAGTGGTCCTGGTGCTGAAAAATGCTGTGGATGCTAATTTGGTCAACGTGTCTTCCTGTGGCCCTCCCTCTGTCCATGAACATGGGGGGTGACTTTGGCTACAGAGGTTGATGTCCGTCGAAGTCCAGATGAAGTCCAGTCAAAAATCTGTTGCCTCTGCTGTCCCCGGTAACAGTAAAACCAGTGGTTCCCTTTACCTTAGGCTAGCTTCACTCCTGGATGACTAGACTGCACTACAATAACTCTTGTGGGTTCAAAAGGCTCGGTGCAACTTTTGAATGTTAAGACTCAGTCTACCAGGCTGCAGTTCAGTGGTTGGTGGCAATCAAGCAATTGTGGCTATCAACTCATGGTCTGAGGTCTAGGTGCCAGGGATGCCTCTTTTATGCCCACAACTCGCCCACGAGGGTACGGTAACCACTAGCCAGTGGGCTACCAGGTCCCCTCCCCATGATGTTACTTTCTCGAAAGTGTAGCATCACCCTGCCCACTCCCAAGATGGCAGAACCATTCTCTCAGTGTGTGGCACTTAGTATCCTACCCTAGAGGTGCGTTCACATGGGGCTACTCGCCCACAGCAAAACTGCTTTTGCAACTGTTTCTCCCTCTCTGTCCCAGGCGCACACCTGTCGGAACAAAAGAGCAGTCCCTTTCATGTGTGTCAACCATTTGCCCTTCAAAGGTGGCTTACTTTTTGGAAACTTGCCTTTTGGGCTCACATCGTGTTTGGTTTCCTGCCAGGGAGAGGTAACACCTCTTCCAACAGCAGGCCTCTATTGTGTCCTTTCCTTGGAGAACCCTGTTCAGAGGTTCACAGGACATGCAGGAACCACCGGAAGTGGCAAAGACCTTTTACTCCCATTGTCCAAGGGCCCACCCCACTATGGATCCTGCTCAACTGGGTCAATCAATCCCTTCTGAATTTGACTCTCAGTTGGGTAGCATAGCTCAAGCAGTCAAGTCTCTTTCAGGGGAAGCTCAGATACAGAACAGTGAGCATAACTCAATGTGCGAACAATGCAAATAGTAAATCAATGTCCAGTCAAATACTTGTTTTTTATTTAAAAAGACGTATTTTAATTCTAGCTCTACACATGCAAAGATAAATGACATTCAAAAGCAATGAAACAATCCACTTAAGGTTGGGGCCCTGGTAGTTGTCAGGCCACTCCCTGTCCTCCCACCTCTAGTGCAATGGGTTTGGTGGTATTCCCCATTTGCTGATTGCAACATTCAGGGAATGTAAACTAGCAGGCCATACTGCAGGGTTCTTCCTTTGGACTCTGTTAGTAAGTTCAGTCACTAAGGTCTAGGGATCTGCAGCACTAATAACGGGCACCAAAGACTCAGTTCTTGACTTACCCACTCCGGTGATAGGGAACCTTTAAGCGGTGCAGCGCGGTCCTGTTCCAGATCAGCTAAGTTGGGCTGCATGCTATCAAATGCGGCCGCACCTGGCATGTGCCAGCTCTCTTCCTCAAGCCACAGTACCTGAGGATTCAGAAGGTCAAGGTTGCTCCTGCTCCGGCATTAGCTTGGTAAGTAATTATTCTCCTCGCAGGGATGGGGTGTGGTCTCCTTGCTCTGTCTAGGCTCCAGCAGTCTCCTGTTGCTCCTCGGACCTCCCTAGGTGTAGTCCACAGAATGCAGTCTGGTCGCACCTTGGTCACAGCAACGTCTTGGTTTTGGGCGACAGCCTACACCCTTGGCCTCAGTGTCTCTGTTGGCCCCTCCTAGTATATGGGGTCATCAATTTATTCTGGCACACAGGCAACAGCCCAGTCGGTGCAGGGGCGGATTCCTCACACCTCAAACAGGGAGTCCTCATGTCAGGGCTCCCTTCTAGACATCGCTCTCTCCAATGCTCTCCTCTTCCTCATGAGCACAATAGTCCCTGGTGCTCCAGGTTCCAGGGCAGGTGAACTTGGTATCACTGGGTGATGTCCCCTCAACTGGCATGGAGACTAGCAGGCTTGGGCTCCTACTCCTGGTCACATGCAGAAGTCTTGCAGAGATTCCCTTCCTCACACAGCCCGTCTGACTGCTCGGCAGATAACCAAGTTTTGGGGTATCAAACTCCCCTACATGTAGTACTTTTCCAGACATAAAATGTAATTTAGAATCTGAGTCTTTGATGTTTTATGTTGGAGTTCTGCTTCTTTGAAATGGATATCTTTTCCCTTTCCTCGTCCTCCTGAAGTATGTCTGACACAGCAGGCAGGACTCAGAAGCTGATTGACCCACAACAAGATTCATGTGAGTGATTAGAGTTAACACCTGGATGTCAGACACAGTGATATGTGCATTAAAAGGTTAATCCAGGGCCCTCAGTCCTATTCTTTATGATTCCTTTATTAGACCCATCTGTCTCTTTTCCTGAGATCTGTCCAGGTCCCTTTCTTGTGATCTATCATTGAATAAAAGAGCCCTTTGGAATGCAGAGGGAGACCCTGGCTTTCCCATTTTCTAATGCATGTCCCACCCAGCTTACAGGAATGAAGCAACACACAAATCTGTCTGGTAGGATTCCTCTACTCCACTTGTTGTCACCAGTCAGGCCTGGGCTTCCCACAGTGGAGCCAAATGTCCTCCATGTTATGTACAAGTGAAGGCACTACTGCACTCAATGTACATGCACAGCACACTCACTTCTCAATAGAGTTATCCTCATGTATTATGCCACTACCAGCATATCCACATGCAGCACATTCACTCAGTCTGAGCACACTGTTCAGTACTGTAGTCTTTCTGTACTGTTCCAGAGTGTGTTATTTTAAAGAGACACACTGTCACCACATACATTTACCGTGTATGCACTGTACCATACTTCACCTTTTTTGCAGTGTATTTCTTGCAAGCACACACACACTCAGCACACTTTTTATCTCTCACACCCTTCCCCATCAACCTGATGCAGGCCAGGGGTGAGTTAAGCACACCGCACCAGAACTTTTAACAATGAGATTGAGCATGTAGGCCTCACTCTTGCAACAAGGGATAAAAAGGACCGGTTCACTATTAATGATCACTACATGGTATGCTGCAGATGCCACTCTTATGCAGCTTAACTCCTGGTGAAAACAGTAACCTTCCACCAGTTGATGGCAGCGCTTTGGGTGCCCTGCCTGTCCAACAAGATCTCAATTTGTGAGACAGGTCTATGACATGGCGCACAAGCATGATCCGTGTTTACCTATGACAAACAAATCTGCATTAGGGGTCCAAACAACACCTTTGGGCACTCAGGGCAGGGGTATACATCTCTTACCATGCAGAGCACTTTTCTGTCCCAACATAAAAACTCCCCAGGGATGGCAGAAAGCTGTCTCATGGCCAGCAACTGTAAATTGCTACTAGAAAACTGGGGCAACAGAAAGACAACTTTCTAAAATTACCTTTTACTCAAAAGTTACATTAAATTCTACTTCAGCATCAAGGTGGATTTAATGCAACAATTCTTTTGATACTTTGATGCACTAACTTTAGTAGTTCCAGTCAGAAATTGTCACCACAGAGTGGTCAGCATGTAACCCTGTACTTGCCAATTGGGATACCAGCCTTTCTACTGTAAAAAGGAACAATTTAGGGGTTTTACTGTTAGGAAATAAAAAACATATCTCCTACTTTATAATATACAGCATACTTCCATAGGGCTTGACAGGCCTGCCTTATTGATGATTTACTTATATTAAAAATGAAGGGCTGGACTTTGTCATTATTTTAAATGGCAAAGTTGAGGTATCAGTTTGAAACTGCTCTAACAGTCTGCAGTGGCAGGCTGGGAGACACGTTTTAATCTGTCAGATTTGTCGTGGGTCAATAAATACTGCTTTCCATGATGGATGTTTTTACATGCCCTGGGTACCCCTCATACCATGTACCAGGGACTTCAAAGTAAATTAACTTATTCCAATTGGGTATACCACAATTAAGCATACACTTTCAAGGGTCAAAGCACTGACACTGAGGTCTGATTAGCAGGGCTTTTTAGATTGTCAGAGTTGAAAAAACAGGAGCATCAGTTCAACATTTTGGGAGTGATCATGCATTTCCTTGCATTGCTCATGTAGAAAACCATGTCTGTTCATCCACCTGAGGTAGACAACAGGAAAAGGGAAAGAAATGTGCTTCTAAAGTGTCCTTGTTCTTTGTCATTCAGAGTTTTAGGAGAGTTCGTCTCGCTCAGTCTATAGATCATAATTTAGATGTACCTTTCTGTCTTGTTCTATACCTTTTAGTTTTCAATCCATCTTTCTTGGTTAAGAGGCTTTTGTTTTTTTCTAATCATTGTGGTGTACTCTCCTGTTGTGATTTGTGCGGCCCACACAAAGCTACACATTTTGCTGGAGTGCAGAAACAAAAATTCCCAGTGTTCTGAACACTGTGGCCCAGATTAATGAAAAGTAATGCTACATTACATGTAGTGTCACATTTGTTGCGGCCCCTTGCACCTCTCTACCGCCACCATGTATGCGCTATGTTTAAAATACGGCACACCATGGCACACCGTAGGGGACAATAGTGTCAGAATTTCTGATGCTATGGATATACTGTTCAGGGTTAGCGCCCAAAATTTGCACTAACCTTGAACAGAACATAGGGGCCCATTGTAAACAATGGTGTGCCCCCTTTTAAAACATCGTCTGAAAAAGCATTAAAAGTGACGAAACAAATGATCCTAAGAAATCTCTTAGATTTCTTTGCGCCATTTTTTCGGCCCCCCTAAACCGGGGAACGCCCCCTTTGCATACTTTATGGCTGGCTCAGGCATAATGGAGTGCAAAGGATTACAAAACGGATCAGAGTTTGCATATGGTGCTGGCAAAAGGCCAACTTAGCGCCGCCTTAGCGTCAAACAAAAAGGAGGAGCTAAAGTGGCGCTAGGCCCTCTTAAATCAGGGCCTGTGTTTTTACCTTATGGTTGATTCAACTATTTATATCACTACTAGGTTGATAGATGTAATTGTGTCTGTTGGTCCAATGTGATGAGCTTGGTACTTAGGTTCACTTTTCCTTTTCCTTCTGAGTGTAAACAGTCCAATGGGCTGCTTCCTTTTAGCTTTCATACACATCTTTCAAGAAATATTCAGCCTTCAGGCATGAGGACGTGTGTGGTCATTGCATGTCACCTCGTCGTTTTCCCCAGGTCCACAACACTTCACAGTCTTCCAAGGGCCAGAGAAGGAATATTACTAATTTCGGATGCTCAAACCACATGATTGTATTTTAATGAAAGGGTTGATTCCCTTTCTTTCTCAGAAAGGGGAATTTCAAGTTTCAAATTGCACTGTTCATCAAATCACCTCACTCATTCATTTGAGCCCACCCTTTTGTTTTGCTCTCTATGCATGTACTTTTTCCCTGAAGTGTCTGTTTGATGGGGGCAGATCTGGAGCACCAAGCACTGCACAACAATCTTCCAGACCTGCTTTAGGGCCAGCGAGACAGACTCATTATTCCCAAGTCTAAGGTGATTCCCCACTTGTTTGAGCAGTCGTTGAGGCTCACTCACCTCCCATATGAGGCTGCTCCCACACTCTGAGACTCACCTTTCTGCAAACTCTCAATTGCATCTCAGAACCCCGTTCTTTTGCTATCCACCAAATCCCGCTCCTGCTTCAAGGCCACTCAAGCATTAAGCCCTGGAGCTCTAGAGAGACACATCTGTCATTTAGGCAGTTCGGCCACTCCCAGCCTGTCTGCTTTTTTGATTGTTTCATCATTAATTGCTTGCTTCAGTTCATGACTTTAAGGCAAACATCACTGCCACGAAGTTCCTTGGCGAGCACTACCTTTTTTTTATTGAACAGCACATTACGTTCTAGGACTTATGGGCTCCAGATTTATTAAAAAGTGGTGCCACTTTTTCAACCTCACCGTACCAGCATCCAACAACACTATGGTTGCACCCTAATTAACATACAGCGCACCATGGCGGTAGTTAGGACAATAACGTTTTTAGGTTTTGTGGCGCTTTGCTACACCAACGTCAAATCTTTTGATGCTAGTATAGCAAAGTGCAAGGAGGCCCTTTATTGCAATAGGTAAGTCATGTTAACACCTACCCTTGAGCAGGCATTAAAAAATGAAGCCAAAAATGGCACAGTGAAATTTTGTGAATTTCACGTCACCATTTGTGCAGGCCTCCTAACGCCGGAACACCTCCTTGCATACATAATACATTATGCCTGATGCAGGCATAATGTGGCGTAAGGGGTCACAAAGTGGCGCAATGCATGCATTGTGCCACTGTAGTGTAGCCATTTTTAATATAGCTTCATGCACGTTAGTTTAACATACTAGGCCGCTGTGCACTTTGCCCTAGATACATTTTATTCAGCCTTGCACTGTTATTTTACAATAACCAGTTTTACGGTCTTGTTTTAATTTCCTTCTATCACACTGTTTAGCTTAGCTCAGCACTGTGTTCTCAAATAATGCATTCTTGATCGCCCTGTGCTTCAGTCAAGGCTATAGTCTGGTACATTGCCGGTAAACGTGGTAGAAGTTTAGTCTCCAGTATTCATAGAAAATATACATCCTTACGTAGGGACATTTTCTTAGAACATCTGCGTGTTAGTTATAAAAACACTTCCTAGTCCTAGTACACGTCAGAGGGAGATTCCGGCCAGGAAACTACAACTAGATGCTGAATGCCCCGTTGCAGATGCTGATGCAGATTACAGGCCTTTGCTCAGGTATGAGGGTTGATGTCCTCCCGGGGGAACCTGAAAGGCAGGCTTAGAGCTTCACATGCTGTACTTGAAATATAACTTAGAGAGAACATAATCTAGCGGCACTATGATAGCTTTATTCTTGTGCTTCACTCTCATCGTTACTATTTTAATCCTACTGTGTTGTGTAGTTCTGGTTATTGCAGCTCACGCTTTGCTAGCCAAAATGCAGTTGTTTTATTAAACCAATCTTTAAAACTTAAACTGCCTTTGTCATTTCTATGCAAGACCGTACTGTGTATGAGAGAACCGGTTGTGACCTGAGTGACCACGGCTACCCTGGGAAGTGCTAAGATGTCATGCGCTCGGCTGCCCAATTGTCTCTTCCCTTTGGGAGAGATGAGGCAATGCTAGTTAGCCGGAGCAAAACACGGATTTAGAGTGACAAGGTTCCTTCACCATGGGTCAGACTTAGTCCCCCACACTGTGAACGATCTTGCCGCTCAAAATCCAGTAGTCTCATTAGGATAATGAGAGCCTACGCGACACCACTTTGTAAATATGGTGCGGTGAAACATCTCTCCTTGAGCCACATTAGCATAAAAAATTATGCTAATGTGGCACAAGGAGGTACTAGGCTTTCTTAAATCTGGCCCATAGTCAGGGGCGGCTGATGTTCAAGGGCTAAGGGGCTGCACCCCTAGCCGTTTCTGGCCTCTCTAGTGAAGCATATATTTAATTACATGATGAAAGTAAAACATTTTCTGCACAACATTTTCAGAGTGAAAGTTGTGCACTTTCAAAAGCCCCACTGCGCCTGCGTGAGTATGTGGCTGAAAGCTGCACAGTAGGGCTGACAGGGCTTGCCCACGCAAAGCCCTTACGTTTTCTCAGAACGCAGTGACGTCCCTGGCTTATCTCCTCCTCCACCAGAAGCCCTGATAGCAAACAGCCTGGAGTGTTTTTTTGTTCAGCCCGGGTTTCTGAAAACTTCAGGCCACTCATGATATTATTATCCACCCTTTCTCATATACTCAAATGGTGGGGTGTGATCAGAAGGGTCTACGTACCAGAGGTCACATTTTATTAAAAGAATGTGGCATTGCGCAAAGAAAATCCCCTTTTCCTGCATTACAAGCAGTCTGTGGCAGAGAAATGGAATAGATACAATAAATAACTCCATCCAGGGCTCTCTGGGAGACAGGAGTGTGACCTGAAGAACTCAAGTCATAAATATGCCAAAGACAACCCTGCACACAAGTAAGTTGGATCTCTATCTTTTTTACAGACATTAAGAAAAAAATCTGTTCTCTCAGCTCTCCTCTCCCTTCCTTTCACTGCCTCTAGGTGACTTCCTCTCTCAAAGGCAGTAATGGTTCCAGTAATTTATCATGGCTACTTATGCTCGTTTTATTTCTTCTGCGGACTAATGACTTGATTTGTCATATTAAACATGTAATCTGCAGCTCAAATAAACATGTAGCTTTTATCACTGAAACTCCTGGATACTGGATGGGTGAGGCAATGTGCGTTTGTTTGAATAAGTGTTTGCAGGGCTTGACTGAGTGGCAGAGAAAATGTGGGTGTCTGTGTATAAGAGTTGTGTGAATGGCAGTGGATGACAATGTGGATGAGTAAATGGGTAGGTGGCCAAGGGCAGTGGGTGAGTAGGTGAATGGAAATAAGTGGGGAGTGAGGCTCACTCTCAAGGTGCAATTCTGTCTTGTATTTGTGCCCCACCACTGCTTTCAGTCACCAGCCACCACTGCCCATAGTTTCACTTTTAATATTTTAAGTATGAGATAAAATTCCCAGACAACTCTTGCAAGTGCTGCTGCACAAAAAGCCCATTCACTGTAAAATGGGATACTTTTGTTTATCACAATGGGCAGCATTACTGTTTTGTAGGGTCGAACCTGCAAGTGCATGCCCGAGGGCATAAGTCTCACTTGCAAGACTCTGATGTGACAGTAAAGGGCTTGGAGCCGGCCTGTTGCTCACCATTTGTTGGCTTGCATGACACTCTTCTTTACAGCCTTGTAATTCGTCACTGCAGGACTGGAATAATTTCCACCACTATCTGTGGCGCAGGGACCCAGAACTTAATCGGTGCCTGTCTGCTGCTTTCCACGTAACCGAGGTACTATTTGTTCTTTTTAATTTATAGTGCCCTGCAAAAAGAAGGCTTGACACTGGCAAAAATATGCCCAGCAGGACAAAAAAATTCCAAGCTTTTATTTTTTAAGGCTAGATTTCTTTTAATCTGTCAAGTCATCTTTTCTCACTTTCCACTGATGTTTTCTTTATTTTTTGCTCGGTCTTCTAAAAAGATGACAATTATCCTGCAGGGAATATTGCAAAGCTAAATTGTTTCTTTAATATGTGTAATTTCTGAAATTATACTTTAACACATAATCGTGTACACCCCAATCCAGCCCACTCCAATCCACTCAACTTCAACCCACACAATCCACCCACTCAATCTAAGACACTCACCCCAATCCAATCCAACTCACCCCACTCACTCCTCCCAATCCACTTCAATCTAATCTACCCCACTCCAATTCATCCCACTCTCATCTAAAACAGTCTGCTCCACTCCAATCAAAAAACATCTACCCCAAAACAATCTACCCAACTCTAACCTAATACAATATGCCCCCCTCCCATCTGCCCCACTGCAATCCAAAGCAATCTGCCCCACTGCAATCTGCTGCACTCCAATCTAAAACAATCTGTCCTATTGCAATCCAGAACAATCTGCCCCACTCCAGTCCACCTCACTCTAATCTGCCCAACTTTAATCCAAAACAATCTGCCCCACTCCAATCCACCCCACTCTAATCTGCCCCACTCCAGTCCAAAACAATCTGTCCCACTCCAATCCAATGGACCTCACCACACCCCAATCCAATCCACCCAAGTCAATCCCAATTCACCCTACTCTAATCCACCATAGTCCACCCCACTCCAATCCAATCAACCCCACATCAATCCAATCCACCCCAATCCAGCCCGTCCAATCTAACCTACTCTAATCCAGTACACCTCGCCTCACCCCAATCCAGTCCACCCCACCACACCCCAATCCACTCCACTCCAACCCATGCAACCCTTAGGCTATAATCCTAAATTACCTACCTTTCTCTTAGCCTAATCATGCACTAGTAAGTCCTCTAACATGCACTGAAATGAAGGAGTTTTCAGGCTAGAGAAAGGTAAAAACGTAGCGTTTTTTGTGTTTTAAAAAACATGAGATGCGAGGAGGAAGAGGAGGAGCCTGTCACCACTGTTGCCACTTCCTGCACTGCTGTTGCTTGCTCGCGGCTGTCCATTCATCAGGCCAGGATGGCACTCCCCTGACTACCCCATCTGTTGCTGGCGGGCAACTGCTGCTACTCGCGATGCTGCGTTATGCTGTTGGTGGGCCTCTGGGTCTGAGTCTGTGCACAGCAGCAGCCAGTGCAGTGGTCGCAATACACAGACACAGTGCAGCAGCACAGCGGACAGAGTGGGTGAAGAGGACACAGCACTGTACGGGCGTGGGCAGCTCCAGCAGAGTGGCTGTATTGAATGTTGAACGCTGAAGTCCAGAGACTGCGCTCTGACGATGGAGGATGTTGGACCAGAAAGCCCAGTTGCCTGTCTTGGTGCTCCTGGTGAGCAGGGGACTTGCTAATTTCTGTCACGGCCACCCACCACTGTCCACCACTTAATGTCAACCTAGCTTAACTGCCTTGTCAGGTCAATTTAGTTCTGACCTCAGTTAATCTTGGTTTCAACTTCAACTCTGATATGACCTTGCTCCAGCTCCTGCAAACTTGTGCCCCTCCCGCCCACCTGTTGGCAGAGGTGCTAACCAGGAAGGAGAGGCGGTGCAGGAGCATCCAAGAGCATCCTAGAGCATCCCAGAAGTGCTCTAGAGGTGATCCAGTAGATCAAGGAGACCTAGAAGACGCCTAGAAGAGCTAGGGTGCGACTACCTCCACAAATATCTATGCCCTCTTGGCACAATACCTGGTATAATACCGGCCACCACACTGTACAGCACTATACACCAACAGCAAGGTTGCAGCCTAGGTGATTCAGAAGGGCACAGGAGGCACTAGGCCCCCTATAAGCAGGTTGAGCCCCGTACCACGCAAGCGGCCAAGCTAGGTCTTGGTGCAGCTTGTGGCCGGGTGTGTCTCCCCCCTTCAGGCTTCCACCTCCACAGACTTGCGCAATTCAATCTAAAAATGCAATAGGCACACAAAGTATGAGTGTGTGGCTACTTCTAAACAACCTTGGAATCCCACTCAATAGAGCTCAAAAGAAGGAATATGAGATCTGGCAAAAATCGGCAGCTGAATACAAACAAGTCATGGAGGAAGCCCATCTTGAAGCTTCTTCCTTCTGACAGCAAGAGAACAACTGTAAACAACATCACCTGGATGGAGCCTCCACCACCAAGGATTGGGACACCAAAACTGTTCTCCTTTTTTAAAGTTCCAATGGCCGTAATATATGCAATCCCAGATGACTCCCCAGCCCTTCCCAGTCCTATTATCCCTTTTAAGAGGAGCACCACATTGTAAACAAGTGGTACCCATCAAATGTCAATGTCAGACTTGATCACCTAGAAATTCATCAGCATCTAAACAAGACCAATACCTCATACCACCTAAACACGCTACCTCTGGTTCTGTAAAAACTCTAGAAATGGTAGCACAGGTCCATCAGTCACTCACAATGACAAACACAGATATTTATTCACTTTCCTCAACTCATGGTACTGCCCAGGCTCCCATAGCTGCCAATCTTCTGCCAGCAAACCCAGTTAGGCAGGGCTTGTACAGTCCGTATATAGATGAACTTTGGTCTTGCTCTCTTTTGCTTTCAAATAACACCGACTTGATACAGGCACTAGAAGTCAAACCATCCATACTGAGGACACTCACCCTCTTAAGCACTCGAGAAGTCCAGTACCAGGCAACACAACCAATATATGTGAAATCAAGATGGCCTCATCACCACCAGGCCTTGTTAAAGGGTATCGCAGGCTCTAAATGTCTGTGCCTAGAGCAATGCAGATCTCACCTGATACTAGAATCTCTTAAGCTCACCGCTTAATGCAGTGCACACCTAAGCAGGACTGCAATGAGGCATGCCTAAAAAACCTTCAGCAAACCTCTTCCTCTTTCTGCAAACACAACCTACTTGGAAGGACTCAATTCAAGCACTTAATTATGCACACAATCAAGAATCAAGCCTGCTGCAGTGGTGGGACAGCCTACTCGCAACCCTGGAATCATACATTGAAGTCCTAAATTTCCAGTCAGACAAGCTGGACACACACATTGACATCATGAACCAAATGGCAGAGCAAATAGCAGGAATAAATTTTAAAAAATTGAGATTTTATCATCTCCAATAGTGCAACCATAAGCAGGCTTCACACCAAGCCAAAAGCAAAGCTCTTGCAGCCCAATAATTGACAAACTAGCCATACTTACAGATATACTGTCAAATATCTTAAAATCTTTACACCCATCCAGTAATCTGGAAGTAATAATGGCATTGTCATCTGTAAGCTTTCCCTAAAAATCTGAAGTGAACCTTACCCAACACGAGCTGATTTGCGATTCACAAATACCCACTACCCAGATCAACCTACCACTCAGTTATGTCTCAAGGAAGCCTTACCGGAAGGGCGAACCCCAAACAGTAATGAAACCTCCCATCCAAAATTAACGAAAAGACAATGCAAATGCTTAAGGAAAGCCAGGAAGAAACACACTGATCACAAAGACGGGACAAGCAAAAAAATATATCCCATATTTGTTAAACAACTTGACAACCTTGCCCCAAAGAAGGCCTATAAAGACACTAGTATACAGGAATGCTGCAGCGTCTCCGATCTGGCAGATTCATCCCTGTCAGTCTCAACATTAAATGACAGTGCCCTCCCTAATGCAAATGAATGGGCTGATTGTAGCCCAGACTCGGGGCGTAACAGTGTTGCAACAGGATCAAAAATCATCGATAGCTCACTCTCAATCTCAAGCCACTTGGCTGGATCTACATGGAATAAACTCAAAACACAGGATCAGAGACCAAGACAATATTGATAATCAATCCGCCTCTGCTGAAAAAGGACAAGACCTAACCCATAATACCATCCAGGTCAAACTTGCCCAGCAGAATCTAATCAACTACAGACCTCAGCAGAGACAGAAACCATTCCAGGTTCACACCTCTTCTCCAGCCTTCTGCAGGAGCCAAGCGATGCAACCATAACTAAACAACTCAGTTGCCTCCCTTTAGAAGGACATCTGACCAACAAGCCAATACTAGATCAAAAACCATAAATTCACTGGCTCCTGGCTATACACCTGGCCAAAGGCACCAACTTACTAACGTGGGTACTTCAAGAACTAATACTGTGAAACAAGAAATTCCCACCCCCCTTAAACAGCAGGGTGATAGTGAACACAGGAACCCATGGTCGCTCGGTTGTGGCAAAGACAGCAATAGCACCTAGGCAAGCCCCAGATTCGCATACAGCTATTTCCCTCCAGTGGAATCGAAGCCCCTTACTCCAAGCCCCAGGAAAAGTTGCTAGGGCGTCCAATTCAGAACCTGCAAGTCCCTGTTCTTCTCCATGGCTCAAAATACTAAGAATGATACTGGCTCAAAATGCATTGTCACGGCAAACCCCTTCTTCAAGGTATGAAGGATTCTCCCTTAAGTTGCGGTTTCAAACACACTATACCTCACAGGGGTACCATGACATCCTGAATGGAGGGAATATAGTGAGGCTCTTAAAAGAAATTCCAGAGCTTAACATCTTGACCTCAGAAGAATTAACAGCTGTAGAGTTTCAGTCAGCTAAGGATAACAACCAACTGGAAGCTACTCTAACAACCTGGGAATCAGCAGAAATAGTAGACCACATTGTGTCCTTTGCATCATGCTTTGAGACCTGGGGGATATCTATCACCAGGCCAGCTAGACAGATACCCGTTTCTACTTTTAAGCTCCAACGCTCCCTCAGTAGCGATCGAACAACCTATAACAGTCTTGAGGGGTGCTCTAGGTGTTTCCCCCACACATCTAGGTAACCAAAGAACTCATCCAACCCAAACTCAAACACTATCTGCTGAAGCCAGATGGGAGTGGCTCCCACAGGCTCTTAACACCCCTTGTCTCACATGAGAAAAACAACCATCAGAGGCATGCCCAACTCAGAAACATCTAAGGCTTCTATCCTGGAATATAGCAGGTGCCCAATCACTGCTGGAAACAGGTTCCCCACCTAATGCCTGGCACATCATGGACATAATTGCACTTCAGGATACCTGGTCACAACAGGATCTTCTGCTGTCGGGTTTCACGTCCTCTCAAACAAATGCAGTCAAGCACAAGAAGCATGGAAGGTGAGTGGGGGTCTAGCAGTCTACTCCTCACTAGACATGAAAATGGCTATAGAAGACTTGCCACATGAAGGCCAAGACTGCCAAGTGCTCAAACTATGTAACTGGACTTTTTATGATAGACCACCAATATTGCTGGTCAGCTCATACATGCATCCTGGCTTTTCTCAGAAACAGGCTGCAATAAAAAGGCTAACAGCCATTATTTCGCACTACCGGTAGACCCACCCAGATTGGGACATCATCCTGACTGGAGACTTTAACTGGAACCTAATTAAGGTGCAAGAGGACGACCAAATACTAAGTGTCGACAACTCCTGCTGGAACGTCCCGACACAGGTATCACTGAACTTTATGCGTAGTGACCAGCAGGGAGCGCAGTTAGTGACGTCACTGGAATACTTCAAATTATGGGTCCTAAATGGAAGGTTCCCGGTTGACTCTCCATCAAGCCACACTTTCCACAGCCCTAATACAAGGTCCATCCTAGATTACACCTTAGTTAAATTGCCTCTAATCCCCCTGGTATGGCAATTCAAAATAAAATACACCACATCCAGTGACCATTCCTACCAAATATTCACGGTAAGGTCTTCCCTGCTTGTGCATCAACATGCCCCGTTACAAGGGGGTTCTATAGAGTCAACGACCTTGAAGAGACTACGATGGTCATCTTACACAATAGAAGCCTTGTCCTTAGCTGCAAAGTTGCAGATGCTGGAGAGACTCAAAAACCACAGACACATAATGTACACCTGGGAAGATTTCAGAGAGAAAATACTGGACCAGCACTCTTTCCCGCAATCTATTGCAGCCAGTTCGGCAAACCATCGAATTCATCCCGGCCCGCCTTTCAAAGTCAAGCTACCTCCTTAAAAAAGCTCAAAGGAAGCTGGTGAGAAGCCTGAAGGCTTGCCCAGACAATCAGCTCCTCAGGGAACAACTTAAGAACACAAAGAAAGAGAATAAAAAACAAATATGGAAAGAAAAGGCCAAAGGCAAGAGTTCTTTTTGGTTAAAATTAATACATGCCGTGAAAGGAAAAAAAACAGGGAATTCTGGGACATTTTTAACCATCTAAATTCTCGGGAGAACTTAATTAACAATTCAAACATCCCTGAAAAAGACTGGGTGAGCTATCGCAAGACAATTTTCTCAATGAGGTGCCACCCCTGTGGAAATACCCCCCAACTGCCATAATGGACACCTGAAAGGGGAAATATCATCCTGCTGGAAGACAGCGAGATGACTGAACTCACTCTGTCCACTTAAAGGACATACCGAGCACTACTTAAGGCCCGCCGGGAAGGAGCCCCTGGGCCAAATGGCCTTCCACAAGGCATCTTCAGGGAAGAAGCAGTCTTCTGGTCAGAAGTGCTGACCTCCCTATGCCAGGAAGCAAGTCTAGGAGGAGGCATCCCAGAGAGGGGAGGCTCTATATAATCAATCCAATTTTCAAGGGAGGCAATAGAGGCAATCTGGGTGACTACAGGCTAATTGCACTTATTGACGTTGAGGCAAAAACTACACCTCCCTGCTCCTCGCTGAATTAACAGCATGGTCAGAAAAACATAATATTATTCCAACTAACCAAACAGGCTTCAGGAAAGGGGTGGGAACCATGACGAATATCCTAAAAACCTCCTTTCTGGTAAAGAAGAGCAGACGGAGACATAGAAAACTACATTTTGGCTTTATCGATTTTAAGGCCATCTTTGACCGAGTGAACAGACATCTGCTCTGGAGCAAACTGAAGCTATAGAGTCTCCCAAACCCCCTCCTGAATGCAATAATCACTTTATACTCTTACACATGGGTACATATAAAAATCGGAGATGGCATGAGGCTCTCAAGGAAAATCTCCACAATCCTCGGTCAGAAACAAGGTTTTGTGCTCGCCCTGCACTTGTTCAACTTATTTATGGCAGACTTGACTCCAGCTTTGGATGCCGGAAATGTTCACCCCCATGCCTGAGAAGGATCTCACTGTCACACTTATTATAAGCGGATGATCTGGTACTGTTCAGCTGTACCAAGGTCGGGCTACAAAGGTCTTTAAATATTCTGGCCAACTACTTTCATTCCAACCAGCAGGAAATCAAAGTGTCCAAATCTAAAATAATGCATGTAGGATGCTGGCACACTCTCAGACCAAGGATGGGTTTCAGAAACATTTTTCTAGAGGTGGTGTTGTACTGTAAATATCTAGGACTAATTCCCTGGGCATCTTCCTCCAATCAACAGAAGAGATACATCATGCAAAGAGCTTCAGCACTAACTTATGCTTTCTCTTTTCTGGCCAAACAGCTAAACGGTCCATCATTCCGTCCACTGTTAATATCCGGAATGCTTCCCACACTAACCTACACTAGAGTGGCTATGCATAATCTGGAAGAGCTCCTGATAGATAAAACCTAGCTCAAGGTATTAAGGGGAGTCTTCAAATTACCAAACTCTGCTTCACCAGTGCAGCTACACCATGAATTCGAACTTGTACAGCAAGACTTGGCTGCAAGAGCTGAGGCAGCTAAAACTTGGTATAAAATCTGCAATTCAGCCGACAAATTGAATGATGCACTCTGGCAGGCCCTAGAAAATGTCTAAAACAGCCTATAATAAGTACCTTCAGTTACCTATTATCCAATTACGGCTCAAGGATCTGTGGGAGGCAGCACAACATACAATTCATTTTCAAGAGGGGTTAACAAGGCCAGCAAATTGCTTTCGTTCACTGAACACAAAGTCAAATTCAGTGCCCAGGCACATGCGTGGGTGATCATAAAGCACTATGCCAAACTAGAACTGGTTGCTTATCTTTCTACTCCCTATGCACGCACATGAAACACAAGTTTATGATAATGAGACTAGGAAACCTGCCAACCTCAGCCAACGCTCCATCATGGAGGAATACTATTTCGGAGCAGCGTAGGCACTTTTCATGCCAAAAGGAAGATCTACTGCACATAATCTGCACTTGCCCGAGTCTGCTTGACCTTCGAAGGAGGTTTCTTAAGAGGATGTTCACCGACAGAGCCATGCAGACTTTAGGGGAGCTATGGTAGCTTGTTTCAAACCGCCTGATCCCCAGCTAAACTGTAAGTTAGTCAAGTTCTTGATACATGCGTTGCAACAAAAGGGATGTTCAGGTTTGTAGCTGCCAGTACTGCTTGACCAAAATAGCACGACTTTCCAACTCTACCAGGTCACACTGAGATCACACCAACTGCACTTAGCTCAATTGGATTAAGGTATTTGTCAAACGCGCAGGGCGTTACAGGCCCTTCCAATGCTTAAGTCTGAAAAGCTTTTCAAGATGCGTTGCGTCAGTTCCCGGGGGTCGGGTAAGTCTTTGGAGGATTTATAAGCTTTTTATGATAAGCTTAAACTCCATGACAGTAACAAAATGATGTGTCCCATCTAAAACACTTTGAACTCCCAGTCTTGACTAAATTTGTATATCTTTTATTATAAGCCAAGACATTTTTAAAGATTTAATCATTTTTTTTTTTATCGCCTGCTCTTAAATCGCAGGTTATCGATGAATGTTGTGATTACTTAAGCTATCTAGAACTTTTTGATTGACTAAGCCAGCACAATCTTTAGCTGTAAGACAAGAATACACTAACTGATTCTTTCTGGCAAATTGAACTAAGCGCTAAGGCACATCTACCCTGTAGGCTTTTCAAAGACCAGATCAACCGCTCATGGTATACTGTGCAAGAGGCTTCTCCAGCCTCACGACCAAGGACTTGGAGCTGGGTGGCACGGGAAAGCTAAAACGTAAAATTGGTTTTATTTTTAATTACTCTGTATCAGAATTTCTAATTTATATTGGAATGGTTTTATTACGTACATGGCAAAAATGTTATGGTTTTAATTAACTAAAACAATAAATTAAACTACTCACTTAATTACTCACTCCACTCTTGTCTAATCCACCCCACTCCAGTCAGATCCACCCCACTCCAATCTAAACCACTCTAACCCAACCCACCCCACGCCACTTAATCCCACCCCACTACAATCCAATCAAATCCACCCAACTACAATCAAGTCCACCATTACTCAATCCGCCTCACACCAATTCATCCCACCTCACTCCAATCAAATCAAATCCATCACACTATAATCAAGTCCACCAGTGCAATTCACCTCACACCAATCCAATCCACCCCCACTACCAAGTCCAGTCCACTCAATACAATCCACTTTAATCCACCCCAATCCAGTCAACAGTAATCCACCCTACTCCAGTACAATCCACCCCACTCTAAACCACCCCAGTCCACCAACTCCAGTCCACCCCACTCCAATTCATCCCACTCCAATCCAATTTACCCCACACCAATCCAATCCACCTCACCTCAATGCAATCAAGCCAATCCAATGCATCCCAGTCTAATCCACCCCAGTCCAACCCTCCCCACTCTAATTCAATCCACCCCTCCAATCCATCCCACTTCAATGCACTCCACCCCACTCTTCCCCAGTCCACCCCACCCCATTCCAGTTCAGTACAGCACACTCCAATCCAATCCATCCAGCCTACCCCACTTTACTCCACCCCACTACAATCCAACCCATTACAATCCACCCCAATCCAGTCCACCCCTCCCCATCGCAGTTCAGTCCACTCCACCCCACTCCAATATCCACCATTCCAATCCAATCCACCCAACCTCAATGCAATCAACTCCAATCCACTCCAATCCAGTCCACCCCAATCCAACCCAACACACCCTACCCCAATCCAATCAATTGCACTGCAGCACACCACACCCCAATCCAATCCACCCCACCCCATCCCAATTCAGTCCACCCTACTCAAATCCATCCAGCCCAGCCCACTCCAGTCCATCCAGCCGTCCCCACTTTAATCCATCCAGCCCACCCCAATCCATTACACCCCATCCCACTCTAATTCACCCCACTCCAATCCTATCCACCCCACTCCAGTCCAGTGAATGCAATTCTCCCCACACCAGTCCAATCCACCCCACTCTAGTCTAATTTTACCCACCCTCTTCCAATCCACCCACCCCAATCCAGTTGACCTCACCCCAGTTGACCTCACCCCACCCCAGCTCTATCACCCACAACAATCCAATCTATTCCACCCCACTCAAATCCACCCCAATCAAATCCACCTCATCCCATTTCAATCAACCCAAATCCAATCCAACCCACTCCAATGCACCCCAATCTACCCCAAACAAATCCACCCACTCTACTCCAATCCAATCCACCCCAATTCTCACTACCTCAATCCACTTGACCCTATTCCACCCCACTCCACGACTCTACAGTAGCTGCCGCTGAACCACTGAACTCTACTTCCCTCTACTCAACACTGCAACACTCTTCTCTTCCTACTCCACTCTATGACATTCCAACAAATCCACTCTACGACACTACTCCCCCACTCCACTCTGACAGTCCACGTCACTAACTTTATCCATGTTGAATAGCAGCCACACTAGTGTGCAGCATCGCAAAACACATTGTCAAAGCTGATAGCTCTTGTATAGGCAAGACCTATTGGCTTTGCCAATGCTTGTTGTTTTTTATTTTGACTATTCAACTAGCGACATAGGTGAATCATCTTCGAATAAGCCTTAGCTACCAATCCCCTAGAGAATGTCCAAATCAAAGAGCCAGTCTCAGTCCTCTCTGGAGGGAGGCATAAACAACCTCCATATTGGTTTCGGCCCTGATGGCCTTTTCAGTGAAGTGTAGCTTAATTCCTGTGGCACATCACACTTGTGGTGCACATCTTGACATGCCAATGCTTCCTAGGGCAACTCATTTAGATGGGTCAAAGGTCTATACGTGGATTGCTTGAATTAACCTCAACTTCTGGTAATTACAATATTTTTAACTCACCTGTGCCTTTGGGCAAGACAAGGACTTGCTATGTGCAAATCTTTCTTGAGCCAACATGTCAAGGAATGTTCCAGACCAGACTGCCAGGCCAGGCCAGGACCCCTGAGTGAGAACACAAGCAACCTCGGTTTAAGCATTGATGGGTCCGATAACTAAGAGGCAGCTTGATTCCTTTGACAGTGAGCTTGGTATGCACATCTGGATATACATCTGTTTCTTAGGGACACTCACTTAGGGATTTTAACGTATGATGAAAGACATGTTTGAATTAATGCCAGCCACTGACCAGTACCCTGCCTGCAATCCAATCCACCTGTTTAACTCATCTTTGCCATTGCATACATCGTAGACAAATGCAATTCAGTCTGCCCCCCCTCCCCGCACCCCTCCCACACAAAGAGCAGTCAGGGCTAAACATCCAGGAAGATTCTCTTCTGAAATGGAATACAAGCAAGCCCAGAGCAGCTTCAACATGGTTGGACATTTTTAGAGCGGTCTTTATTCGTAAGGAACAGCGAGATCAGGACCCATGTCTGGGCATACCCCTACTAAATGGTCATCAGCACTGGGCAGTGCAAGTGCGTTGAGTGCCTAATTTTAAGTCAGTTCTGTTAGGCCGGCTAGAGAAGCCTATGTGGTTGCATCTCTCACAGCTGCACATGTAGTTTTCGACTCCATGGGTGGCAACTAGTGTTATTCTATCATTCACTTTGAAGTGCTCTCAAAGGCCCTCGGCCATGGAAACCTACTTTACGGAGAGTTGAATGAATCTCTTTTTACAGTGACACAGAAAAACAAATAGCTGCGTTTTGGATTACAGCAGATCTACTGCACGACACCTCGGCTGCGAAGAGTAGGACATTCTAATGTGAATAGTAGAATGGGAGGCTCTTCTCTGTTTTTTCCACGTACCAGATGGAGTCATCTTAATTTTGTCACCTTAGATGCGCGGCCCTAACTGATATAAAGCCTGTGACGTTAACATTTTGCACAGATTTCTGTAGTAGTTGCATTAATTCACCAAACTCTTTGATCAGCTCTGGGTGTGTCTGATTAGCTTGAGTAAATCACATTTAAAGCAAAGGACATTTTAGATTGTGACACTGCTGTCGACTGTCTGCTGAAATTAAAGTGAGAGTCTGCCAGCGATGATTTTCATATCCACAGTTTATGTCTTTGTCTTTATTTTGGGGGGGAAGACGAGGAAGAAGTGAGAAAGTAAAGGTAAGCTTTTGGAAGGGACAGCCCTAAGCGGTGCGGTGTATTTTTCTAATATGATGTGAAATAAGTGAGAATCATATACATGAAAAGTCATATTTATGTTTCTTTTCTTCCCTTTGTGGCGCTAGAGCATGGGGTTACATTTAGGGACATATTTAAGAAAAATGGCACTGCACACAAGTTTAAAAGAAGATGCATATGCTTTGTGTACGCAAATATTGGTTTTAATTCATACCCCCAGGTATCTTCATTTTGTTACTTTTTGTGCTTTTAGTTTCAGTAGCTCGAGATTTGCATCTATTGTCTACTCCTTTCATTGCTTGTGATTTGTGTTTTTTGGCTTCCCGCAGTATCAAACGTTTTGTATGGCTCTCTTTATGGTCTTGGTATTTTGTGTCTTTTCATCACAGAGTCTGATCAGTGAAATTTGTTAACCCCTACATGTGGATTTTTGTAGCTGAAAAGAATTCTCATGAAGCTGATGAAATGCGGGTTGTTAATATAAAGGCCTGAGGTGGTGTGACCTTTCATTGATCACTTGAACTCACTCTGCAGAGTCTTTTGAAGTCGAATCTGAAATAATGAGAACAATTGCTTGCTTTAAATTGCATTCAATACCGACGTGTGTTAGTTTGTAAGATCCCTAAATAGGGGAGCGTTCTATTAAACAATATAAAGGTTCTCTGTTTATCAACTTCTAAAGGATGGGTAAGAGGCTTAGTATCCCTGGCTGTGGATTAGAACCTGTGATCAGCATATCACTTGAAACGTCACAGTGAGTGCTACCAGATTCATCTTTTAAGCACCGAGTAACTTACAACCCTTGCAAGACTGGATCAATTACAATGAAGAAAAAAATGGTGCTATTGGCAACTGTAACTTAATGCAAACAATCTGGGGCCAGATATAACTAGTTTCTGGTCATATAATTTGCACTCAGAATTTTGCTGCCAGAAGCATATTTTGCGACTTGACTTTTGAAAAAAATAGGTCGGTTTGCCTAATAAGAAATCAGATGTGGTCGCAGTCCAACTTATGTGCTGGAAATTGGGTTACTTATTTGACGGGGGGTGAAACCCTACTCAAGCAGCAACCACAATCCCTATCAGACTGAAACACTAGCAAACCACAAATTAAACTGTAGATAACCCTCTAGTAGCTTGGCACAAAAGCAGTGAGGATTAATTTAGAGACAATGTGTAAATTAATTATGTAGCACTTCAAACAATAGTAAACTTAAAACAAATAACAAGAAAAATCCCACACTAATTTAGCATAACAAAGAGAAAGTTACTAAATTATTTGAGATAGGAACAACAAAAATCCAACCAGTAGAACCGGAGATATGCAGCTTTAAAGATTTAAGTTAAAACAGTGCTTAGAATAGCAAAACACCAACTGTGGTTATGCGGTCATGCTGGTTCGGGACAAATTCACATGTTTAGGCTGACCCACAGAGCGTGAGCCAGATACCGGCACCCAGTTATGCCCACTGAACAAAGTACCTCAAATCCTGGTTTGGGAAGCATTGTGAGATCTTGCATCAAGGATGTGTTGCACAGCTGGGGTTCCGAGGAGCTGTGGGGCTGCAATGAGGCGTCCTGTGTAGTTCTTGAGGAGGCTGTTGATGAAAGGCTTGCAATGTGAAGACCTAAATCGAAGATGTGTCGGTCAGCGCGAGTTCAGAGGACACCCCGGCTATGATTTGAAGGTGCATCCCACTGCAGCTCTTTTGAAGTGACTGCAAGGAGATGTGTTGCGCTGCATCGGGTCTGCTTACGGGACCACAGCTGAGCTGGCAGAGTACCTTGAGGCCCTTTTCCAAGGATCCAGGACTGGGGTGGCACCACATGAGGGGTAGAGCTCATAGTAGACAGAATCCAGGTGCTGCATCAAGACGGTTGGCGCTTTTTGGTCCCTGAGGCTCTGATCAGGAGGCCAGCCAACTAGCCCTTGGAGTCACTCTGGTTTTTCTGAATTCAAGACAGGTACAATAACTTCACTTAGCCGGAGGGGAGCAGAGTAGCTGTTCAATTGCAGGGCAGCACAGCAGTCTTGAGTCTTTCAGGGGTCCACTGGTGTACCGAGGAGCTGGGTCTGAGGGTCTGGTATTTATACATGGTGCCTACTTTGAAGAAGGTGGTTCTGGAGGTTTCCACTCTGAGAGGTGTCTGAAATTTCCTTCCTCCCTGCCGTGTCCCCTACTTGTCTAAGGTTACAAAAGACCAACACCAAACCCTTTGTAAGTGTGCTCAGGCAAAGCCTTTGTGATGTGCAAGTGTGATAGGTAACAGCTCCCCCTTCTCATCAAGTCAGAGATGGCCCAGCCTACCACAGCTGTAGCTGGCAGAGAACATCTGCCAGCTACACCTAATCATGTAACCCAGGATGAAGGTTGCCGGCATCTAATGGTTAGGGCAAGAAAATGACAATTTTGTAAAGGTGTCACTTTCAGAATTCTGACTTAGAATGCAACTTTCCCATTCTAGAGGGTTTAAAATGACAATTCCTGAGCCACAAAATGCATGCCTTCTCTCATTTGAAGGTTTTCACTTATGAAATGTAATATGTTAACAAATGTTATCCTATGGGAGAGGTAAGCATCACAGTAGTGACAAACACATTTAGGAGTTTATCACTACCAGGACATGTAGCACTTAAAAGTAGACATCCAACTTTTTTAATATGCTGCACCCTGCCCTATGTGTTGTTTAGTGTCTACCCTAGGGGACCTACATGTATTAACAAGCATTTGCAATGCAACGGGTCTCGCGTTTGCTTGAGCTCGAGCAATTAGCATTGTAAACTCCTAACCGGACTTTTCTTGCCACATAAATTAAAAATGAAAATAAAACAGTTTCACATAACTAGCTGGACTTTTCTTGCCATATAAACTGAAAAGTAAAAGTTTCACATAAGCGAGCTGACGGCCACTGTCAGTGCAAAGCAGACTCACAAAGGGAAATAAAAGTTCACTTGTAGTAAAAACCTATCTGCAAAAGTGCAATTATCCATTTAACCGGCAAAAGTGCAATTATCTACGTAACCGGCAAAAGTGTAATTAACTATGTAACAGGGTCATTGTCATGCAAAGCGCTCGACTTCTGTCAAGAGAGATCGCGCTGCGAAAAAAGAGGAAAAGTAGTCCAGAAACTGGACGGAAAATGTGGAGCCTTGTATGTTTTCAGTACTTGGTCGCTGCGCTCAAGGAGACCTAAACACCAGAAAAGGCATGACTTTTGCATGCCTTTCACTAATGAAAACAAGCAGATTTTAAAAGGCAAGCCCAAGAACCAATGAAAGAGACTGACGTGACATGGGCATGGTTTGAAGCCCAAAGAGAGATTACAACACGGGACAGAGCGCTTTGCGCTCGCCCCTAAAAAGGGAGGTTTGGCCATTAAAAAAGGTTAATTTTGCTAGATCGAAATGGCAGTTTAAAACTACACACACAGGCTGTAATGGCAGACCTGAGACAAGTTTAAAGGGCTTCTTAAGTGAGTAGCACAATGAGTGATGAACACTCACTAGTAGCAAAACTAATAAACTGTTGGCAGCGGGTCTCACTAGAAAGGCACCTACCCCTATCACCTATTATAATAAAAATGCAAGACAAATTACTAACAAGTTATATTTTTGCCCTCATTCCATGTGTGCACTCATCATGGCACCTGCCACCAAGGTACGAACCCAAAAGGGATCATAACCAAAAAATATTTAGATAGTGCACCACAAATCTGAAAGTATCATAAAATGTCCAAAAATCATGTGCCGTCACTTAACATAGGACTTATGCAGGGCTGTAATATGATACAAAAAATACACTCAATCTTATAATATTTATATTTAAATAAGTACACAATGAAACCCGTGCCCTATTTAAAAAAAAAAAAGGGAAAGAGATACATCCTAAACCGTGCAGACATTTAGAACATACTCTCTACTATCCGTATAATGTACAGTTTTCTTGATATCTAATTTTACATTGAGAAGGATAAGCTACCAAGGGGATCATTACAACCTCGGCGGTCTTTCACACCAAAGTCAGTTGTCAGCTTGCATGTATGTAACAGTGTGAGAAGTAATGTGCCTAATCAAAAATAAAATGCTAGTGGAACACAGGATTCAGACATATAACCACAGGCATGTTGCATCTATATCTGTCTGAACGTTTCACACATACTATCCCAAATCATTATGCATCTGACAAAGGATGTTGGATGCATGTGTGTGTGAGTACACATATGAAAGCCTCAAATATTGAGGCACCTGTGCAACAATCCCATACTTAATGGCCCCAGACACTTTGTGTAGGCTACACACAGACGGCTCAAGTGTAGTGGTGAAAGTCTGTAATTATGTGGGTTTCAGCCACCAATCATGCGTACAATGGAAATGCCTCTCCAAATACAGGTAGTCAACATTTGTATTTACTAGTTTGGTGTCAAGACATATACTGTAACATGCATGACCGAAATGGATAATGTGGATAAGGAAGATGAGAAACAAATGTGAACACTGCCAACTGTGGTAGCCAAGTGTCAACACGCACCAACACCGCACAAGATGGCTGCAATGTCTGGGAAGCATCATCACATTTCATAATGAGTGTTCAACACAACACTCTAGCCATGTCAGTCCACACACAAACATATACAATGTGTATGCTAATTTAAATCATACTCCCACTGTTATCAAGTCACCCAGTGTGATAGGTCAGCACTAACAAGTATGAGAGGCATGTTGGTATGGATATTCATTTAATCCCAGGTTGCTACACATGTCCCTGTCCCAAAATACATTAATGAGGTGCAACAGCACAGACAGAAGACATTCAAAGCACATATCACAGTGTCTAGTCCCTAGTAGATAATAGGGCATAACTATGACCAATTCACCACAACGTTCAGTATATGATGGGTATGGGTGACAAGAATAGAGCTCTGGGCCCCTCATTATGACATTGGCGGTAAACTCCGCTTACTAGCACGCTGACGGCTGCCAACATACCGCCCAGGTGGTGGATATCCATTCACATCAATCCAACAAAATACAGCCACATACACAAATCTGCCAGAGCAAAGGTCAGTGATAAAGTGGTGGTCACAAAACCCATATTGTTACGCCAACAAAACAATCACATTATGACCCACGAATCACCACAGCAGACATTCAACGGTGGTAAACTATTGGCAGTACATACTGCCGCGCACAGAATGGACATCTACATACAAAACAACACCACAATGGCCAATACCAAATACACACACCTGACTCCCATATACACACCACACCCACACCACTATAAAACACACACCCACATTACCCACAACCCCTTACAAACACCAATTGCCACCAGGAGACTGAGAAGAAGAGCACAGAGACCACTAGACACACACACCACTTACACCCATACACCCCTCACGCACTCCACATCACACACCCCACCACATTACCCAACACACCCTTACCAACACACATCACACAACACACATCACACAACACCCATGGCACCTCAAAGGCACCCCCATTTCACTTAGGAGGAGCTAAGGATCATGGTGGAGGGAATTGTCAGGGTAAAGCCACAGCTCTTTGGAGCACAGGTACAGCAAATATCCATAGCAAGGAAGATGGAGTTATGGCGGAAAATCATGGACAGGGTCGACGCTGTGGGACAGCACCCAAGAATAAGGGACAACATCAGGAAGAGGTGGAACGACTTATGGAGGAAGGTACGTTCCATAGCAGCAAGGCCCCAGCTTGCCATACAGAGGAATGGTAGTGGACCCCTACCTCCTCCCCCACAGCTCACAGGATGGAAGGAGCAAGTCTTGGCAATACTGCATACTGAGGGACTCGCTGGAGTAGCCGGAGGACTGGACTCTGGTAAGTCAAAATTTACTACTTATCACCCCCCCCATAGCTGCATGCCATCTCACACCCTCACACACATCACTCCACTCCAACCCACACACTGCACCTACACATCTCTCTAACCCCAATGCCAAGTCCTGCATGCCATACCAATGCATGGACACCCCTCCCAGCCATGCATGGACACCCATCACTAAAGCATGCACAGCATAGGCAAACTAACATACCCACAATACATCACCATACACAAGCATAAGCTGGCAGGGCAACACCAACAATAGAGTGGAAGCCAGGATGTACAATACGTCACACACATGAAGCATAATACATCACTTACATTCCCACAGGTACTCCAGCCAATGTCAGTGGAGAGGAGGTGCCACCACTATCCAGTCCCCCCACATAAGTGGCACCCAGTGATGACAGTAATTTTGGCCTTCAGGATCTGGAGGACCTACCTGGCCTATCAGGGACCACTGGACAGCCGGTCACCCATGCACAATCACAGACCACCAGAGAGCCACCCCTTCAGGATCCAACACCACAGCACCAACCCAGCATACCCAAACCTCTGTCTCCAGGACACGTCAATCAGCAGTGTGCCTACCTGTACAGGGACCCCAGGCCACAACTCGCCCGCAAGACAATTAGAGACCTGGGGTCAGTGGCAGTGGGCACACCGTTCAGGGGACAGGGGCACAGGCCAACAGGGACACTGGGAGGATTGCTGTGCACCAGGCGGAGGACAGGACCAGGGAACTGACTCTCCAGGGATGCACTCTCAGAGATCCTGGGAGCCTACCAACATTCCAAGGACATGATGGGCCAGATCCTTGACAATGCTGGAGGAGGGACAGTATCAGGGGATCAGGGAGGACTTTCAGGCCATTAACAACACCCTGATCTCCATAGCAGGGATGATGGCAGACATGGCCAACATCATAAGGAAGGCAGCAGCACACCAGGGGGCTCCTACCACTAGCCAGTCAACTGAATAGCCCTCCACTTTTGCTGCAGCTAGTGGGTAGGAGGCCCCACCACAGGACCCACAGGCCACCAGCACCCCTCCCCTTGCAGAATGTGAACCACCCCGCAAGCGTTCCCTGCGACCCAGACAGAAGCCATAGACATTTGCCAAGACCACCGCCAGGAAATTAGACTCTCCTGATTGCCCTCCTTGTGTCCCACTCAGTCCCCTTGTCCACCTTGAACTGCCATTGCTCACATTCCTATGTCCCTTTTGACACTGCACCTGTGATACAAACAGACTGGAGCAATACCCTGGACTTTCCTCCATCATCACCCCACTGTATTGCACTTTCCCCTCAATTTCTTAGCACTACAATAAACAACCTTGGACAAAACTCAACTACTAGTATTTCATGTATTGTAAATTTGTTTTGATGGAAACAGCTACATCCATTGTAAATGAACTGTACATTGTGAGAGCATGGAACTAATGACCTGTAGCTGGCTGTAGTGATCACATCAGGACATTGTTGTCATATCACCAACATCTGTAAAATGATGATCCATAGGTGACAGTAAGCAGAGGTAAAAAGTGGGTAATGGCGTCATGCCACAGCCGCACAGAATACACCAAGAGTCATAGAAATGTGAAGTTGCACTGTCTCACCTGTGTGTCATTGGAAGTACTGACGGATAACTGATGTTCTGTTGTCCACATCCTCATATTCTGCCTCCTCATCCCCACTGTCCTCAGGGTCCACTGCTGACACAGGAGCATCTCCAGTCTCCTCCTCCTGCAGAAAAGGTACATGCCATCTGAGGGCCAGGTTGTCCAACATGCAGCATGCCACTACTATCTGGCAGACCTTCTCAGGTGAGTAGCACAGGGATCCACCTTTCAGATGGAGGCACCTGAACCTGGCCTTCAGGAGGAAAGAAGGTCCTCTCAATTATCCTTCTCGTTCGCCCTTGTGCCTCAGTATAATGTTCTTCAGCCCTTGTCCTGGCATTCCTCACAGTGGTCAGCCGCCAGGATAGGTTTGGGTAGCCAGAGTCACCTGCAAGTATTGAGTCAAACACTATCCTATGAGGTTAACATCAGAGGCATACACTAACATACACCGGGTGGGGACCAAGGCTCACCCATAAGCCACACCCTGTGCCTCCGTAGTTGTCCCATCACATTGGGATGCTGCTATTCCCAGGACAAAGGCATCATG